>NW_027331933.1:3535668-3894870 GCF_048418815.1 Hemitrygon akajei | reverse complement strand
CCATCAGACACCAAACCCACCCCACCCCGTCCCAGCATGTGGCATCACATATAAAACATACCCGCTGTGTACAGAGACACCCTGTCCAGTTCCCCATCAGACACCAAACCCACCCCAACCCGTCCCACTATGTGCCACCAGATATAAAACATACCCGCTGTGTACAGAGACACCCTGTCCAGTTCCCCATCAGACACCAAACCCACCCCACCCCGTCCCAGCATGTGGCATCAGATATAAAACATACCCGCTGTGTACAGAGACACCCTGTCCAGTTCCCCATCAGACACCAAACCCACCCCACCCCAGCCGACCATGTGTAATCAGATATAAAACATACCCGCTGTGTACAGAGACACCATGTCCAGTTCCCCATCAGGCACCAATCCCACCCCACCCCATCCCACTGTGTGGCATCAGATATAAAACATACCCGTTGTGTACAGAGACACCCTGTCCAGTTCCCCATCAGACAACAAACCCACCCCACCCCGTCCCACTATGTGCCATCAGATATAAAACATACCCGCTGTGTACAGAGGCACCCTGTCCAGTTCCCCATCAGACACCAAACCCACCCCACCCCATCCCACCATGTGTCATCAGATATAAAACATACCCGCTGTGTACAGAGACACCCTGTCCAGTTCCCCATCAGACACCAAACCCACCCCACCCCATCCCACCATGTGTCATCAGATATAAAACATACCCGCTGTGTACAGAGACACCCTGTCCAGTTCCCCATCAGACACCAAACCCACCCCACCCCGTCCCACTATGTGCCATCAGATATAAAACATACCCGCTGTGTACAGAGGCACCCTGTCCAGTTCCCCATCAGACACCAAACCCACCCCACCCCATTCGACCATGTGTAATCAGATATAAAACATACCCGCTGTGTACAGAGACACCCTGTCCAGTTCCCCATCAGACACCAAACCCACCCCACCCCGTCCCAGCATGTGGCATCACATATAAAACATACCCGCTGTGTACAGAGACACCCTGTCCAGTTCCCCATCAGACACCAAACCCACCCCACCCCATCCCACTGTGTGGCATCAGATATAAAACATACCCGCTGTGTACAGAGACACCCTGTCCAGTTCCCCATCAGACACCAAACCCACCCCACCCCATCCCACCGTGTGGCATCAGATATAAAACATACCCGCTGTGTACAGAGACACCCTGTCCAGTTCCCCATCAGACACCAAACCCACCCCACCCCATCCCACCATGTGTCATCAGATATAAATCATACCCGCTGTGTACAGAGACACCCTGACCAGTTCCCCATCAGACACCAAACCCATCCCACCCCATCCCACTGTGTGTCATCAGATATAAATCATACCCGCTGTGTACAGAGACACCCTGTCCAGTTCCCCATCAGACACCAAACCCACCCCACCCCGTCCCATTATGTGCCATCAGGTATAAAACATACCCGCTGTGTACAGAGACACCCTGTCCAGTTCCCCATCAGACACCAAACCCACCCCAACCCGTCCCACTATGTAGGATCAGATATAAAACATACCCGCTGTGTACAGAGACACCCTGTCCGGTTCCCCATCAGACACCAAACCCACCCCAACCCGTCCCACGATGTAGGATCAGATATAAAACATACCCGCTGTGTACAGAGGCACCCTGTCCGGTTCCCCATCAGACACCAAACCCACCCCAACCCGTCCCACGATGTAGGATCAGATATAAAACATACCCGCTGTGTACAGAGACACCCTGTCCAGTTCCCCATCAGACACCAAACCCTACCCTCCCCGTCCCACTATGTGCCATCAGATATAAAACATACCCGCTGTGTACAGAGGCACCCTGTCCTGTTCCCTATCAGGCAGCAAACCCACCCCACCCCGTCCCACTATGTGCCATCAGATATAAAACATACCCGCTGTGTACAGAGACACCCTGTCCAGTTCCCCATCAGACACCAAACCCTCCCCACCCCGTCCCAGTATATGCCATCAGATATAAAACATACCCGCTGTGTGCAGAGACACTCTGTCCAGTTCCCCATCAGACACCAAACCCACCCCACCCCGTCCCATTACGTGCCATCAGATATAAAACATACCCGCTGTGTGCAGAGACACTCTGTCCAGTTCTCCATCTAACCTGGAGGACATCGATGTTCTCGTCATTGTGATCAGCGTCTCCATGATTATGATTATTTCCGTTATCTTGAAGTCCAAATCTGTCCATGTACACCCGCCCCCATCTCTTAAACTGTCTTCTCGGTTGAATCTACCTGAGGAACGGTTAGAAGCTGAACTACTGTGGCGTTCAATTAGCTGTTGGAATATAATGGGCGGATAAGACCATTCACTGCCCTGTGGGTTCCGAGCGCAATCATCAACACGTTTGTCTCTGGTGTAAATACCGGCATCATTGAACAGAATATTCTCTGCCGAGTATAGATTCCATTCGGTACACAGAGGTCTTCATCTGCTGCTTTAACATAAATAATAAACTTGTCCTTGTCATTCCCTCGTAGGTGCCCTTGTAGAAATAAATGCAGGACTGCCAACACAGATGCCTTGTGCAGGAAGGCACAGAGTCGACTGTACTTCCTTAGAAGGTTGGCGTCATTCAATGTCTGCAGTGAGATGCTGAAGATGTTCTATAGGTCAGTTGTGGAGAGCGCCCTCTTCTTTGTGGTGGCGTGTTGGGGAGGAAGCATTAAGAAGAGGGACGCCTCACGTCTTAATAAGCTGGTAAGGAAGGCGGGCTCTGTCATGGGCAAAGTACTGGAGAGTTTAACATCGGTAGCTGAGCGAAGGGCGCTGAGTAGGCTACGGTCAATTATGGAAAACCCTGAACATCCTCTACATAGCACCATCCAGAGACAGAGAAGCAGTTTCAGTGACAGGTTACTATCGATGCAATGCTCCTCAGACAGGATGAAGAGGTCAATACTCCCCAATGCCATTAGGCTTTACAATTCTACCGCCAGGACTTAAGAACTTTTTAAAAGCTATTATTAATGCTTTTTGAGACGGTGATTTAGATGCATATCATATTTTTTTTTACTGAGTTAAGTATTGTATGTAATTAGTTTTGCTACAACAAGTGTATGCGACATTGGAAAAAAAAAGTTGAATTTCCCCATGGGGATGAATAAAGTATCTATCTATCTATCTATCTATCTATCTATCTATCTATCTATCTATCTATCTATCTATCTATCTATCTATCTATCTATCTATCTATCTATCTATCTATCTATCTATCTATCTATCTATCTATCTATGCAGTAGGCTGCAAGCTGAAAATGAAGACAGAGTTTATATGCATTTCACATGAAATAAAGAACTAGTGAGAAAGAACGACAGAAGTGTAGAGACATGCAACCAACGGGAGACATTCCGTCGGATAATATGAGAGTGTTGGTTTAAATCTCTGCTTGATTGTCGCCGGTGTAGTGTTGAAGGGTGGTTCATTTTATACCAAACTGTCTCCGCTGCATTTTGTAGATATCAGACCCTGGTACAGATTGAGAGTGTGGGTTTCATTCTGTATCTGTCAGTCTCTGTTACAGTGTGAGATTGTGGGTTTAATTCTGCATCTGTCAATCTCTGCTACAGTGTGAGAGTGTGGGTTTCATTCTGTATCTGTCAGTCTCTGCTACAGTGTGAGGGTGTGGGTTTCATTCTGTATCTGTCAGTCTCTGTTACAGTGTGAGATTGTGGGTTTCATTCTGCATCCGTCAATCTCTGCTACAGTGTGAGAGTGTGGGTTTCATTCTGTATCTGTCAGTCTCTGCTACAGTATGAGAGTGTGGGTTTCATTCTGTATCTGACAGTCTCTGCTACAGTGTGAGATTGTGGGTTTCATTCTGCATCTGTCAGTGTCTGCTGCAGTGTGAGATTTTGGGGCTCAGTCTTTATCTGTCTGTCTCTTCTCGAGCATTGCATATCAGCTCTCTACCTGTGAGCCTCTGATTCAGTGTGAGCGGGTGTATTATCCTCCTTTTTTCCGCTGTTCCTCAAATCTAGTAAATATACTTAAAATAGATTCTGTATTCCCTGAGCTATTTTTGGAAGAAGAATCTCTTGCAGTTGGTTTATGTTAAAATTGTGAGAGAGACAGCGCTTTAATTAATTATGACTATTGTATGAAGCAGTACATCCTAATAGAGTCATATGACCGTTTAATATAATAGAGTCATATGACCGTTTGGCCCGGCATCATTCTACACGCGATTCGTTGCTAAACCACAGGGAGCCAAACGAACAGCACCTGCTCTGTAAATTTCAATGGTTTGGCAGGACAATCTTTGAAATGTTGAATGTAGATAAGGAAAATAAATATTTTAATTAATTTAATTAGGTGCATAACTAAATTCATAAATTGCTTGAAATAAAGTCCACCCAGAGGTAGCGAGTTTCATGTTCGAGCAGCATTTCTCTCACAGTTCTAAATTGCGCCCTTCACCGTGTCTTCCGCACTCTTATATTTGCCGGTTCTGTCACATATTCCTCAATGTTCACCGGACCGTGAATTAACTAGAGTTATTTCCCACTCACAAAGAATATAATATTCATTTCGATCTTCTTATTACGGCCTCAGACTGCTCTGCAATATTCCATGCATTTTGCATTGATAAAATTGTGTCAGCCTTGTTCCGTGCAGCACTGAAAGCGTTTATGAGTGGGGATGCGAGGGAAACTCAAGTTTCACATTTGGAATCATCCAAAGCTACACTCTGCAGCACGCGGTTGATGGAAGAATCCTGAGAATTTGGCGTCACTGATTACGTCACTGCACAGCCGGGAATGCCCCCCCCCGTCAGGGACATGATGGCGCGGAAGAGTTGCTCCAGTGTTGCAGGATACAGTGTCCTATATTACAACCATCAGTGCAGAAGAACGAGATGAATGGGGGTTGAATGGACAGAAGATGATGAACAGATTGATATTACAATGGGAACAAATCACCTGGACATGTTGGGATCATGGAACAGCAGAGAACAGGAACAAGCCCTGTGACTCACTACTCCTGCGCTGAACACGATACCGAATGAGACTAAACTCTGTTGACTGTACATGACCCATCTCCATTCATTCACTGCGTGTGCATGTGTTACGCCAACAACGTCGTAAACAACAACGTATTACCGACTGCCACACTTGACAGATTTTCCAGGTACCCAGCATTATTTGTGAAAAAATCACAAACTTGTCCCGCGCATCTCTTCTAAGCTACTCTCCTCTCGCGTTTAATACAGACCATCGTCCACTTGTTCTACCTTGCTGTGGAAGAACTTAAGACTCTTTGGATACGCAGGGGTTAACCTAATCGCTTATGAATGCTCTTAAAATTTAGCTAGGCTCTGAGTTGCAAGTCTTAGAATCCAGTCCTTGCTAAAGTGTAAACAGGAATGCTATGGCGCCATATTGACGTCATGTTCTTGTTGAAAATTAGTCCGAAGTTCAAAGTCACGTTGTTTGTTACAATCTAGTACTAAGTTCACAGTCAAGCAATGTTATTCTTCAGTGTTTTTAGTCACCTACACTGTGTGTATATAATGAATCGGGTCTGCAAGATAAGCAGAGCCCCTGAGCACCGCTTTTAGGTGGAAGGAGGCTCTACATGATATCATGCAATAAAGTCCTTCAGTCTGAAACAATTCTCTGAATCGGCCTGAATTAATCTGACTGCTGCACCTGAAATTTATCCGGAACGCTTGGCCACAACAATTCACCTTCTAGGCCTCTCATAACTCCATCAGGTTCTGCCAGATCTCCCCCCGCCCCAGCCTCTGTGTCCAGCAAGGCCAGGTCGAGGGGCCATTCAACAGTCCTCTCGTTGACGGACCGGAAGTGGAAGGAGTGAGCAGTTTCGATTTCATTGGCGTTAACCTCTTTGAGGATCCATCCCGGGCCCAATATATTGATGCAGTCTCAAAGAGAGCACGACTGCGGCGATAGTTCATTTAGAGATTGAGAGGAATCGGTCTGTCATGGAGGACTCTCGCACATTTCGACAGATGTACCGTGGAGAGCATTCTGACTGAAAGCATCACCGTCCGCCATGGAGGGGCCGCTGCACAGGATCAGATCAGTCTGCTGAAAATGTTTTCTCGCAAGGCTGCATCATAGGCGCCAGCCTCCCAAGCACCCAAGACATCTTCAAAAGGCGATGCCTCAAAATGCTGTATCCATCAGTAAAGAGTTCTCCCCACTCCCCTCGCTCGCCCAGAGGGCACAGGGACCCGACCACACACACTCAGGAGCAGCTTCTTCCATCCGCAATCAGATTTGAGAATGGAGATCGATCCGCTGATGAAATCTTCCTCTGTATTTTTCTCTTTCGTTCTGCACCATATATTTAATTTATTTCTGTACAGACAGTAGTTATTGTAATTTACAGCTGTGTTATTCTGTAATGCAATGCAGGGTTACCGCATGACGGCAAAAGCACGTGACACGCATACGGGTCCTGTCTGACTGCAGCTGTGACAGACGGAATGACCTGAGTGACGGGACCTTTGATGACGACGTCACTTTCTTGAGGAGGCGCCTCCTGTAGATATTGCTCACTCCGAGAAACGATGTGCTTGTGATGAGTTGGACAGCTTCACTACTTCGTTAAGAGAGTGGGGAGTGAGGGACATCAGGCACCTCGAAGCCCAGAGGCAGAAGCAGGAAGATGTTGGAGCAGGGCTGTGCACAGCTGGACTGTGGCTCCCAATTCTGGTTCCGGCAATTTAGGATGGATGTGGACGTCTCCGTCATGTAGCCGAGAATATTCCTGGGAATATTTCCACCGGTAAGGGACCTCAGACGCAGGTTAGACTGGAAAAGCTGTTATTACTCGTCCTGGAGCAGAGAAGCTGAAGAAGTGTACAAAGGATGTAATAAATCCAGTCAAGAAGAAAGGAAGAGCTTACGAAAGTTTCAAAAAGCTAGGTAATGATAGAGAGCTGGAAGTTTATAACGTTAGCAGGAAGGAGCTCAAGAAAGAAATTAGGAGAGCTGGAAGGGGCCATGAGAAGGCCTTGATGGACAGGATTAAGGAAAACCCCAAGGCATTCTACAAGTAGGTGAAGAGAAAGAGCATAAGAAATGAGAGAATAGGACCAATCAAGTGTGACAGTGGAAAAAAGTGTATAGAACCGGGGGAGATAGCGGAGGTACTTAATGAGTACGTTGCTTCAGTATTCACTACGGAAAAAGGATCTTGTCGATTGTAGGGATAAGCTACAGCGGACTGAAAAGCGTGAACATGTAAATATTAAGGAAGATGATGTGATGGAGCTTTTGGAAAGCATGAAGTTGGATAAGTCACCCGGACTGTTCAAGGCCTACAGCAGCAACGATCCCCATCCGAGGCAATGTGTTATTTCCTTGAGCAAGGGACTTATTCAGTCCACCCAGCAGAAAGTGGGTACTGGCAAACTGCTGGGGGCTAACCTCTCGGTAGGCTGGCGCCCTGTCCGGAGTGGGGGCAGTCTCACGCCACAGAAACCGGCATTAGCACCGGCCTGATGAGCCTATTTTTAAAAAGTACACGCTCGCAAAATAAATGCCAGACAATACACCAAAGCCAAGTAAATAATGGCAACGTTATACTTCTTAGTGATGGGTTAATGAAAAAAGATAACCGAAAGGCGCCAAATCAGTAAGTTTATCAGATTGTGCATCTAATATTTTAATACGTTGGAGCTCACGCCTCCGGTTCCATCCACAAAGACGTTCGGCCACGAAGCGAACCGCCGACGTCCAGTATCCACCGCCCTGGAACCGCTGTTAGCTCTTCACACGTCCGTCCTCCTCGCTCGCCTCCCGGAAAAGACCGCGAACTCCCTCTCAGCTCACACATACGAGATAGCATGACAATTCTCCATTGGTTAGTTCAACCTCTTATCCACAGTTATAATCCAAACATTCCAGATACAGAAACCCGTTACAGCATTAAGCAACATTACGGAGAAGTCATTTTGTTTGCCTGAACAGTTAACATCACAGTTACTGGTACTGAGAGTCCCACATAGGGATAACTTACAGCGGCCTGAAAAGCCTGAACATGTAGGTATTAAGGAAGAGGATCTGCTGGATCTTTTGGAAAACATCAAGTTGGATAGATCACCGGGACTAGTTGAAAGCCTACAGCAGCAACGTTCCCGAAATCATCCAACGCTACATCGACGATTGCATAGTTGCTGCTTCCCGCACTCGTGCTGAGCTCGTCCATTTATTCAACTTTGCCTCCAACTTCCACCCTGCCCTCAAATTTACCTGCTCCATTTCGACAACTCTTTTCCCTTTCTCCAGCTCTATCTCCATCTCCCGAGACAGTCTATCCACTGGTATATTTAATAAACCTACAAACTCAAACTTCCAACTGCTCTCTGAATCTGTTCTGGGTCACTCCGTAGATAAATGTATTTGTGCAGCTGCTGAAATTCTGAATCACAGAACCTGCGAACTGTGTCTGAAAAAGCCGAATAGACATTTCCAGGTCTGTGTAGAGGCATCGCATGAGAATGAAGACCAGAGTGGTTGTCGCCCAACAGAGAAGGAAACTCGCCGACAGGCTGAAGAGCAGAATGATGGATTGTCTCCGACTCTCCATCTCTGGATCTCGCTGTTTCCCGGAATTTCCCCATTATCATAACATTATGCATCTTTATTAAGCCATCCGCGAATTGCCTGGCTCAAAGAATAAAATGCCTTCTGCCGAACCTCTCCCTGTAACTCAAGCCCTGGAGTTCCGGCAGCATCTTTGTAAATATTCTTTACATTCCGTTCAGCGTACATCTGCCTTTCCTATAACAGGGCGACCAAAACTGTTCACAGAACTACAAGCGCAGTATCTCCAAGGAGAGAGGTAGTGTAATTGACGTGCGCATCTACGCTTCTTTCTAGAGGCTTTAGTTATTATTCGATTGCAAGGTCAGATTCAGAAACCAAGATCTCGCACCCCAGCAACCTTCCCTCTGTTTTATTTTACTGCTTCGGGGACAAACCATTGCTCTGAGCAGAACATTGTTACCCGGTCTTAAAAGTGCTCGGCACTTGTAATGTTTGTTTTATATGTAATATCCATGTCAAACAATGATAAAACACAACACAACACAGGTAACGGCTGTCAGGCAGGCACCTCTGACAGGGGGTATGCCAAAGTGAAATGTTCTGACTGATCGGCGTTGGTGGTTTCTGTCTTAATTGTGACCATTTTTGACAGTGTTGCAACCTGAAATAATGACAACGCAAATAGGTTGAAGCTCTAAAATGTTCCAATGTAAATGTGGTACGTTTAGTATTTAGCACATTTATGGATTATATTCAGTAATACAGTTAATTTCACGGTATTTCATAATTATATCAACAATGATTTCAAAAAAATATTTACGGAGTGACCCATTTCAGTTCTGGCGCAGCTGAGTACACGCGCATCTGCGAGGGGACAGTGCTGACACCGAAGAACATAGATCAGAATTTGAGACTGGAAAAACTTGGGAATTGTCAAAGAGTAGAAAATGGAGCGTCCTTTAATTGAACAGCGCTGGGAGGGGAAAATGAGTTTACCTTTTAGAAAGATGGAAGAGAAATTTTTGGTGGAAATTGGTAAATTTGCAACTGGGCGCTCAGCCTCTGGAAGATGCGTGCGCGAGTGTTTGCGGAGCGACAAGAGTCTCTGGATCACGGCCGTGGCGGCGCATCGTTTATGGTGAAATGGAATCCTACCGCACGGCCGCGCCATTGGAATCCCTGTCTTTAGACGAGTCACTTTCACCCTTCCCTAGCAAGCCGGCCTCGGTGACGAAGCACACAACACTACTGAGTTGCTGTCAAACCTCATTTGTTTCACAAATGTCCTTTAGGGATGGAGATTATTCGCCTTTATCTGGATCTTATGTGACTGTAGACACAAGAATACTGCGGATTGTTACGTTAATCATCCGATCGGGAAAATTAGAGAGACGGTAATAATATCAGAATTGCCTGTGATGTTCACTTCCCGTGAACCTGAACCAGAAAAGGGAACAGAGTTTCACAAGTTGAAATCAAAGATATTTCCTGCCAGTTTAAACTTTAATCTTCTGCTCACGTGACAGGGTTGGAAGGAATGAGGTCCGCTAATGACGGAGGTTTTGCTGGACATGGGTTGTTTGTGCTGTGTCTGTACAATTCGAGGTCTCACGTCTCAAATGAGAAGACTACAGGCAGTTCCAGTGACAAGTCTGCATGAACCAGGTTAAAATATTAACAGGGCAGGAGACTGAGAGGAACGAGACGGCATTTTAGGGATTTTTAATAAACACCGATTAAAATCACATCAGCAGTAGCAGAGAGCGGCTGGAGGTCTCTGCTTCCGTATAAGTAATCGAAAGACACTTACCCGGGCTGCAGGCAATTGTAATCACTGTGTAACAAATAGCCCTCTCTTCAGGCATTGTTAATCCAAGGCTGTTAGTATTTGCAATTGTTTTCGGAATATTTCCAATTTCTAAATATCATAACAGTTGTAAATAGCCACTAAGTAAACTCAAACAGTTATAACAACGCCCAGAGAGCAAATTTCTTTTACGCCTGCAGAGAAAAACTCTTCACGGATCACACGTTGTTGAGAGTCCACCGCGTCTGGATGTTTCCATCCTCAATCTAGCTGAAGCACAGAATGGCATTCTTTTATAGAATAATCGGTTACTAATGATGAAAACAACTTGTACATTACTACTATTTACTACAAATAATTACTACTAATTAGCATTTATTTCTCTGTTTTAGCGAACCATAATGCCAATGGGGAAATAACACGCCTTATTTCATTGAACTGAAAACAACACCAGTCTTGTAGCCTCAAGGGACGGCTAACGCTGGGACTACATCACCTTTGCCCAGTAACTCGTTTTATTGCACATGTTAAATACAACAAAATAATGCAGAAAGTCATGGGAAAAGTAAAGGCAAACAAATGAGGTAACAGCAAATTTCACTTTTGCCCAGTAACAAGCCTTATTGCATTTCGTTGCAGCTGTCGTCCCTTTCATCGGTGAAGACACAGTGGATGTAGGAACTGTTTCCAGCGTCACCCCTCTGTGGGAGTGGGGAAGATGTTGTGCAGTGGTGCATTGGGGCCACCCGGTGGTCCGTGTGTCCGTGTGTGTTGCTATTGTAGTGGCTGTGAAGCTGGTATTGTGGCGGTGAAGCTGGTATTGTGGCTGTGAAGCTGGTATTGTGGCGGTGAAAAGTACTCGGGGTGAGCCATCATATTACTCATCACTGCAAATCCCTCTGCAACAGAGTCAGTCAGTTTTTCAATGTTCGTCATCAGTCGGGTCATACTATCCGTAAACTCCCTGTCGGTTGCCTCCATACGCTCCGGTATTTGCTTTTTTTAAATCCTCCTGCACGAGAGTCAACAGCTGTCCGTCGTTTGGCAATTTCCTTTTAAGTTTTTCTAGTCGCACCAACGCGCACTAAATCCTTCACGGCGAGGTTCGACACCAAACATGTCGCTTGATTTCGGTAAATGTGGCCTGCGCATGCCCAGTAGGAGGAGATTCGCCCAAATAACCATTTTAATGTGGACGGAGGTACTTTCAAAAACGCCTCTTGTGGACGCCTATCGTTTTTACACGAAACCGGCGTTTTCAATATTATCCGGTATAATGTGGGTGTAGCTTATGACTCACTTACATTGCTCCGGTGACTTGTTCCTGGATATGATACATTGACATTAATGTTTTGTTTTTTTGGCGCAAACACTCACTGTTTGCACTGTCACCGAGTCAGTCACAAACACAGATGTTGGTAAGTATGCGGAGCGAAATGTAAACCAATGAACCGAGCATTGCAGACATTGTCCGCTGCATACTGGAGAGAGAGAGCAAAATAGAAAGCATTGCATCAACATCGGTTTTAATGCAACTAGGTACCAGTAAAAATATTACAGAGTCACCAGGTTGGATTTCAGAAAGAAATTGATTCGGGGAAAAAGTGCGTATAAAACTGCTAAAGTTACGTATTTAAGTGTGTACCTCTAATATACATTATAACGTATCTGTATCAAATTTCCTACTTGTTCTGTGGATTTTGAAATGATGAAGTAACGGACAAAGCCGATGTTGAATCCACCCAAGGAACAGTGAGATGCTGAACTTCTGTGGCGCGCAATTCGCTGTAGGAATACAATGGGCTGATAAGGCTGCCATTCACTGCCCTGTGGGGTACGAGCACAACCATCCACCCGTTTCTTCCCGGTGTGAATACCGGCATAATTTAACAAAATACTTTCAGTCATGTAAAGATTCCAAACCGATTCTTCTCATGGTTGAAAGTAAAAATGCCCGTGTTCTTGGCATTATCTTCGCAGTGCCCTGCAGAAATAAATGCAGGACCGACAAGTAGGGCCACACCATCACATAAAGCCATATTAAAAGCCATTATTAGCACACACACACACACACACACACACACACACACACACACACACACACACACACACACACACACACACAACACACACACACACACACACACATACACACACACACACACCACACACACACACACACACAACACACAACACACACACACACACACACACACACACACACACACACACACACACACACACACACACGCACGCACACACACACACACACACACACACACACACGCACACACGCGGGCGCGCAGGCAAATGAGTATCAGCACATGTATTAAATTCTTCGTCGATCTCCCAGTTCATGACTTTCTCATCCCAGTCGGAACGCGTTGAATACGATATTTCACGGTGGGGTCAGAATATCGATTAAAGGATTGAAGAAAAAAAAGTGAAATTGAAACAGCTGCAACGCCATTTTGTAGAAACAAGGATTATTCACAGCAGAATTAAAGAAGAACAATAAATTGGGAGAACAGAGTAATAGGATTGAGCATGCAGTTGACTACAAAGTAAAAATGAAGAGAAGGTTACAGTGCTACAGTGTGAGAGTGTAGGTTTTACTCTGTATCTGTCAGTCTCTGTTACAGTGTGAGAGTGAGGGTTTCACTCTGTATCTGTCGGTCTCTGCCAGTGTGAGAGTGTGGGTTTCATTCTGTATCTGTCAGTCTCTGATACAGTGTGAGAGTGTGGGTTTCATTCTGTATCTGTCAGCCTTTGTTACAGTGTGAGAGTGTGGGTTTCATTCTGTACCTGTCAGTCTCTGTTACAGTGTGAGAGTGTCGGTTTCATTCTGTATCTGTCAGTCTCTGCTACAGTGTGAGAGGGTGGGTTTCATTCTGTATCTGTCAGTATCTGCTGCAGCGTGAGAGTGTGAGTTTCATTCTGAATCTGTCAGTCTTTTTACAGTGTGAGAGTATGGGTTTCATTCTGTATCTGTCAATCTCTGTTACCGTCTGAGAGTGTGGGTTTCATTCTGTATCTGTCAGTCTTGTTACAGTGTGAGAGTGTGGGTTTCATTCTGTTTCAGTCAGTCTCTGTTACAGTGTGAGAGTGTGGGTTTCATTCTGTATCTGTCAGTCTCTGCTACAGTGTGAGAGTGTGGCTTTCATTCTGTATCTGTTAGTCTCTGTTACAGTGTGAGAGTGTAGGTTTCATTCTGAATCTGTCAGTCTCTGCTACAGTGTGAGAGTGTGGGTTTCATTCTGAATCTGTCAGTCTTGTTACAGTGTGAGAGTGTGGGTTTCATACTGTATCTGTCAGTCTCTGTTACAGTGTGAGTGTGTGGGTTTCATTCTGAATCTGTCAGTCTTGTTACAGTGTGAGATTGTGGGTTTCAGTTTTTATTTGTCCGCCTCAGCTTCACCGTGATCTTGGTAACTGATATTGTCCTTCCCAACTCAGTCTGGTCCAAGCCAAACACCCGGCGCAGACCACCAGGTCACAGGCTGTTCCTTCTCATCTGAAAATGGTTTGCTTTCGATCATCAAAAACAAAACAACTCATTGTGTCCACCTGTAGTTGTTTTGATGAAACCATCCCTGAGAACGGACCTCCATTCCTGCGATCACATGGCAAGAACAAAAGCATCTTCTTTGTCTATTTCCATTGCCTTTGCCTCGTTCCTGTTCACTGCTCTGCAGATTATGGCTTTCTGAACAACATATATGTTCGTCTGTCGATATGCGTGTCTGCACATCGACCTATCTATCCATCTATCTCACTAACTATCTGACCGTCTGTCGGTGTGCCTGTCCTCTGCCTGCCTGTTTCTCAGTCTCTTTGTCTGTGTAACTATATATCTTTCATCTACTTCTTCCCAGATATTGTGACTTTGATCAAGCGCACATCACAAGAGTGCGGACAATGAGAAGCCGTTTTGAATATTTAAATACTTCTTTTCTCAATCTTACCGGATTGATATCCATAAGGTAGATACGCTGTGACATGGGAGTGATGTCAGTTCATCATTCAATTGTCACTTCAAAGGTATTTACAAAGGCCGACTGAATTTCATGACCCAGTAGACAGCGAGTCGGCAGAGTGTAATCCCTCACTTGCTGTCCCAGTTTTAACTGTATTGATGATATATGGTTTGTTGGACATGGAGTACAACAATGAAGTGAAGGTTCACGTGAACTGGCTGAGAAAATGAAGCACAGTGAGTGGACAATCAGCTCAAATGAAAATACAAGTTCCCAGCCCTAATGTGGTGTCTGGATACAACGTAATAATGTAAAGGATTGAATCCGTTCTCCCTTATCAGACTGCCTATTATTGCTGTCATATTTATTCATGGAAAGTCCCTGCATGAGGTCCTCGTACTGAGCGCTCAGGGCTCAATCGGAAGAGTTGCAATTTTCGTATTACTGTTTGAGATTTCACCAACGGATTGTGTTTGTATCGTTTTGTTAATTTTGAGTCTGAGTCTGAGCTAATTACAGACTTTACTCCTCATTTGAGTTCATCCTGATCCAAACCTCTCTCGTCATCCAATCTCAAGATCGCTGTGTCGTTCGTCCCACAACCGATTTAAAATGTGACCAGGAAGTGGAGGACTTTTAATTGGAACCTATTCAACACACCATTAGTGGCAGCGAACGAAGCAACCTTGAATTGCTCCCCGAAAGTCTTTCGAATTTTGGAGGAAAATAAAATGCCCGTGAGAAACACAGACTACTGCAAGTCGAATACGCTGCACAGTAAAATTCTGAGGTCAAGATCTAATGTGATAGCTGAAACTATATGGTCGTAATTTTGCACGTTGCGACATCCCGTCTCCACTAGCAATGATTACCCTTGTTAATACACCCACTAGCAATGATTATCCATGTTAATACACAAACACACACACACACACACACACACACAAACACACACACACACACACACACACACACACGCACACACACACACACAAACACACACACACGCACGCACACACACACACACACACACACACACACAAACACACACACACGCACGCACACACACACACACACACACACACACACAAACACACACACACGCACGCACACACACACACACACACACACAAACACACACACACGCACGCACACACACACACACACACACACACACACAAACACACACACACGCACGCACACACACACACACACACACACACACACACACACACACACACACACACACACACGCTGTAGTAGATATTTAATGCATTTTTAGTTTTTTTAATTCTTGGACTTTGTTGCTCTACCCGATGCAGCTTCATGGGGAGTAAGTAAATATCCCCGAGTCTAAAAATACGTCAGTCACCTTGTCAAACTGAACTGCAAAATTTACATTATTAGCACCACGTTTCAATTATAAATTTCTTTTTTAATGACGACGTGCTTTATGGTACAGTCTATTGGAAGACAAAGCGATGTTTTGCAATCGTCTTCCCTAAATGTTATTTAGGGATATTTATAATCTATTATATTTGTATAATATTTAAATTTATTTTAATATTTATTGTAATATTATAATATCATATAATTACAGTATTTATAGTCCTTTAGCGGATTTATTTAAATTATTAACGCTATTTTCTTCATCTCTGAGACTAGTGAATCCCGTAAAATCTGCAGGTGGTTTTGAATGACAGTATTATGGACACTTGGTTATGGAAATGTGGTTGAAGTACGATTGGCATCTCAGGCTGACCGGGTTCGAATGCGCTGCGAAAGAGGCAGTTAAGTGAGGAAGAGAGTTGTACCACCGACTGCGGCGAACATGACAGTAGTTGACAGGGAGGATTTCACTTTGAAGGCGACGAACAGCTGGTCCTCTCGGATCAGTTTAAACAGGGATGACCATATTCAGAGTTCAAAGTAAATTTATTACGACAGTAGCCACATGTCACCATATAGGTGGAATCGACTTGCCACATTTTTGCGGGCATACTCAAATAAACCCAGTAACCATAACCGAATCAATGAATGTCCGCACCAACAACGCTAAGCGAACGAGTGCAAAATACAACAAAATGTGCAAATACAAACATAGTAAATAATAACAGTACGATAGGCCCTCCCTGAGAGCAGTGCAATTCTGATAAGAAGAGAAATTAAGACTAAATTTAAGTGAGAGCACATACTAGAAAAGTCAAAATTTTCAAAGTTTTCAAAAGCAGAGTATACTTAATGAAGGAGGAATGTGTACAATATACATCCGGAAATTGTTTTTCTTCAGAACCATCCACGAAAACAGTAGAGTGTCCCAAAGAGTGAATGACAGTTAAATGTTACAACCCCAGAGCACATTCCCCGCAGCTCCTCCCTCCCACGCGTAAGCAGCAGCAAAGCAAAGACCCCACCCTACACCACCAGCAAAAAAAAATGATCGGCGCCCCCAGCTAGCATTCAAACGTGCAGCGAAACATCAATAAAGACACAGACTTGCAGTACCCCAAAGACTATTTGTTCACCCGGTGATTCGACATACCACAGGCTCTCTCTCTCCCTAATAAGGGAAAAAGAGTTTGCCCCGAGTCACAAACACACGCTGATTTATGGTGTTAATAATCTGTTGCTTCACTTTTTCTGCCCAAAGAACTCGGGTCTCTAGGCACACAGCCAACAGCCAACTTGCTGCTTTCGATCTTCTGCCGATCAGGAGGCACCGATTTCCTGCAGAAGCACCAAACTCGAGTCCGCCCCCTTCCAGGGCCACGAAATCCGGAAGCTCCAAAGACGCCCTGATCTTCTCGGCCGAGTGGAAGAACGGCCAGTCATGAGACCCCGATGGCGGGTCCATTCCCGCAAATAATCGAAGACAGCGTGTAACGCCAGGCCAGGAGCTTCAAAATAAACCTAAAAGGGAACAAGAGAGATATTAAAGACAGAAATAGAACTACTTCCGAAGATGCAAACAAATGAGTCGCCGTTAGACGCCATTTTCTCCTCAGCTAGAGCCCCGTAATTACCACTATTAAAGAAAAAGTGAACCAATGGAAGAGCATGGTTCTTCATGGAAGACATCACCACGATCTAAGCAAGCTCGATAAATTTAAAAAATGCCAAGAAAAAAAAACATAGACAATCGAAAGCATTACAGGACCCTGTAACCGCTCAACACAATCTGAATAGTTACACAGCCACAATCAAATGCAAACATCATTCATCTAAATCTGGCTTTAAAATGCAAACCTGGAAATGACGTCACACCTTACATGCATACAATTTGATCCATTTTTAGAGTCAAAATACCATAAATTATATTATGTCAGATCAACTTATTGCAAACTGGACAATCCATAATAACAGGTCGGTGCAGTAGTACAGGATAAACAAGCAAGGGCAACTTATTTAATAGATCTAGCCATTCCAAACACACACAAACTACGGAAATCAATAAGAGACAAATCCCAAAGACGAGACCTCGGGGACGCGGATCTCCGTCTAATTTCACAAACAGGCGAGTTTTAACAGTCTCCGAATAACCAGCCTTACACGTGATATATGTTCCTCACACCGGGTAGAAAAGATCAAACTGTCATCGAGGTACCCTCACTATATAGCATTGTCATGGCACTGATGGGGCAGTAGTGTGGTTGTCATCTATTTACTAAACACCTCAAGGAAGTCGGAACACTCGGTGGTGGGGACGTATTTGACATCATCATATGTCACAGACTCGGTACATTAATGGAAAGTATTCTTGGAGAGGGTATATATAATTTTCTGGACAGACAGGGTCTGATTAGGAACAGTCAACATAGATTTCTGCGTGGAAGGTGATGTCTGACAAATTGATTTTTTGCTACATTTCTTCATAGGCTTTCTACATATTGTGTCAAGAATCCTTCCTGAACACACCTAACGTGGAAGCATTGGAAAGAGATTTACTAGAATGCTGCCTGGTTTAGAGAGTATGGATTATGATCAGACATTAAGGGATCTAGGGCTTTACTCTTTGGAGAGAAGGAGGATGAGAGTAGACATGATAGAAGGGTACAAGTTATTGAGAGGAATAGACAGAGTGAACAGCCAGCGCCTCTTCCCCAGGGCACCACTGCTCAGTACAACAGGACATGGCTTTAAGTTAATGGGAGGGAAGTTTAAGGAGGATATTAGAGGAAGGCTTTTCACTCAAAGAGTGATTGCTGCGTGGAATGCACTGCCTGAGTCAGTGGTGGAGGCAGATACTCTGGTGAAGTTTAGGAGACTGCTAGACAGGTATATGGAGGAATTTAAGTTGGGGGGTTATATGGGAGGCAGGGTTTGAGGGTCGGCACAACATTGTGGGCCGAAGGGCCTGTAATGTCCTGTACTATTCTATGTTCTATGTACTAACAAACTCCACTCCATCCAAACCCCTAGCTCTAAGGAGATGCCAATCGATATTTGGGATATTAAAATCTCCCATCACGACAACTCTGTTCTTCTTACAACTTTCCAGAATCGGTTTCCCTATCTGCTCCTCGATATCCCTGTTACTATTTGGCCGCCTATGAAAAACACCCAGTAAAGTTATTGACCTGGTTCAGAATCTAAAGAATGGAGTAACGAGCGGCGTCACGGGGAATGACTAGCTTCATAAAGATTTTGCACATTTCCTTCCACACGAAATCTGGACTGAGTCTGTCACTTTAACGTTTATACAGCCTGACGGTGTTTGCACATTACGTTGTCAGATATTATGATACCCGTCTCAGAGTCGGCGTATAATTAATGAACACATCCGTAGCCTTCAAATAGAACACAACCCAGAGGTGTTGCTGTTTATATTGGATGGTTTTGATGAATTCAATGACAAAATTGATTTTGCTGACAGCCGGAGAGACAGATAACCCCAATGCATATGCAGAGATCCTGAATTCCGGTGCAGGATGTCTGACATTGTGTACAGTTTAATCCAGGGCATGCTGCTCCCAGGGTGTTCCGTGCCTGTGACCAACCGTCCCGCTGGGTGACTGAAGACGCTGAACCTGAGTGAAAATAAACTGGGAGATTCAGGATTGAAACTGGTGTCTGCGTCTCTGAGGAACCCGGAGTGTAAAATACAGACACTGGTGTTAAGTACCAGACTGTGGGAGATCGCGTTTACAGTCACTGGGTGTCTGACACTGTACATTAATGTGATCAGTCATTTTGTTACTGATACACGTTGGGGATTTGTACCGCCACCTGTCTCTGTGTCCTTAATACTCACACTCTCTCATCTCCAGGCTGCACAATGTCGGCTTCACAGATTCTGGTGCCGAAGATCTCGTCTCCGCTCTCAGTACAAACCCATCACTGACAGTGCTGGATCTGGTATCAAACTGGCTGACACAATGATCTGTCCCCGCTCTCCAGCGCCTCTTACTGACCCTCCCAATCGGATAAGTGCTTGTGTTTATAATGTGGTAAAATTTCAGCCGATCCGTGGGTTTTCTGGCAACATTTGTCGATGAGTGTTATTGAAACATTAATCCACTGTCCTGTTACTGACACTGTTGTGTAATATGTTTATTTCATCTGTATCCTTCCATCTGTTTCAGTCTTCAGTACAATCAGTTCAGTCAGAAATGGAAGAAGGAACTGAGATCTCTGCAGGAACCCAGACCCGGACTGAGAGTGAGATTGTGAACATCTGAATGTGTGAACCATGGTTTGGGATTGGGACATTTTGGCCGCTTCCCCGCCGTCCCCTTTAAAACCGTCCTCCCCTTTAAGTGCGGCGCTCCGGGTTCCATTCCCAACTGTTCCATCGGACCCGGCTCCAGCCGAACTCTGTGACATTGACGCAGCCCCGCAGTGAGGCTCATTCCTCATCCTCGCATCACTCACGGGGTCAGACACACAGTGAAGCTCATTCGACCTCGTCTCCTCAGACACTGAGTGAAACTCCCTGCACGTTCTATTAAGCCTTCCAGGGATCACAAACACAGTGAAAATCGGTCCGCATCATCCCATAAAACACGCCCGGGGCCTGACAGAGAGTGAAACTCCCTCCGCACCTTCCCATCCCACACTCCTTCTGTCCGAAACAGAGAGCAGCTCCATCCGTATCATCCCATCCCACACTCCTTGTGTCCGAAACAGAGAGCAGCTCCATCCGTATCATCCATCACACATTCCTCAGGGTCAGACGCAGAGTGAAATTCCGTATACACCGCCCAATCACTCACACCCGGGGTCAAACACTAAGTGACGCTCTTTCCGCATCCTCGCATCACACACTTCCGGGGTCAGACAGAGAGTGAAGCTCACTCCTCACCGTCCCATCACATACTCCCGGGGTCAGACACAGGGTGAAGCTCCCTCCCCACCGTCCCATCACACTCTCCACATGTCAGAAACAGTGAAGCTACTTCTACAGCGTCACCATGGATGAAATGATTAACCAATGGATGAACATGACCTTCTATCGACATCCCCTCAATCGGAGCAGAGTAGATGTCGACAGGAAGCGTCCAACGCCTGTTTCAATGTTGGAGACCTCCTTCCAGAAACTGAGTGGTTGCTTGTGGTAAAAGGGTGTCAGGTGGTTAGCACAAAAATATCAAAATTACACAATAAAAGTCCAAACAATTCAAGACGATAAAAGCAGAAAATGCCGAGGAAAACACAGAAGCTATCCAACACATTACAGAATCCTGCAACAGTTTAATTCAGTCTGATTTCTTACACAGGCAGAAAGCAGTGGTAAGAGTCATTCACCAAAACCGTGCTTTACAATACAAACGCATGATTCTCAAGGTACTATACATTAGTATAAATACAGTTTCAGAGGTCGAGTCCTACAAGCATATTATGACTGATCGTTCATTGCAGATAGGGCAGTACCCGATACCCGTCTGGATATAATATTGCAGGGTAAACCATTAAAGTCAACCTATAAAGAGGCGTGACTATCCAAAACACGGAGAACACCACAGAAATCAGTAAGGGAGAGTCATCTGAACTATGCTGGCGTGAAAGAGGGAAATGAAAGATTCCGGTCCATGAGCATTGCAATACATGATATCCATCCGGTTATAATATTACAGGGTAAAGAAGCAAGAACAACGTACTTAATAGATACAACCATTCCAGATAACACACCACTTACAGAAAATCGAATAGCGAAGATACTCGAAATATGCTGACTTGAAAGAGGAAATAGAAAGTCCATAGTACACGAACAGGGTAAACATGGTCCCAATATAAATATCTACAACTGGTATTCTCCCTAAGTCACCACACAATGACATTAAACTATTACCCGGCAAAATCTATGTAAATCTCCCGAAAGCCACAATGTTAATGATCACCAGAATAGTCCGAAAGTTGCTAGCAATTGAGAAATGAGTGCACTTTCCCATGTTCATACCTCAGGCTTTACCAGTTTTAGCTGAGAAAAGTAATAACAACTTGCGACTGTACTTGCGTGAATGCAGTGGAGATTCGACATTCAGTTTCCACAGGTGGAAATTTAATCGAAATCGTCAGGGGAGATGACATTCATTCCCTGGAGAAGAGTGGGCATCTGGGTTTTCCATAGGAATTTGCAGAATTATAATAAGAACGCATGATTTCTGCGGTGTTAAATATTTCTCCACAACAGGGTTTTCTAACGCGAAGGACAAGTGTAAGGTTTACTGTAAGTTCGTGCGGACTGTTGACTTTCTTTTTCGTTTTATTCTTGTGCAAAAGTAACGAATGGCTTACATATCTGCCGATTTGGTCTTAAATGTCCTCAGATCCTGAACAGCCCAATCATTGTCTAAAGGGGTGTGACTGTAACGGGAGCGGGAGTATGGTGAAGAAAATGCTGGAATGAGCTGAGTAATTGTTAGGAGGTGGATATCGCGGTCTGCGAATGCCGAAGAGTCTGTTCCCGTGCTGTGTCTACCTCGGGCTATAAAACAGTTTATTTCTCACCTCTGCCTCATTCTCCGGTGACCGTCAGTTCCATAGTAACAAGATGAAAACACTGAGACGGCCTCTGTGAAGATCTTAGATATTCTGTTCATTAATTAGTTGAATAATTGGCGTGAAGGGATATTTCACTGCGCTGAGGAACTGCTCTCTGAACTTCGACTGTGTTACCCCATAAATAAACGTGTTTGTGCAGCAACTTAATATCAGCAACATGCCTCCCGATTGTTGAAGTATAGATTCCGATTCATTGTAACTATTTGGATCCAGTCCGGCAATGATGTAATAAAGGAATTCGGCAACATACACCGACCACAGGATGATGAAGCTTCCGGAGATGGTGAGAAGTAAGATCACAGACCTCCTCCTGCTCTCCATCTCCGGGTCACTGCGGTTCTCCGCCTTGTTCTGTCCTCTCAGCCCCTTACGGACGCGACTCGTCACGAAAATGTGTCTGACTGTCAGAGCGTTGAACAGTAGTATTAACACGAACGGGAGTAATGGCGTTAGAACTGTGGTAAACCAGTCATATCCCACCCACCCGGGATCCGTATAGTAGCCTGGCTTCGTAGTACAGTCCCAGGGTACATTGTCAATCACTTTCACAGAGTGATGTATGAAGAAGATGGGCACATTTTTAACACAGAGCAGAACGCCGGTTGTTGTCAGAACCGCAGCCGCAGTTTTCCCGGTGCAATACTTCGCTTTCCGTTGCTGACAACAGATGGCGGCAAACCGATCAAATGTAAACATGACGGTGAACCAGACAGAACAGTCGGTGGCTGCCTCTGCCAGGACAGAGATCACACTGCACACGGGGGTGATGTCCAGGAAAGTCCCGGGGAAGTAATAATAACTGACCCGCCACAATATGACCTGAAAGATAAGGGTTAGTAGATCCGCCGTTGCCATGGCCACCAGGTAGCGAGTGGTGCAGGTGGAGAGGCCGCACTTTCCCCGGGACAGAATCGCAATCGCCACTAAATTCACTGGGGGAGCAGCAAACAGAATGATTGAATTACTGTCTCACCGATCAGTGGGTCTCAGGGCAGAGACAAGCTGGAAATTGAGTACAATCAAACTGTGCAGACAACTCATTCCTGGGGGTTTAAAAGGAGTAATGCGGGAATCTCAGATCCCTCTCACGAATGCATGCGGGGTGAACGGAGAAGGTACTCGATACTGGAAAAGGAACAGGGTTTGGGAAGGAGGCGTTATCAACGGATCGCCGAGAGCGCTTGAGAGAAATCAATATAAATCTCCCCCCGTCAGGTTTTGGACTGATGTGTAAAACCTGGGTACCTCGGCAACTTTCTCAGCGATGCTGATTACCGCGTTCCTGTCACCTATGTCCTGGCACTCTCACTGTGCAGCGAAATCCCGCTCCCTCCACCTCTGTCCATCTACAAAGTTCAAAGCAAATTCATTTCCACCGTTCCAATGCCTGCGTCTCCTTCTTGACTCCCCGATTATCACCCGCACACAGCACCCCTACCCCCCCCCCCCCCTACACCCGCTTGAATGGCTTCTTTTAAATTCCGCAACTACCCTTGGCCGGAGTTCCTTCACACGCTCTCAACGAATCCGATCAGAAAGTTTCAATTTTCGTTTTTGAGGTTTATGCTTGACCCGCTGAACTTTAAAGTATTTAGCACGCTGGTGCTTATATCATCAAAGACAGTGTCGGTACTCCAAAAGATCTGTCTCCTTTGGGGCCGCTCCGAATTACTTCAGCATTATTCTAAATGTTCCGAAGCACATTGTACAAGAACGGAGTATCGCGTGCACCTTACCCCATCGGACCCCTAACGGACACCGCTGGGCTTGCTCTTAACTCCTGCTTCACTTCACGGATAACAGGGCGTGGTAATAAACCCTGGTACAAAACACGCACACAGGTCCTTACTTGACTTATATTCGGAGTCTGACTTACAAATGCAATCGACCACTCTCCCCTGAATCACAAAGTCCATTCGCTTCCCGCGTTCACTTCAAATTGGCAGGTATTTCTCTAATCAGAGCACAATACCTTGAATTTTGAATTTAAAGCACGTTGCTCTAATGAAACGGTATAAAACCAAATAGCCGTAAAGGTGGCGAGTGCGCTGGATTATCGGGGTTTACTTGACAGCGACTTTGCATTGATAAATCACAACTGCCTGCTATGAATCTACAACATGAATCCATCTACCCGATCTTCCTCTCTACGGCCGCTTCAGCTGCCGGTTTACTTCCAGCAGAAGCCATGAATTAAAAAGGAAGGGAACTTCTGAACGAACACAGAGATTGGTCGCAATGTGAACACCGCACTCTCTGACACTCTGACATCACAGCGCTGTCGGTCACTGAACGAGTCCACGGACCGCACACACAAAACGTAAAATGTTAATTTGCTTGTGTTCTTACCAGGAACACCGATCACGGCAATGACCAAGTACCATATCTTCCTCACACGGTAAATGGTTTCACGCATGCTGTCTGAGGTTCACCCTGTCTTCTAGCTGTCCGCGATCTCGCTGGAGAAACTCTGAGCTGACGAATCTCCACGGTCATTCATTTATACTCGCTCCATCACACGAACTATTTAATATCACACAAGGCTGACGTGTTTTCCAACTGCTGGGGTTAAAGTAAACATGATGTCATTCAAGTAAACTCCCAATTGTGATGAGGTATGAATAGCTTGACACGAAATTACAACATGTCAAAGATGAAGAAATGACGATTGGAGAAGTCAGTGAATGTTGTTGTGAAACACTCTCACACTCATCTCTCGGTTTCATGATATTTATTGTTGATCTTGTCCATTCCGAGGATCCATGGACTTTGTGACCATAGACCAATGTTTTACTGTAAATGGGCTGTTCTGTTCTGTTTCACTCTGGGAATTGTCTCGGTTATAGATCTTGCAAAAGAAATATAAAATAAAGAATAACATATCTGTACATTCCTGTAAAATAGTGAAGAACCTTAAACTAATATCATATTCAGGCTCACGGAGATATTGAATGCATGTAAACGTTTAATCAGATTTACTGCAACACGCACAAAATGCTGGAGGAACTCAACACGTTAGGCAGCATCTTTGGAAATGCTTATTCTGTCGACATTTTTGGCCAAGTCCTTTCTTCAAATTAATTAACACTTCGCAGCACCTCACCTCCATCAACAGAAGCGAGATTTCCCAGTGGCAAACCATTTTCTTTCCGATCCCCGTCCACGGTCCAATATGTCGACCCGTGGCTTCCTCTCATGCCACAATGAGGCTACTCTCAGGCCGGATGTGCTACACCTCAAATTCCGTCCAGGAAGCCTGCAATCTCATGGCAAGAACATCGATTTCCGTTGAGTTCGGGTATTTTCCCCTCCTTCCTTTCCCCACTTCGGCCTCTTATCTCTCCGCCTGATCTGCCTATTGCCTTCCCATGACGCCCCTCTTCCTTCCCTTTTCCTTGGATCCACTCTGCTCTCCTATCAGATTCCTTCTTCTGCAGCCCTTTGCCTTGTTCACCTATCATCACCCAGACTGTTATTTCGCCGACCTGGCAACACCCATTCCCTTCTAGCTTGTCCTTCCCTCTCCCCAAGAGGTTCCTATCCTGCCATCTTCCTCCTTCCTTTCTAACAACATTAAACTGCCATTCACTCTTTGGGACACTGTACTGTTTTCGAGGATGGTTCTGAAGAAAAACAATTTCAGGATGTATATTGTTTATATTCCTCCGACATTAAGTATACTCTGTTTTTGAAAACATTGAAACTTTTGAATTTTCTGGGATGTGCTCTCACTTAAATTTAGTAGCTTATTCTTCCTATCAAAATTACAATGCTCTCAAGGAGGGCCTATATTATTCTTATTATTTACTATGTTTGTATTTGCACATTTTGTTGTATTTTGAACTCGTTCGCTTAGCGTTGTTGGTGCGGATATTCATTGATTCGGTTATGGTTACTGGGTTTATTTGAGTATGCCCGCAAAAATGAGGCCAGTCGTTTCCACCTATATGGTAACATGTGGCTACTTTCGTAATAAATTTACTTTGAACTCTGAATATGGTCATCCCTGTTTAAACTGATCCGAGAGGACCAGCTTTTCGTCGCCTTCAAAGTGAAATCCTCCCTGTCAACTACTGTCATGTTCGCCGCAGTCGGTGGTACAACTCTCTTCCTCACTTAATTTCCTCTTTAGCAGTGCATTCGAACCCGGTCAGCCTGAGATGCCAATCGTACTCATACGTCAAACACATTTCCATAACCAAGTGTCCATAATACTGTCATTCACAACCACCTGCAGATTTTACGGGATTCACTAGTCTCAGAGATGAAGAAATTAGCGTTAGTAATATAAATAAATCCGGTAAAGGACTATAAATACTATAATTATATGATATTGTAATATTATAAAAAATAATAAAACAAAAATATAAATATGTTATAAATATAACAGATTATAAATGTCCCTAAATAATATTTAGGGAAGGCGATTGCAAAATATCGCTTTGTCTTCCAATAGACTGTACCATAAAGCACGCCGTCATTAAAAAATAAATTTATAATTGAAACGTGGTGCTAATAATGTAAATATTGCATTTCACTTTGACAAGGGGACTGACGTATTTTTAGACCCGGGGATATTTATTTACTCCCAATGAAGCTGCATCGGTGGAGAAAGCAACAAAATTTTTATATCTTATCCGTTTAAAAGTGAATCTTAGCGTGTCTTTGCGTTAAGTCTTCGTAATTATGGATTCGATTAAACAAAAACGTGCTTCTGATGGCAAGATTAGCATATGGTTGGTGAATGTGTAAAAATAATTCGAGTCCAACAATTAAAAAAACTAAAAATGCATTAAATATCTACTACTCTGTGTGTGTGCGTGTGTGTGTGTGTGTGTGTGTGTGCGTGCGTCTGTGCGTGCGTGTGTGTGTGTGTGTGTGTGTGCGTGTGTTTGTGCATTAACAAGAATAATCATTGCTCGTGGAGACGGGATGTCGCAACGTGCAAAATTACGACCATATAGTTTCAGCTATCACATTAGATCTTGAGCTCAGAATTTTACTGTGCCACGTATTCGAATTGCAGTAGTCTGTGTTTCTCACGGGCATTTTATTTTCCTCCAAAATTTAAAAGACTTTCCGGGAGCCATTCAAGGTTGCTTCGTTCGCGGACACTAGTAGTTTGTTGATTAGGTTCCACTTAAAAGTTCTCCACTTCCTGGTCAAATTTTATATCGGTTGTGGGACGAACGACACAGCGATCTTGAGATTGGATGACACAGGAGCCGTATGATCTTGTGAACGTAACGAGAGAGCTTTGGATCAGGATGAACTCAAATGCAGAGTAAAGTCTGGAATCAGCTCAGACTCAGACTCAAAATCAACAAAACGATACAAACACAATCCATTGGCGAAATCTCAAACAGCAATACGAAAAATGCAACTCTTCCGATTGAGCCCTGAGCGCTCAGTACGAGGACTTCATGCAGGGACTTTCCATGAATAAAAATGACAGCAATAATAGGCAGTCTGATAAGGGAGAACGGCATTCATTCTTTTACATTGTTACTTTGCATGTCCAGACACCACATTAGGGCTGAGAACTTGTATTTTCATTCGATCTGATTGTCCACTCATTGTGCTTCATTTTCTCATCCAGTTCACGTGAACCTTCACTTCAGTGTTGTACTCCATGTCCAACAAACCATATATCATCAATACAGTTAAAACTGGGACAGCAAGTGAGGGATAACACTCTGCCGACTCACTGTCTACTGGATCATGAAATTCAGTCGTCCTTTGTAAATACCCTTGCAAAGACAATTGAATGATGAACTGAATCCCACATCACAGCGTATCTACCTTGTAGATATCAATCCGGTAAGATTGAGAAAAGAAGTATTTAAATATTCAAAACGGCTTCTCAATGTCCGCACTCTTGTGAAATGCGCTCGATCAAAGTCACAATATCTGGGAAGAAGTAGATGAACGATATATAGTTACACAGACAGACTGACAGAGAAACAGGCAGGCACACCGGCAGACGGCCAGATAGTTAGAGAGATAGATGGATAGATAGGTAGATGTGCAGACACGCATATCGACTGACGAACATATATGTTGTCCAGAAAACTATAATCTGCAAATCAGTGAACAGAACCGAGGCAAAGGCAATGGAAATAGACAAAGAAGATGCTTTTGTTCTTGCCATGTGATCGCAGGAATGGAGGTCCGTTCTCAGGGATGGCTTCATCAAAGCAACTACAGGTGGACACAATGAGTTGCTTTGTTTTTGATGATCGAAAGCAAACCATTTTCAGATGAGAAGGAACAGCCTGTGACCTGGTGGTCTGCGCCGAGTGTCTGGCGTGAACCAGTCTGAGTTGGGAAGGACAAAATCAGTTACCAAGATCACATGTCAGGGGAAAGGGCCATAAAGTTTGAGTCAACGAAATTGAAGCTATTAGATTAATGTGATAAGGGAAAGAGAGGAATAGAGGTTTTCAGGAGTACATGCAACGACAACTCTGTGGAGACCAGCCATCGCGGAAGTGAATGACACAAAGGTGGGATCTTGACCGTTATATCAGGATGCCGAGGAACGCCCGGCCAGCGTGGATTACTCTCTCCCAGTATTACCTTTCCCATGCGTTGACTCTTTGTGGTGGGTACAAACTTACTGGGCGCACACGCAGATATTTACTCTTCTTTGATAACACAGTCGCTTGGCACAATGTGCATTTCATCCTCGAGGAACTCTCGCGATTTTTGGATGTGATTCACTTGTCATTACACCACGTCAACCAGGGTCTCGGCCCGAAACGTCGACAGCGCTTCTCACTATAGATTCTGCCTGGCCTGCTGTGTTCCTCCTGCATTTTGTGCGTGTGGTTGTTTGAATTTCCAGCATCTGCAGATTTCCTCGTGTTTGCACGTCAACCAATGCCTCCACATTATCCACTTCCATAGATCGGCCTGGTTTGGGCCTCAGGCATTTGACAGTGTAGGCCACATTAGAGAAAAATTTTTAGAACACCTCCAAAGTAGCCGAGTCTGTAGAAAGTGAATCCCCGTTAACTCTAAACCACGGGATTGAGTCAAGGGTGCAAGTGTGCCAATTTTCAACATGGAGATGACAGGGCGCTGAAAGATCAATTAGACCATGGAACATTATGCGAAATACTGGCCGTTAATTAGGATTATATGGTACCGGGGCAGGAAGGGATCCTGGGCATCATCGGAGTAACAACGAAAGATAATTCAGCCGGCATAAGAAAAAAAAAACAGCAGTGTGTTCTCTATCGTTGTGAGGTGTCTAGTTGGAAGATGAGATGCCGTTCTCCTCATTTATCTTATGCCTACGATGGCAGTGGAGAAGGCCCCAGACAGAGGAAAGAAGTCCGAATATCAGTGGATTAAGCATTAAATTGTGATCAGCTCAGGATCAACAATGCTCGCATTCCGAGCAAATCCACGTGGTGTTTTATTTTCCAATGTAGTGGAGACATCATTGTGAACCCTGAAAGTGCAGTAGGCTCGGTCGGCAGGGCACAGCCCTAACAAGCTAATTAAGGTCTGGGACCATGGTCAAAGTTATCTCAGAGCTCAAATCACTTGCGGTGTCCAAACTTTTGAATGGTGCTCCTTTCCTATTTTTCACTGTAAAATTGTACAAAACAAAAATAATATACTAAACTTGCTTAAAATGAAGTAAAAAAGTTTCATCTTTAACTTTATGACTTCTGGAGATCATTTCAACTTCTCTTCACTTAAATATTCACAGTAACATAAATTTTGACCAGTGGTGCCCCAAACTTTTGCAAGCCACTGTATGTCGCTAATAATTTTTTAGCTTAGGTATGAAACACCTCCTGGTCCTCCGCTTCAAGGAGAGAATGACAGATTCTCGGCTGATATCGGAAACGTTCCATGCTCGGCAATTTCCTGGTGAAACACTTGTGCAGCGGCTCCACAGCAATCTCGTCCATCACTCACGGGGAGCAGAAAATCAGACTACTGTTATATATTATTGCATCATGACTTTTCCCATCCGTGACGGCATCTGTTCAGAACATATTGGATGCCCCATTGTAAATCTGCTTCCATACCTTTATTGATGTTTGGACTTCCATTGTTTTCTTCGTGTCCACATCAGCACTCCCGAGAACCCCATCACTCTTTGTGAATATCCCAGCCATACTCACCCATGGAAGGTAACCTCGTACCTCAATATTGACCCCTGTCTGCCCTTCGCTGACTAGCTGACAAAATGACTAATTTAATCCAACAACCGACAACCCATTGAGTGAAGGGCTCTTCTCATGAGCCATTCTCTTCAGACCATTCAATGCATAAGTAAATCGAGGTGGCATATTAGGAACATAAAAACAATGTTGTGTTTAAAATGGAAGTGTCAAATAGGCTAATGCCATTGTCTACAACACTATCAACAACGCTAGCAATTTAGCGCATCTGCCAAACAATTGTTGTTACAAATGTAATGAATGCAGATGCTATGTCGGTTTAAACATATACCCCAATTCGAGGGTCATGTGTACGGCGGTTGAATTACTTTGCTTCATACCGGTGCGAGCATTGGTGGCCGCTGGTTTACTACACGAAAGACTGCATGTATATCAATTGTATTCACATATAAAACGATGGTGGATCTCCGCAGGTCTGGCAGCATCTATGGAAATGAACAAACAGACGACGTTTCGGTCCAAGACGTCGTTTCAGGGGTTAGAAAGGAAGGAGGAAGATGGCAGAATAACAACTGCTTGGGGCGAGGGAAGGACAAGCTAGAAGGGAATGGGTGTTGCCAGGTTGGCGAAATAACAGTCTGGGTGATGACAGGTGAGCAAGGCAAAGGGCTGCAAAAGAAGGAAGCTGATAGGAGGGAGAGTGGATCGAAGGAAAAGGGAAGGAAGAGGGGCGTCATGGGAAGGCAATAGGCAGATCAGGCGGAGCGATAAGAGGCCGAAGTGGGGAAAGGAAGGAGGGGAAAATACCGAAACTCAACGGAAACCGATGTTCTTGCCATGAGACTGCAGGCTACCTGGAAGGAATTTGAGGTGTAGCACATCCAGCCTGAGAGGAGCCTCATTGTGGCACGAGAGGAAACCACGAGAGGAATCAAGATGGCGGCGCGACGACGCAGGGCGCAGCGGCCACTCCAGTAAGGAATATCCGTTATCTGTAAGTAGGGGCCGTGCACAATCCTGATTTGATTGAGACGGATGTGTGAAGCACGGAGGAACATCTGGCGAAACTTCTGACATGCCTGTGCTGCTGACGCTGCTACTGAGCGATCGGAGAGATCTCCAGAGAGGAAGGCCCCGAATCCTCGGCTTTGCCTGTTGCTTGGTGGCCGGAGCCGGGGTTGAAGCACTCGGCAGAGATGGTGCTCGGTGCTCGGTGTCGGAGGGCTGGTCGGAGGCACGAAGTTGTCGGAAGTTTTCGGACGGACTCACAGTTGGCTGTGCTCGGGTGCTTCCAGAGGCTGCATCGGGAAGTTTTGCCACGTTGGAGGTTTCTTCCTTCTGCCATCTGCGTGAGATGACGGGCTATCTGGGACTTTGAGACTTTTTTTTACCGTGCCCATGGTCTGCTCTTATCAAATTATGGTATTGCTTTGCACTGTTGTAACTGTATGTTATAATTATGTGATTTTTTTTGGTCAGTTAGTCTTGGTCTGTCTTGTGTTTATGTGATATCATACTGGAGGAACATTGAATTTCCCCTTGGGGATGAATAAAGTATCTATCTATCTATCTATCTATCTATCGACATATCGGACCGTGAACGGGGATCGGAAAGAAAATGGTTTGCCACTGGAAAATCTCGCTTCTGTTGAAGGAGGTGAGGAGCGACGAAGTGTTAATTAATTTGAAGAAAGGTCTTGGCCAGAAAGGCCGACAGATTAATCATTTCCAAAGATGCTGCCTAACCTGTTGAGTTCCTACAGCGTTTTGTGCGTGTTGCAGTAAATTTGATTAAACGTTTACGTGCATTCAATATCTCCGTGAGCATGAATATGTATTCGTTTCAGTCTCTTCACTACGTTACAGGAACGTACAAACATCTTATTCTTTATTTTATATTTCTATTGCAAGGCCTATAGACGAGACAATTCCCAGAGTGAAACAGAACAGCCCATTGACAGTATAGCATTGGTCTATGGTGACAAAGTCCATGGATCCTCGGAAAGGACAAGATCAACAATAACAATCATGAAACCGAGAGATGAGCCTGAGAGTATTTCACAACAACATTCACTGACTTCTCCAATCGACATTTCTTCATCTTTGAGATTTTGTAATTTCGTGTCAAGCTATTCATATTTCATCACCATTGGGAGTTTACTTGAATGACATCATGATTATTTTAACCCCAGCTTTTGGAAAACACGTCATCCTTGTATGATATTAAATAGTTCGTGTGATGGAGCGAGTATAAATGAATGACCGTGGAGATCCGTCAGCTCAGAGTTTCTCCAGCGAGATCGCGGACAGCTGGAAGACAGGGTGAATCTCAGACAGCATGCTTGCAGCCTTTTACCGTGTGAGGAAGATATGGTACTTGGTCATTGCCGTGATCGGTGTTCCTGGTAAGAACACAAGCAAATTAACATTTTAAGTTCTGTGTGCGCGGTCCGTGTCAGAGAGTGCGGTGTTCACATTGCGACCAATCTCTGCGTTCGTTCAGAAGTTCCCTTGCTTTTTAATTCATGGCTTCTGCTGGAAGTAAACCGGCAGCTGAAGCGGCCGTAGAGAGGAGGATCGGGTAGATGGATTCATGTTGTAGATTCATAGCAGGCAGTTGTGATTTATCAATGCAAAGTCGCTGTCAAGTAAACCCCGATAATCCAGCGCGCTCGCCACCTTTACGGCTATTTGGTTTTATACCGTTTCATTAGAGCAACGTGCTGTAAATTCAAAATTCAAGGTATTGTGCTCTGATTAGAGAAATACCTGCAAACTTGAAGGGAACGCGGGAAGCGAATGGACTTTGAGATTCAGGGGAGAGTGGTCGATTGCATTTGTAAGTCAGACTCCGAATACAAGTCAAGTAAGGGCCTGTGTGCGTGTTTTGTACCAGGGTTTATTACCACGCCCTGTTATCCGTGAAGTGAAGCAGGAGTTAAGAGCAAGCCCAGCGGTTTCCGTTAGGGGTCAGATGGGGTAAGGTGCACGCGATACTCCGTTCTTATACAATGTGCTTCGGAACATTTAGAATAATGCTGAAGTAATTCGGTGCTGCCCCAAAGGAGACAGATCTTTTGGAGTACCGACACTGTCTTTGATGATATAAGCACCAGCGTGCTAAATACTTTAAAGTTCAGCGGGTCAAGCATAAACCTCAAAAACGAAAATTGAAACTTCCTGATCGGATTCATTGAGAGCGTGTGAAGGAACCCCGGCCAAGGGTAGTTGCGGAATTTAAAAGAAGCCATCCAAGCGGAGGTGGGGATGGGGGGGGTGCTGTGTGCGGGTGATAAACGGGGAGTCAGGAAGGAGACGCAGGCATTGGAACGGTGGAAATGAATTTGCTTTGAACTTTGTAGATGGTCAGAGGTGGAGGGAGCGGGACTTCGCTGCACAGTGAGAGTGCCAGGACATAGGTGACAGGAACGCGGTAATCAGCATCGCTGAGAAAGTTGCCGAGGTACCCAGGTTTTACACATCAGTCCAAAACCTGACGGGGGGAGATTTATATTGATTTCTCTCAAACGCTCTCGGCGATCCGTTGATAACGCCTCCTTCCCAAACCCTGTTCCTTTTCCAGTATCGAGTACCTTCTCCGTTCACCCCGCATGCATTCGTGAGAGGGATCTGAGATTCCCGCATTACTCCTTTTAAACCCCCAGAAATGAGTTGTCTGCACAGTCTGATTGTTCTCAATTTCCAGCTTGTCTCTGCCCTGAGAACCACGGAGCGGTGAGACAGTAATTCACTCATTCTGTTTGCTGTTCCCCCAGTGAATTTAGTGGCGATTGCGATCCTCTCCCGGGGAAAGTGCGGCCTCTCCACCTGCACCACTCGCTATCTGGTGGCCATGGCAACGGCGGATCTACTAACCATCATCTTTCAGGTCATATTGTGGCGGATCAGTTATTATTACTTCCCCGGGACTTTCCTGGACATCACCCCGGTGTGCAGTGTGATCTCTGCACTGGCAGAGACAGCCACTGACTGTTCTGTCTGGTTCACCGTCATGTTTACATTTGATCGGTTTGTCGCCATCTGTTGTCAGAAGCGGAAAGCGAAGTATTGCACCGGGAAAACTGCGGCTGTGGTTCTGACAACAACCGGCGTTCTGCTCTGTGTTAAAAATCTGCCCATCTTCTTTACATTTCATCCTGTGAACGTGATTGACAATATACCCTGGGACTGTATTACGAAGCCAGGCTACTATACGGATCCCGGGTGGGTGGGATATGACTGGTTTTCTACCGTTCTAACGCCATTACTCCCATTCGTGTTAATACTACTGTTCAACGCTCTGACAGTCAGACACATTTTAGTGACCAGTCGCGTCCGTAAGAGGCTGAGAGGTCAGAACAAGGCGGAGAACCGCAGCGACCCGGAGATGGAGAGCAGGAGGAGGTCTGTGATCTTACTTCTCTCCATCTCCGGGAGCTTCATCATCCTGTGGTCGGTGTATGTTGCCGAATTCCTTTACTACATCATCGCCGGACTGGATCAGAATAATTACAATGAATCGGAATCTATACTTCAACAATCGGGAGGCATGTTGTTGATATTAAGTTCCTGCACAAACACGTTTATTTATGGGGTAACTCAGTCCAAGTTCAGAGAGCAGTTCATCAGCGCAGCGAAATATCCCTTCACGTCAATTATTCAACTAATTAATGAACAGAATATCTAAGATCTTCACAGAGGCCGTCGCCGTGTTTTCATCTTGTTACTATGGAACTGACGGTCACCGGAGAACGAGGCAGAGGTGAGAAATAAACTGTTTTATAGCCCGAGATAGACACAGCACGGGAACAGACTCTTCGGGATCCGCAGCCCGCGACCTCCACCTCCTAACAATTACTCAACTCATTCCAGCATTTTCTTCACCATACTCCCCCTCCCGTTACAGCCACACCCCTTTAGACAATGATTGGGCTGTTCAGGATCTGAGGACATTTAAGACCAAATCGGCAGATATGGAAGCCATTCGTTACTTTTGCACAAGAATAAAACGATAAAGAAATTCAACATTCCGCACGAACTTACAGTAAACCTTACACTTGTCCTTCGCGTTGGAAAACCCTGTTGTGGAGAAATATTTAACACCGCAGAAATCATGCATTCTGATTATAATTGTACAAATTCCTATGGAAAACCCAGATGCCCACTCTGCTCCAGGGAAAGATTGTCATCTCACCTGACGATTTCGATTAAATTTCCACCCGAGGAAAATAAATGTCGAATCTCCTCTGCATTCACTCCAGTACAGTCGCAAGTTCATTATCACGGTATTTATACTAATGTATGGTACTTTCAGTATCAGGCGTTTGTATTGTAAAGCACGGTTTTGGTGAATGACTCTTACCACTGCTTTCTGCTTGTGTAAGAAATCAGACTGAATTAAACTGTTGTAGGACTCTGTAATGCGTTGGATAGCTTCTGTGCTTTCCTCGGCATTTTCTACTTTTAACGTCTTGAATTTGTTGGACTTTTGTTGTGTAATTTTGATATTTCTGTGCTAACCACCTGACACACGTTTACCACAAGCAACCACTCCGTTTCTGGAAGGAGGTCTCCAACATTGAAACAGGCGTTGGACGCTTCCTGTCGACATCTACTCTGCTCCGACTGAGGGGAGTAGATTCACTGTTATTGACATGTCGAGAGTGTGATGGGACAGTGTGGAGTGAGCTGTACTCTGTATCTGAGCACGGCTGTATGTGATGGGACGGTGTGGAGGGAGCTTCACTCTCTGTCTGACCCCGGAAGTGTGTGATGGGACGGTGTGGAGGGAGCTTCACCCTCTGTCTGACCCCGGGATTGTTTGAAGCTAGGATGCGGAAAAAGCGTCACTTAGTGTTTGACCCCGGGGTGAGTGATTGGACGGTGTATACGGAATTTCACTCTGCGTCGGAACCCGAGGAATGTGTGATGGATGATGCAGATGGAGCTACTCTCTGTTTCGGACACAAGGAGTGTGGGATGGGATGGTGCGGATGGAGAACTCTCTGTTTCGGACACAAGGAGTGTGGGATGGGATGGTGCGGAGGGAGCTTCACTCTGTGGGTCGGGCGGGTTTGATAGGATGATCCGGACAGAGTTCCGTTGTGTTTGTGATCCCCGGAATGCTTAATAGATCGTGCAGGGAGTTTCACTCAGCGTCTAAGGAAACGAGGCCGAATGAGATTCACTGTGTGTCTGACCCCGGGAGTGATAAGAGGATGAGGAATGAGCCTCTCTGCGGGGCTGCATCAATGTCACAGCGTTCGGCTGGAGCTGGGGTCCGATGGAACAGTTGGGAATGAAACCCTGAGCGCGGCCGTTAAAGGGGAGGATGGCTTTAAAGGGGGCGGCGGGGAAGCGGCCAAAATGTCCCAATCCCAAACCACGGTTCACACATTCGGATGTTCACAATCTCACTCTCAGTCCGTGTCTGGGTTCCTGCAGAGATCTCAGTTCCTTCTTCCATTTTTGACTGAACTGATTGTACTGCAGACTAAAACAGATGGAAGGATATAGATGAAATAAACAGATTACACAACTGTGTCAGTAACAGGACAGTGGGTTAATGTTTCAATAACACTCATTGACAAATATTGCCAGAAAACCCACGGATCGGCTGAAATTTTATCACATTGGTAACACAAACACTCATCCGATCGGAAGGGTCAGTATGAGGCTGTGGAGAGCGGGGATAGATCAGTCTGTCAGTCAACTTGATACCAGATCCAGCACCGTCAGTGATGGGTTTGTACTAAGAGCAGAGACGAGATCTTCGGCACCAGAATCTGTGAAGCAGATACTGGGTAGCCTGGAGATGAGAGAGAGTGAGGGTGAAGGACACAGAGAGACAGGAGACGGTACAAATTCCAAGTGTTTATCAGTAACACAATTACTGATCACATTAATATTCAGTGTCAAACGCCCAGTGACTCTGAACGCGATCTCCCAAAGTCAGGTACTTTACACCAGTGTCTGTATTTTACATTCCAGGTTCCTCAGAGACGCAGACACCAGTTTCAATCCTGAATCTCCCAGTTTATTTCACTCAGGTTCAGCGTCGTCAATAACTCAGTGGGACGGGTGGTCACCAGCACTGAACACGCTGGGAGCAGCATGCCCTGGATTAAACTGTAAACAATGTCAGACATCTTGCACCGGAATTCAGGATCTGTGCATGTGTAGTGGGGTTCTCTGTCTCTCCGGCTGTCAGCGAAATCAATGTTGTCATTGAATTCATCAAAACCATCCAATAGAAACAGCAACACCTCTGAGTTGAGTTCTATTTGAAGGCTACGGATGTGTTCATTAATTATACGCCGACTCTGAGACGCGTATCAGTAATATCCGACAACGTAACGTGCCAACACCGTCAGGCTGTATAAACGTTAAAGTGACAGACTCAGTCCAGATTGTGTGTGGAAGGAAATGTGCAAAATCTTCATGAAGCTCGTCATTCCCCGTGACGCCGCTCGTTACTCCATTCTGTAGATACTGAACCGGGTCAATAACTTTACTGGGTGTTTTTTATAGGCGGCCCAATAGTAACAGGGATATCGAGGAGCAGATAGGGAAACCGATCTGGAAAGGTGTAAGAAGAACAGAGTTGTCGTGATGGGAGATTTTAATATCCCAAATATCGATTGGCATCTCCTTAGAGCTAGTGGTTTGGATGGAGTGGAGTTTGTTAGAACATAGAACATAGAATAGTACAGGACATTACAGGCACTTCGGCCCACAATTTTGGGCCGACCCTCAAACCCTGCCTCCCATATAGCTCCCCACCTTAAATTCCTCCATATACCTGTTTAGTAGTCTCTTAATCTTCACTAGTGTATCTGCCTCCACCACTGACTCAGGCAGTGCATACCACGCACCAACCACTCTCTGAGTGAAAAACCTTCCTCTAATATCCCCCTTAAACTTCCCTCCCATTACCTTAAAACCATGTCCTCTTGTACTGAGCAGTGGTGCCCTGGGCAAGAGGCGCTGGCTGTTCACTCTGTCTATTCCTCTTAATATCTTGTACAGCTCTATCATGTCTCCTCTCATCCTCCTTCTCACCAAAGCGTAAAGCCCTAGCTCCCTTAATCTCTGATGATAATCCATACTCTTTAAACCAGGCAGCATCCTGGTAAATCTCTTCTGTACCCTTTCCAATGCTTCCACGTTAGGTGTGTTCAGGAAGGATTCTTGACACAATATGTAGAAAGCCTATGAAGAAATGTGGCAAAAATTCAATAAGATTTGTCGAACATGACCTTCCACGCACAAATCTATGTTGACTGTTCCTAATCAGACCCTGTCTATCTAAGAGTACTTTCCATTAATTTACCAAGTCTGTGACGTCTGATGATGTCAAATATGTCCCCACCCCCGAGTGTCTCGACTTCCTAGAGGTGTTCAGTAAATAGACGGCAACCACACTGCTGCCCCATCGGTGCCATGACAATGCTATATAGTGAGGGTATCTCGATGACAGTTTGATCTTTTCTAACCGGTGTGAGGAACATATAACACGTGTAAGGCTGGTTATTCAGAGACTATTAAAACTCGCCTGTTTGTGAAATTAGACTGAGATCCGCGTCCCCGAGGTCTCTTCTTTTGGATTTGTCAACTTTGAAACTTTTGACTTTTCTAGGATGTGCTCTCACTTACGTTTAGTAGCGTACTCTTCTTATCAGAATTGCAATGCTCTCAAGGAGGACCTATATTATTCTTATTATTTACTATGTTTGTATTTGCACATTTTGTTGTATTTTGCACTCGTTCGCTTAGCGTTGTTGGTGCGGACATTCATTGATTCGGTTATGGTTACTGGGTTTATTTGAGTATGCCCGCAAAAATGCGGCTAGTCGTTTCCACCCGTATGGCAACTTTCGTAATAAATTTACTTTGAACTCTGAACATGGTCATCCCTGTTTAAATTGATCCGAGAGGACCATCTTTTCATCGCCTTCAAAGTGAAATCCTCCCTGTCAACTACTGTCATGTTCGCCGCAGTCGGTGGTACAACTCTCTTCCTCACTTAATTTCCTCTTTAGCAGCGCATTCGGACCCGGTCAGCCTGAGATGCCAATCGTACTCATACGTCAAACACATTTCCATAACAAAGTGTCCATAATACTGTCATTCACAACCACCTGCAGATTTTACAGGATTCACTAGTCTCAGAGATGAAGAAAATAGCGTTATTAATTTAAATAAATCTGCTAAAGGACTATAATTACTATAATTATATGATATTATAATAAATATCAAAATAAATACAAATATAATAGATTATAAATATCCCTAAATAATATTTAGGGAAGACGATTGCAAAACATCGCTTTTATCTTCCAGTAGACTGTACCATAAAGCACGTCGCCATTAAAAAAAATTATAATTGAAAGGTGTTGCTAATAATGTAAATATTGCATTTCAGTTTGACAAGGTGACTAACCTATTTTTAGACTCGGGGATATTTATTTACTCCCCATGAAGCTGCATCGGGGTAGAGCAACAAAAGTTGTATATCTTCACCGATTAAAAGTGAATCTTAGCGTGTCTGTGCGTTAAGTCTTCGTGATTATGGATTCGATTAAACAAAAACGTGTATTTGATGGCAAGATTAGCATATTATTGTTGGTGAATGTGTAAAAATAATTCAAGTCCAACAATTAAAAAACTAAAAATGCATTAAATATCTACTACAGTGTGTGTGTGTGTGTGTGTGTGTGTGTGTGTGTGTGTGTGTGTGTGTGTGTGTGTGTGTGTGTTTGTGTATTAACAAGGATCTTCGTTGCTAGTGGAGACGGGATGTCGCAACGTGCAAAATTACGAACATATAGTTTCAGCTATCACATTAGATCTTGACCTCAGAATTCTAATGTGCAGCGTATTCGACTTGCAGTAGTCTGTGTTTCTCACGGGCATTTTATATTCCTCCAAAATTCAAAAGACTTTCGGGGAGCCATTCAATGTTGCTTCGTTCGCGGCCACTAGTAGTTTGTTGATTAGGTTCCACTTAAAAGTCCTCCACTTCCCTGTCAAATTTTATATCGGTTGTGGGACGAACGACACAGCGATCTTGAGATTGGATGACACAGGAGCCGTATGATCTTGTGAACGTAACGAGAGAGGTTTGGATCAGGATGAACTCAAATGCAGAGTAAAGTCTGGAATTAGCTCAGACTCAGACTCAAAATTAACAAAACGATACAAACACAATCCATTGGTGAAATCTCAAACAGTAATACGAAAAATGCAACTCTTCCGATTGAGCCCTGAGCGCTCAGTACGAGGACTTCATGCAGGGACTTTCCATGAATACACTTGACAGCAATAATAGGCAGTCTGATAAGGGAGAACGGATTCATTCTTTTACATTATTACGTTGTATGTCCAGACATCACATTAGGGCTGCGAACATGTATTTTCATTCGATCTGATTTTCCACTCACTGTGCTTCATTTTCTCATCCAGTTCACGTGAACCTTCACTTCATTGTTGTACTCCATGTCCAACAAACCATATATCATCGATACAGGTAAAACAGGGACAGCAAGTGAGGGATTACACTCTGCCGACTCGCTGTCTACTGGATCATGAAATTCAGTCGGCCTTTGTAAATACCCTTGAAGTGACAATTGAATGGTGAACTGACATCACCCCCATGTCACAGTGTATCTACCTTGTGGATATCAATCCGGTAAGATTGAGAAAAGAAGTATTTAAATATTCAAAACGGCTTCTCATTGTCTGCACTCTTGTGAAGTGCGCTTGATCAAAGTCACAATATCTGGGAAGAAGTAGATGAACGATATATATTTATATAGACAGACAGACAGAGAAACAGGCAGGCAGATGACAGGCACACCGGCAAACGACCAGATAGTTAGAGAGATACATGGATAGATAGGTAGATGTGCAGTCACGCATATCGACAGACGAACATATATGTTGTTCAGAAAACCATAATCTGCAAATCAATGAACGGAAACGAGGCAAAGGCAATGGAAATAGACAAAGAAGATGCTTTTGTTCTTGTCATGTGATCTCAGGAATGGAGGTCCGTTCTCAGGGATGGCTTCATCAAAGCAACTACAGGTGGACACAATGAGTTGTTTTGTTTTTGATTGTCGAAAGCAAACCATTTTCAAATGAGAAGGAACAACCTGTGACCTGTTGGTCTGCGCCGAGTGTTTGGCTTGAACCAGTCTGAGTTGGGAAGGACAATATCAGTTACCAATATCACGGTGAAGCTGAGGCAAACAAATAAAAACTGAAACCCACACTCTCACACTGTAACCGAGACTGACAGATACAGAATGAAACCCACACTCTCACACTGTAGCAGAGTCCAACAGATACAGAATGAAACCCACACTCTCTCACTGTAACAGAGACTGACAGATACAGCATGAAACCCACACTTTCACACTGTAACAGAGACTGACAGATACAGAATGAAACCCGCACTCTCACACTGTAGCAGAGACTGACAGATACAGAATGAAACCCACGCTTTCACACTGTAGCAGAGACTGACAGATACAGAATGAAACCCACACTCTCACACTGTAGCAGCGACTGACAGATACAGAATGAAACCCACACTCTCACACTGTAACAGAGACTGACAGACACAGAATGAAACCCACTCTCTCACACTGTAGCAGAAATTGACAGATACAGAATGAAACCCATACTCTCACGCTGTAGCAGAGTCCAACAGATACAGAATGAAACCCACACTCTCACACTGTAGCAGAGTCCGACAGATACAGAATGAAACCCACACTCTCACACTGTAGCAGAGTCCGACAGATACAGAATGAAACCTACACTCTCACACTGTAACAGAGACTGACAGACACAGAATGAAACCCACTCTCTCACACTGTAACAGAAATTGACAGATACAGAATGAAACCCATACTCTCACACTGTAGCAGAGTCCAACAGATACAGAATGAAACCCACACTCTCTCACTGTAACAGAGACTGACAGAGACAGCATGAAACCCACACTTTCACACTGTAACAGAGACTGACAGATACAGAATGAAACCCGCACTCTCACACTGTTGCAGAGACTGACAGATACAGAATGAAACCCACGCTCTCACACTGTAGCAGAGACTGACAGATACAGAATGAAACCCACACTCTCACACTGTAGCAGAGACTGACAGATACAGAATGAAACCCACACTCTCACACTGTAACAGAGACTGACAGACACAGAATGAAACCCACTCTCTCACACTATAGCAGAAATTGACAGATACAGAATGAAACCCATACTCTCACGCTGTAGCAGAGTCCAACAGATACAGAATGAAACCCACACTCTCACACTGTAGCAGAGTCCGACAGATACAGAATGAAACCTACACTCTCACACTGTAACAGAGACTGACAGACACAGAATGATACCCACTCTCTCACACTGTAGCAGAAAGTGACAGATACAGAATGAAACCCACACTCTCACACTATAGCACTGTAACCCTCTCTTCATTTTTACCTTGTAATCAACTGCATGCTCAATCCTATTACTCTGTTCTCCCACTTGTACAATGTCCTGTGTATGTTACTAAAAAGGACTTCTTTGGTTTCTTACGAGTAGGAATGCTTCTTTGTCTGTTAAAAGTTTCTCTTGCCGTTGTTTCGCTTTGGAATGGCTGATATGGTAATTGTATTCATTTGTTAATCAATGCGGAATGTTATTGTGTTTTGTGAGGCTGGGTACTTGGGGGAGGGATTGCACGGGCTTGGTGTGTGAGGAGAGTCCGGAGGATGACGCCGAGGAAGGAGAACGTGCGCTCGGACGACCACCGGGGAGTCCGAAGTGGGAGTTTCGGGAGGACAACGACCGAGGGGTCGAGTGGTTCGCTGGATGAGCTCCACCGATGTGCACTAAACTGACTGAACTTTGATAAGTTGGCGCCTTTTGCTTTTTTCTTGTATATATATATTGTACTGCGTAATACTCTTTTAATTTTAGTAAACTCTTTAAAGTGTATTTCATAACGGTATTTGTTGTGGGTTTGATACTGTTGGCGGGCGCGAGGCATAAACGCGATTCTCACAGCACCTGCGTGTACGGGAGGTGGGTTGGTGTGTGGCTGGATCTCTTTTCCCCTAGACATATACCAGCCTGTTGGGTAAGTGTTACACACTTTATTGTTCTTCTTCTTTAATTCGACTGTGAATAATTCTTATTTCTACAACATGGCCTTGCAGCTGTTTCAATGTCGCTTTTGTTTCTTCAATCCTTTAATCGATATTCTGACTCCACCGTGAAATATCGTATTCAACGCGTTCCGACTGGGAGGAGAAAGGCATGAACTGGAAGATCGACAAAGAATTTAATGCGCGTGCTGATACTCATTTGCCTGCGCACGCGCGTGTGCGCGCGCGCGCGCGTGTGTGTGTGTGTGTGTGTGTGTGTGTGTGTGTGTGTGTGTGTGTGTGTGTGTGTGTGTGTGTGTGTGTATGGGCTGTGTGTGCGCGCGCGTGTGTGTGTGTGTGTGTGTGTATGTGTGTGTGTGTGTGTGTGTGTGTGTGTGTGCTAATAATGTCTTTAATATGGTTTTATGTGATGGTGTGGCCCTACTTTTCGGTCCTGCATTTATTTCTGCAGGGCACTGCGAAGGTAATGCCAAGAACACGGGCATTTTTACGTTCAACCATGAGAAGAATCCGTTTGGAATCTATAGATGGCAGAAAGTATTTTGTTAAATTATGCCGGTATTCACACCGGAGAGAAACGTGTGGATGGTTGTGCTCGTACCCAACAGGACAGTGAATGGCAGCCTTATCAGCCCATTGTATTCCTACAGCGAATTGCTCGCCACAGAAGTTCGGCATCTCACTGTTCCTCGAGTGGATTCATCATCGGCTTTGTCCGTTACTTCATCGTTTCAAAATCCACAGAACGAGTAGGAAATTTTATACAGACACGTTATAATGTATATTAGAGGTACACACTTACTTACGTAACTTTAGCAGCTTTATACGCACTTTTTCCCCCGAATCAATTTCTTTCTGAAATCCAACCTGGTGACTCTGTAATATCTTCACTGGTACTTATTTGCATTTACACCGATGTTGATACAATGCTTTCTATTTTTTCTCTCTGTCGGGTACAGCAGCGGACAATGTCTGTAATGCTGGGGTCATTGGTTTGCATTTCGCGCCGCATACTTGCCAACATTTGTGTTTGTGACTGACTCCGGTGACAGTGCAAACAGTGAGGGTTTGCGCCAAAAAACAAAACATTAATGTCAATGTATCATATCCAGGAAAAAGTCACCGTAGCAAAGTAAGAGAATCATAGGCTACGTCCACATTATACCGGATAATTTTGAAAACGCCGGTTTCGTGTAAAAACGATAGGCGTCCACACAAGGCGTTTTTGAAAGTACCTCCGTCCACATTAAAATGGTTATTTGGGTGAATCTTCTCCTACTGGGCATGCGCAGGCCACATTTACCGAAATCAAGCGACATGTTTGGTGACGAACCTCGCCGTGAAGGATTTGGTGCGCGTTGGTGCGACTAGAAAAACTTAAAAGGAAATTGCCAAACGACGGACAGCTGTTGGCTCTCGCGCAGGAGGACATAAAAAAAGCAAACACCGGAGCGTATGGAGGCAACCGACAGGGAGTTGACGGATAGTATGACCCGACTGATGACGACCATGGAAAAACTGACTAACTCTGTTGCAGAGGGATTTGCAGTGATGAGTAATATGACGGCTCACCCCGAGTACTTTTCACCGCCACAATACCAGCTTCACAGCCACAATACCAGCTTCACAGCCACTACAATAGCAACACACACGGACACACAGACCACCGGGTGGCCCCAATGCACCACTACACAACATCTTCCCCACTCCCACAGAGGGGTGACGCTGGAAACAGTTCCTACATCCACTGTGTCTTCACCGATGAAAGGGACGACAGCTACAACGAATGCAATAAGGCTTGTTACTGGGCAAAAGTGAAATTTGCTGTTACCTCATTTGTTTGCCTTTACTTTTGCCGTGTCTTTCTGTATTATTTTGCTGTATTTAACATGAGCAATAAAACGAGTTACTGGGCAAAGGTGATGTAGTCCCAGCGTTAGCCGTCCCTTGAGGCTACAAGACTGGTGTTGTTTTCAGTTCAATGAAATAAGGCGTATTATTTCCCCATTGGCATTATGGTTCGCTAAAACAGAGAAATAATTGCTAATTAGTAGTAATTATTTGTAGTAAATAGTAGTAATCTACAAGTTGTTTTCATCATTAGTAACCGATTATTCTAAGAAAGAATGCCATTCTGTGCTTCAGCTACAGTGAGGACGGAAACATCCAGACGCGGTGGACTCTCAACAACGTGTGATCGGTGAAGGGTTTTACTTTGCAGGCGTAAAAGAAATTTGCTCTTTGGGCTTTGTTATAACTTTGTTATAACTGTTTGAGTTTACTTAGTGGCTATTTACAACTGTTATGATATTTAGAAATTGGGAATATTCCGAAAAGAATTGCAAATACTAACAGCCTTGGATTAACAATGCCTGAAGACAAGATTTTCCCGATCGGATGATTAACGTAACAATTCGCAGTATTCATGTGTCTACAGGCACATAAGATCCAGATAAAGGCGAATATTCTCCATCCCTAAAGGACATTTGTGAAACAAATGAGGCTTTACAGCAACTCTGTAGTGTCGTGTGCTTCGTCACTGAAGCCGGCTTGTTAGGGAAGGGTGAAAGAGACTCGTCTAAAGACAGGAATTCCAACGGCGCGGCCGTGCCGTAGGATTCCATTTCACCATAAACGATGCGCCGCCACGGCTGTGATCCAGAGACTCTTGTCGCTCCTCAAACACTCCCGCACGCATCTTCCAGAGGCTGAGCGCCCAGTTGCAGATTTACCAATTTCCACCAAAAATTTCTCTTCCATCTTTCTAAAAGTTAAACTCATTTTCCTCTCCCAGCGCTGTTCAATTAAAGGACGCTCCATTTTCTACTCTTTGACAATTCCCAAGTTTTTCCAGTCTCAAATTCTGATCTATGTTCTTCGGTGTCAGCACTGTCCCCTCGCAGATGCTCGTGTACGCAGCTGCGCCAGAACTGAAATGGGTCACTCTGTAAATATTTTTTTGAAATCATTGTTAATATAATTATGAAATACCGTGAAATTAACTGTATTACTGAATATAATCCATATATGTGCTAAATACTAAACGTACCACATTTACATTGGAACATTTTAGAGCTTCAACCTATTTGCGTTGTCATTATTTCAGGTTGCAACACTGTCAAAAATTGTCACAATAAAGACAGAAACCACCAACGCCGTTCCGTCAGAACATTTCACTTTGGCATACTCCCTGTCAGAGGTGACTGCCTGACTGCATTTACCTGTGTTGTGTTGTGTTTTATCATTGTTTGACATGGATATTACATATAAAACAAACATTACAAGTGCCGTGCACTTTTAAGTCCGGGTAACAATGTTCTGCTCAGAGCAATGGTTTGTCCCCGAAGCAGTAAAATAAAACAGAGGGAAGGTTGCTGGGGTGCGAGCTCTTGCTTTCAGAATCTGACCCTGCAATCGAATAATAACTAAATCCTCTAGAAAGAAGTGTAGATGCGCACGTCAATTACACTACCCCTCTCCTTGGAGATACCGCGCTTGTAGTTCTGTGAACAGTTTTGGTCGCCCTGTTATAGGAAAGGCCGAAGTACGCTGAACGGAATGTAAAGATGCTGCCGGAACTCCAGGGCTTGAGTTACAGGGAGAGGTTCGGCAGAAGGCATTTTATTCTTTGAGGCAGACAATTCGCGGATGGCTTAATAAAGATGCATAAAGCTATGATAATGGGGAAATTCCGGGAAACAGCGAGATCCGGAGATGGAGAGTCGGAGACAATCCATCATTCTGCTCTTCAGCCTGTCGGCGAGTTTCCTTCTCTGTTGGGCGACAACCACTCTGGTCTTCATTCTCATGCGATGCCTCTACACCGACCTGGAAGTGTCTATCCGGTTTTTTCAGACACAGTTTGCAGGTTCTGTGTTTCAGAATTTCAGCAGCTGCACGAATACATTTATCTACGGAATGACCCAGACCCGATTCAGAGAGCGGTTGGAAGTTCTTTTGATCTTCCCCTCTACTTTTGTTTTGAAACATTTTAGGAGTCTCTACCGCTCGGTCGAAAGGGTCAAGTAATTTTGACATTCCGAAAATAAATCCACACCTGCTCTACAAGCGCATGAATGAATTGAACTTCCTGAAAACGTTGTTGTTCCCAGCAGTTCAGCCTTTCCATTATTTCAGGAAATGAGGTATTGTTATTTATATATAAGTTGTGGGGATAATCAGGTAAGAAGTTGTGAAAGGGAGACATGAATGCGGAATGGTGAAGAAGTTGTGGGGGTGAGTGTGGGCAATGACCAGACGTTAGAGAAATCGATGTTCATGCCATAATATTGGAGGCTACCCTGACGGAATACAAGGTGTCAGTACTCGAACCTGTGTGTCGGCGCCTTGGCAGTAGAGGAGGCCGCGGACGGGCATGTCAGAATGGGAACGGGAAGTAGAATTGAAATGGGCGGCCACCGCTTTCCGTGGCAGGTGCTCGACGAGGGGGAGGGGCCTTCCGATCTACGTTGGGTCTCACTGATATATAGGAGCTGTCAACGACCGGATACATTAGATGACCAACAGACTCGCAGGTGAAGTGACGCCACACCTGGAAGGACTGTTTGGGCCCTGAGGGAGGGGGTGTAAGGGCAGATGTTGCGCTTGTTCCAGTTGTAATGATAAGTGCCAGGAGGAAGATCAGTGGGGAGGGACAAGGGAGTCACATAGGGAGTCATCCCTGCAGAAAGCAGAAATGGTCGGGAGTTGTATGAGGATGGGAAGATGTGCTCGGTGGTGGGATCCCGTTGGAGGTGGTGGAAGTTATGTACAATTATGTGCAGAATGTGCATTGTGGTACGGTAAGTGAGGACAAGAGGAACACTCTCCGTGATGGGGCGGCGGGAGGATGGTGTAAGGGCAGATGTGTCTGAAATGGAAGAGATGCGGGTGAGGCAGCGTTCATGTTGGGGGAGAGGAAACCCCTTTCTTTGAAGAAGAAGGACATCTCAGTTGTTCTGGAATGAAAAGGCTCAGCCTGTGAGCAGATACAGAGGGGGCGGAGGAGCTGAAAGAAGGGGTGACTTTGTTTACAAATGACAGGGTGGAAAGAGGTACCGTCCGGACTGCGGTGAGGCAGTAGGTTTATAAAATATACCAGTGGATAGACTGTCTCCGGAGATGGAGGCAGAGATGGAGAAAGGGAAGAGAGGAGTCGGAAATGGAACAGGTAAATTTGAGGGCAGGGTGAAGTCGGAGGCAAAGTTGAATAAATGGACGAGCTCAGCACGAGTGCGGGAAGCAGCAACTATGCAATCGTCGCTGTAGCGTTGGATGATTTCGGGAACGTTGCTGTTGTATGCTTTGAACAAGTCCAGCTGACTTATCCAACTTGATGCTTTCCAAATGCTCCAGCACATCTTTTTCCATAATATTTACATGCTCAGGCTTTTCGGTCTGCTGTAGCTTATCCCTACAATCGTCAAGATCCTTTCTCCGTAGTGAATACTGAAGCAACGTACTCATTAAGTAGCTCCCCTATCTCCCCCGGTTCCATACACTTTTTTTCCACTGTCACACTTGATTGGTTCTATTCTCTCATTTCTTATCCTCTTACTCTTCACATATTTGTAGAATGCCTTGGGGTTTTCCTTAATCCTGCCCGCCAAGGCCTTCTCATGGCCCCTTCTGGCTCTCCTAATTTCTTTCTTGAGCTGCTTCCTGCTAACGTTATAATCTTCCACCTCTCTATCTTTATCTAGCTTTTTGAACCTTTCGTAAGCTCTTCCTTTCTTCTTGACTAGATTTACCACAGCCTTTGTACATTTCTTCGGCTTCACTGCTCCAGGACGAGTAATAACAACTTTTCCGGTCTTACCTGCGTCTGAGGTCCCTTACCGGTGGAAATGTTCCCAGGATAATTCTCGGCTGCATGACGGAGACGTCCAAGTCCATCCTAAATTGACGGGACCAGAATTGGAAGCCACAGTCCAGTTGTGCCCAACCCTGCTCCAACATCTTCCTGCCTCTGCCTCTGGGCTTCGAATTGTCCGATGTCCTTCACTCCCCACTCTCTTAACGAAGCAGTGAAGCTGTCGAACGCATCACAAGCACATCGCTTCTCGGAGTGAGCAGTATCTATAGGAGGCGCCTCCTCAAGAAAGCGACGTCGTCATCAAAGGTCCTGTCATTTAGGTCATTCTGTCTGTCACAGCTGCAGTCAGACAGGACCCGGATGCGTGTCACGTGCTTTTGTCGTCATGCGGTAACCGTGAATTCCATTACAGAATAACACAGCTATAAATTACAATAACTACAGTATGTACAGAAATAAATTAAATATACTGTGCAGAACAAAAGACAAAAATACAGAAGAAGATTTCATCACCGGATCGATCTCTGTTCTGAAATCTGATTGCGGATGGAGGACGCTGCTCCTGAGTGTGTGAGGTCGGGTCCCTGTGCCCTCTGGGCGAGCGAGGGGAGTGGGGTGAACTCTTTACTGATGGATACAACTTTTTGAGGCATCGCCTTTTGAAGGTGTTTTGGGTGCGTTGGAGGCTGGTGCCGATGATGCAGCCTTCCGAGAAAACATTTTCAGCAGACTGATCTGATCCTGTGCAGCGGCCCCTCCATGGCGGACGGTGATGCTTTCAGTCAGAATGCTCTCCACGGTACATCTGTGGAAATGTGCGAGAGTCCTCCGTGACAGACCGATTCCTCTCAAACTCTGAATGAACTATTGCCGCAGTCGTGCTCTCTTTGAGACTGCATCAATATATTGGGCCCGAGATGGATTCTCAAAGAGGTTAACACCAATGAAATTGAAACTGCTCACTCCTTCCACTTCCGGTCCGTCACCGAGAGGACTGTTGGATGGTCCCTCGACCTCCCCTTCCTGGACACAGAGGCTGAGGCTGGGGGGAGATCTGGCAGAACCTGGTAGAGTTATGAGAGGCCTAAAAGGTGAATTGTTGTGGCCAAATGTTGCGGAAAAATCTCAGGAGCAGCAAATAGAATAAATCCGGCCGACTCCGAGAATTGTTTCAGACTAAAGGACTTTATTGCATGATATGATGGAGAGCCTCCTTCCACCTAAAAGCGGTGCTCATGGGCTCTGCTTCTCTGGCAGACCCAGTTCATTATATAGACACAGCGTAGGTGACTAACAACCCTTACGAATAACATTGCTTGACTGTGAACTTAGTACTAGATTGTAACAAACAACGTGACTTTGAACTTCGGACTAATTTTCAACAAACAGGAGCATGCCATCAATATGGTGCCATAGCATTCTTGTTTACACTTTAGCAAGGACTGGATTCTAAGACTTGCAACTCAGAGCTCAGCTAAATTTTAAGAGCATTCATAAGCGATTAGGTTAACCTCTGCATATCCAAAGAGTCTTAAGTTCTTCCACACCAAGGTGGAAATATCAAGTGGGCGATGGTCTGTATTTAACGCGAGAGGAGAGTAGCTTAGAGGAGATGCGCGGGGCAAGTTTGTTTGTTTCACAGATAATGGTGGGTGCCTGGAAAATCTGTCAAGTGTGGCAGTCGGTAATACATTGTTGTTTATTGTTGTTTATTACGTTGTTGGCGTAGCACATGAGCATGCAGTGAATGAATGGAGATGGGTCACGTACAGTCAACAGAGTTTAGTCTCATTCGGTATCGTGTTCAGCGCAGGAGTAGTGAGTCACAGGGCTTGTTCCTGTTCTCGACAGTTTCATGATCCCAACATGTCCAGGTGATGTGTTCACATTGTGATATCAGTCTGTTCATCATCTTCTGTCCATTCACCCCCATTCATCTCGTTCTTCTCCACTGATGGGTGTAACATAGAACACTGTATACTGCAACACAGAAGCAACTCTTCCGCGCATCATGTCCCTGACGGGGGGAACATTCCCGGCTGTGCAGTGATGTAATCAGTGACGCCAAATTCTCAGGATTCTTCCATCAACCGCGTGCTGCAGTGAGCAGCTTTGGATGAATCCAAACCAGAAACTTGATCTCCCCTCGCATTCCCACTCAAACTCTCTCAGTGCTACACGGAACAAGGCTGTCACTATTTTATCAATGAAAAATGCATGGCATATTGCAGAGCAGTCTGAAGTTGTCATAAGAAAATCGAAATGAATATTATATTATTTATGAGTGGGGAAATAACTCTGGATAATTCATGGTCTGGCGCACATTGAGCAATATGTGAGAGAATCGGCAAACATAAGAGTTGCGAATATACAGCGAAGGAGCAATTTAGAACTGTGAGAGAAATGTCCATAGCGGAGGTGATTGATACGTTCGTGGCCTGAGGCAGAAGGTGTCAACTTTAGAAACCTGGTGCATTTATTTTTCAATGAGTTATGATGAGTTATTAGCTTCAAACTTTCTGCATAATCACTCAACGAGCTGAAATTCACGTGCATGTAACGTGAACTGTATAATTCATCTCCTTCGAACTTATCAATCACCCCTGCTGTGGACCACTTCTGGAGGTCCAGGACGGCGACTTCTACAAAGAAGGAATCCGTACGCTTCACGACCGCTGGACTAAGTGTGTAAATGTAGGAGGGGACTATGTTGAAAAATAAACGTGTTTGGTTTTCTAAAGTTGACTCATTCTACCTTAGCCACGAACTTATGAATCACCCCTCATAAATGCTGCTCAAACAAAAAACTCGTTGCCTCTATGGGTTTTATTTCGATCAGTTTATTAATTTAGTTATGCACTTGTTTGATTAAATTAATTAAAATATTTATTTTCCTTATTTTCATTCAAAATTTCAGAGATTGTTTTGTCAAACCACAGAAATTTTACGGATCGGCTGCTGTTCAATTGGTTCTCTAGGTTTTAGCAAGAATCGCAAGCAGAATAATTCCGGGACGAACGGTCTGTTTGCCGTATGACTCTATTACACAGGATGTCCTGCTCCATACAGCCGTGAGCATTCATCAGTGCACTGCCTCTCTCACAATTTTAACATAAACCAAATGCAGGAGACTCTTGTTCTAAAAATAGCTCTGGGAATACAATATCTATTTTAAGAGTATTTTCTGAATTTGAGAAACAGCGAGAAAGAAGGAGGATAAATAGACCCGCTCACACTGACTCAGAGTCTCACAGGTGCAGGACTGAGACGACACACGAAATACTCGAACAGAGACGGACAGATACAGAATGAAACCCACACTCTCACACTGTAACAGAGACTGACTGATACAGAATGAAACCCACACTCTCACACTGTAACAGAGACGGACAGATACAGAATGAAACCCACCCTCTCACATTGTAACAGAAACTGACTGATAAAGAATGAATAACACACTCTCACACGGTAACAGAGACTGACAGATACAGAATGAAACCCACACTCTCACACTGTAACAGAGACTGACAGGTACAGAATGAAACCCACACTCTCACACTGTAACAGAAACTAAAGATACAGAATGAAATCCACAATCTCACACTGTAACAGAAACTGACTGATAAAGAATGAAACCCACACTCTCACATTATAAAAGAAAGTGACTGATAAAGAATGAAAAACACACTCTCACACGGTAACAGAGACTGACAGATACAGAATGAAACCCACACTCTCACACTGTAACAGAGACTGACAGATACAGAATGAAACCCACACTCTCACAGTGTAACACAGACTGACAGATACAGAATGAAACCCACACTCTCACACGGTAACAGAGACTGACAGATACAGAGTGAAACCCACACTCTCACACTGTAACAGAGACTGACAGATACAGAATGAAACCCACACTCTCACACTGTAACAGAGACTGACAGATACAGAATGAAACCCACACTCTCACACGGTAAGAGAGACTGACAGATACAGAATGAAACCCACACTCTCACACGGCAACAGAGACTGACAGATACAGAATGAAACCCACACTCTCACACTGTAACAGAGACTGACTGATAAAGAATGAAACCCACACTCTCACACTGTAACAGAAACTGACTGATACAGAATGAAACCCACACTCTCACACGGTAACAGAGACTGACAGATACAGAATGAAACCCACACTCTCACACTGTAACAGAGACTGACAGATACAGAATGAAACCCACACTCTCACACTGTAACAGAGACTGACAGATACAGAATGAAACCCACACTCTCACACTGTAACAGAGACCGACAGATACAGAATGAAACCCACACTCTCACACTGTATCACTGACAGATAAAGAATGAAACCCACACTCTCACACTGTAACAGACACTGACTGATAAAGAATGAAACCCACACTCTCACACTGTAACAGAGACTGACAGATACAGAATGAAACCCACACTCTCACACTGTAACAGAGACTGACAGATACAGAATGAAACCCACAATCTCACACGGTAACAGACTGACAGATACAGAATGAAACCCACACTCTCTCACTGTAACAGAGACTGACAGATACAGAATGAAACCTACACTCTCACACTGTAACAGAGACTGACAGATACAGAATGAAACCCACACTCTCACACTGTAACAGAGACTGACAGATACAGAATGAAACCCACACTCTCACACTGTAACAGAGACCGACAGATACAGAATGAAACCCACACTCTCACACTGTAACAGAGACCGACAGATACAGAATGAAACCCACACTCTCACACTGTAACAGAGACTGACAGATACAGAATGAAACCCACACTCTCACACTGTAACAGAGACCGACAGATACAGAATGAAACACACACACTCACACTGTAACACTGACAGATACAGAATGAAACCCACACTCTCACACTGTAACAGAGACTGTCAGATACAGAATGAAACCAACACTCTCACACTGTAACAGAGACTGACAGATACAGAATGAAACCCACACTCTCACACTGTAACAGAGACTGACAGATACAGAATGAAACCCACACTCTCACACTGTAAAAGAGACTCACAGATACAGAATGAAACCCACACTCTCACACTGTAACAGAGACTGACTGATAAAGAATGAAACCCATACTCTCACACTGTAACAGAGACTGACAGATACAGAATGAAACCCACACTCTCACACTGTAACATAAACTGACTGATAAAGAATGAAACCCATACTCTCACACTGTAACAGAGACTGACAGATACAGAATGAAACCCACACTCTCACACAGTAACAGAGACTGACAGATACAGAATGAAACCCACAAGCTCACACGGCAACAGAGACTGACAGATACAGAATGAAACCCACACTCTCACACTGTAACAGAGACTGACTGATAAAGAATGAAACTCACACTCTCACACTGTAACAGAAACTGACTGATACAGAATGAAACCCACACTCTCACACGGTAACAGAGACTGACAGATACAGAATGAAACCCACACTCTCACACTGTAACAGAGACTGACAGATACAGAATGAAACCCACACTCTCACACTGTAACAGAGACTGACAGATACAGAATGAAACCCCCACTCTCACACTGTAACAGAGACCGACAGATACAGAATGAAACCCACACTCTCACACTGTATCACTGACAGATAAAGAATGAAACCCACACTCTCACACTGTAACAGACACTGACTGATAAAGAATGAAACCCACACTCTCACACTGTAACACAGACTGACAGATACAGAATGAAACCCACACTCTCACACTGTAACAGAGACTGACAGATACACAATGAAACCCACACTCTCACACGGTAACAGACTGACAGATACAGAATGAAACCCACACTCTCTCACTGTAACAGAGACTGACAGATAAAGAATGAAACCTACACTCTCACACTGTAACAGAGACTGACAGATACAGAATGAAACCCACACTCTCACACTGTAACAGAGACTGACAGATACAGAATGAAACCCACACTCTCACACTGTAACAGAGATGGACAGATACAGAATGAAACCCACACTCTCACACTGTAACACTGACAGATACAGAATGAAACCCACACTCTCACACTGTAACAGAGACTGTCAGATACAGAATGAAACCAACACTCTCACACTGTAACAGAGACTGACAGATACAGAATGAAACCCACACTCTCACACTGTAACAGAGACTGACAGATACAGAATGAAACCCACCCTCTCACACTGTAACAGAGACTGACAGATATAGAATGAAACCCACACTCTCACACTGTAACAGAGACTGACAGATACAGAATGAAACCCACACTCTCACACTGTAACAGAGACTGACAGATACAGAATGAAACCCACACTCTCACACTGTAACAGAGACCGACAGATACAGAATGAAACCCACACTCTCACACTGTATCACTGACAGATAAAGAATGAAACCCACACTCTCACACTGTAACAGACACTGACTGATAAAGAATGAAACCCACACTCTCACACTGTAACAGAGACTGACAGATACAGAATGAAACCCACACTCTCACACTGTAACAGAGACTGACAGATACAGAATGAAACCCACACTCTCACACGGTAACAGACTGACAGATACAGAATGAAACCCACACTCTCTCACTGTAACAGAGACTGACAGATACAGAATGAAACCTACACTCTCACACTGTAACAGAGACCGACAGATACAGAATGAAACACACACTCTCACACTGTAACACTGACAGATACAGAATGAAACCCACACTCTCACACTGTAACAGAGACTGTCAGATACAGAATGAAACCAACACTCTCACACTGTAACAGAGACAGACAGATACAGAATGAAACCCACACTCTCACACTGTAACAGAGACTGACAGATACAGAATGAAACCCACACTCTCACACTGTAAAAGAGACTGACAGATACAGAATGAAACCCACACTCTCACACTGTAACAGAGACTGACTGATAAAGAATGAAACCCATACTCTCACACTGTAACAGAGACTGACAGATACAGAATGAAACCCACACTCTCACACTGTAACATAAACTGACTGATAAAGAATGAAACCCATACTCTCACACTGTAACAGAGACTGACAGATACAGAATGAAACCCACACTCTCACACAGTAACAGAGACTGACAGATACAGAATGAAACCCACACTCTCACACGGCAACAGAGACTGACAGATACAGAATGAAACCCACACTCTCACACTGTAACAGAGACTGACTGATAAAGAATGAAACTCACACTCTCACACTGTAACAGAAACTGACTGATACAGAATGAAACCCACACTCTCACACGGTAACAGAGACTGACAGATACAGAATGAAACCCACACTCTCACACTGTAACAGAGACTGACAGATACAGAATGAAACCCACACTCTCACACTGTAACAGAGACTGACAGATACAGAATGAAACCCACACTCTCACACTGTAACAGAGACCGACAGATACAGAATGAAACCCACACTCTCACACTGTAACAGACACTGACTGATAAAGAATGAAACCCACACTCTCACACTGTAACACAGACTGACAGATACAGAATGAAACCCACACTCTCACACTGTAACAGAGACTGACAGATACAGAATGAAACCCACACTCTCACACTGTAACAGAGACTGACAGATACAGAATGAAACCCACACTCTCACACTGTAACAGAGACCGACAGATACAGAATGAAACCCACACTCTCACACTGTAACACTGACAGATACAGAATGAAACCCACACTCTCACACTGTAACAGAGACTGTCAGATACAGAATGAAACCAACACTCTCACACTGTAACAGAGACTGACAGATACAGAATGAAACCCACACTCTCACACTGTAACAGAGACTGACAGATACAGAATGAAACCCAGACTCTCACACTGTAACAGAGACTGACAGATACAGAATGAAACCCACACTCTCACACTGTAACAGAGACTGACAGATACAGAATGAAACCCACACTCTCACACTGTAACAGAGACTGACAGATACAGAATGAAACCCACACTCTCACACTGTAACAGAGACTGACAGATACAGAATGAAACCCACACTCTCACACTGTAACAGAGACTGACAGATACAGAATGAAACCCACACTCTCACACTGTAACAGAGACCGACAGATACAGAATGAAACCCACACTCTCACACTGTAACAGAGACTGACAGATACAGAATGAAACCCACACTCTCACACTGTAACAGAGACTGTCAGATACAGAATGAACCCCACACTCTCACGCTGTAGCAGAGACTGACAGATACAGAATGAAACCCACACTCTCACACTGTAGCAGAGACTGACCGATACAGAATGAAACCCACACTCTCACACTGTAACAGAGACTGACAGATACAGAATGAAACCCACACTCTCACACTGTAGCAGAGACCGACAGGTACAGAATGAAACCCACACTCTCACACTGTAACAGAGACTGACAGATACAGAATGAAACCCACACTCTCACACTGAACCCGAGAGTGACAACTACAGAAGCCCACACTATCAGTCTGTACCAGGGACTGATTTCTACAAAATGAACCCGCTCCCCACTCTCACATCGCACCGGAGACTTGTGGGTACAGAATGAACTACTCCTCTTTACACCATAGCGGCGACATGTAGGTAGACAATAGAACACACCTATTATGCGATGGAATCTCTCCTGTTTGTTGATTGTCTCTGCACTGCTGCCGTTCTCTGTCTCTCCTCTGTATTTTATGTGAATTCCAATTCAACCTTCACTTTATTTTCGGCTTGAAACCTACTGCATCCTGAACCGTCTGCTCTCCGGCAGACTGAGCTACTACCCTTTGTTCTCCATTTACTGTTCATTTTTCTTCATGCTCCCTTCAATATCGCTTTCTGCAATAAGTCGTTTCTCTTTTTTTCTGTCCCTTAATCTATCTGCAGACTCTGCCGTAAAATATGTTGTTTAACGTGTTCAGTGACGAAATAGAAAGAAATGAACAGGGACATCAGTAAAGAATTTAATACATTCGCAGTAAGAGATGGAGAGAAGGAGTGGGGGGTGGGTAGGGATAGAGAGTCAACGAAATAGAGAGACAGATGGAGGAAGTGTATGTGAGCGAGAGAGATAGAGAAAGTCTGTATGTGTGTGTGTGTCTGTGTTTATTATGGTTTCTATATTGAATTTACTTCATGTGTGACCTTATTTGGCGATCCTGTATTTATTTCTACCAGGGCACAGCGCAGATAATCCCAAATACACTGGTATATTATGTTAAAGCAGGAGATGATGACATCTGTTTACGGAGTTGTATCTATAAATGACAGAAACTATTATGCCGGTATTTAGTGTTGGTAAATCTTACTGTTGGTCAGGTGGATTCAACAGCGGCTTTGACTGTCACCTTACCGTTTCAACATCCACAGCACGCATAGGAAATTGTATTCATGTACTTTATAAGATACACTGTATAACAGGTATTTCAGTACACACAATTGCATATACATATACACTCTCACACACACACATGGACACACGAACAAACAAATAAACACACAAAGACAAATACACATACACACAGATACTACAGATATAGAGAAGATTGTTTAAAAGATAGAAGGAACTGCAGACAGCTCTGGAATTCAAGGTATCGAAAGTAAATATTATACTAGGGAAGCTGATGAAAATGAGGTAAACATTGATGCCCAGGGCTGAAGGAGAACTGGACAGAGTGTCTGTGTACACAGCGGGTATGTTTTTTATCTGGTGGCACCTAGTAGGATCTCGTGTTTTTTCTGCATGAAACAATTTGGAACATTGAACATAGAACTTAGAACAGTACAGCACAGTACAGGCTCTTCGGCCCACAATGTTGTGCCGACCCTCAAACCCTGCCTCCAATATAACCCCCTAACTCATTGGATTATTCCAAATGTGGAACCTGACCTTCCCTCACACCCTACTCACAAACTTCCTCACTACTACACAGGACAAGGCTGTAACTATTTTGTCAATAAAACATGGAAGGCATGATGCAGACGAGTCTGAAGCTCACATAAGAGAATCAAAATTAATATTGCATTATTTACGAGTGGGACATCACTCGAATAAACTAACACAGTTGTGCACAAGAATTGTGCAAAAGAACTGGCAAAAAAGAGAGCAGAGATACTCGGTGAAGGTAGCAATTTTGAATAGTTGAGGGAAACGTATTTGTATACATGCTGCTGGAACATGAAAAATTCCGCATCTATGGGTTCTATTTCTATCAGTTCATGAATTTACTTACGCACTTATATAATCTCACTCTCACTTATACACTCTCACACTGTAGCAGAGACTGACAGATACAGAATGAAACCCACACTCTCACACTGTAACAGACACTGACTGATAAAGAATGAAACCCACACTCTCACACTGTAACACAGACTGACAGATACAGAATGAAACCCACACTCTCACACTGTAACAGAGACTGACAGATACAGAATGAAACCCACACTCTCACACTGTAACAGAGACTGACAGATACAGAATGAAACCCACACTCTCACACTGTAACAGAGACCGACAGATACAGAATGAAACCCACACTCTCACACTGTAACACTGACAGATACAGAATGAAACCCACACTCTCACACTGTAACAGAGACTGTCAGATACAGAATGAAACCAACACTCTCACACTGTAACAGAGACTGACAGATACAGAATGAAACCCACACTCTCACACTGTAACAGAGACTGACAGATACAGAATGAAACCCAGACTCTCACACTGTAACAGAGACTGACAGATACAGAATGAAACCCACACTCTCACACTGTAACAGAGACTGACAGATACAGAATGAAACCCACACTCTCACACTGTAACAGAGACTGACAGATACAGAATGAAACCCACACTCTCACACTGTAACAGAGACCGACAGATACAGAATGAAACCCACACTCTCACACTGTAACAGAGACCGACAGATACAGAATGAAACCCACACTCTCACACTGTAACAGAGACTGTCAGATACAGAATGAACCCCACACTCTCACGCTGTAGCAGAGACTGACAGATACAGAATGAAACCCACACTCTCACACTGTAGCAGAGACTGACCGATACAGAATGAAACCCACACTCTCACACTGTAACAGAGACTGACAGATACAGAATGAAACCCACACTCTCACACTGTAGCAGAGACCGACAGGTACAGAATGAAACCCACACTCTCACACTGTAACAGAGACTGACAGATACAGAATGAAACCCACATTCTCACACTGAACCCGAGAGTGACAACTACAGAAGCCCACACTATCAGTCTGTACCAGGGACTGATTTCTACAAAATGAACCCGCTCCCCACTCTCACATCGCACCGGAGACTTGTGGGTACAGAATGAACTACTCCTCTTTACACCATAGCGGCGACATGTAGGTAGACAATAGAACACACCTATTATGCGATGGAATCTCTCCTGTTTGTTGATTGTCTCTGCACTGCTGCCGTTCTCTGTCTCTCCTCTGTATTTTATGTGAATTCCAATTCAACCTTCACTTTATTTTCGGCTTGAAACCTACTGCATCCTGAACCGTCTGCTCTCCGGCAGACTGAGCTACTACCCTTTGTTCTCCATTTACTGTTCATTTTTCTTCATGCTCCCTTCAATATCGCTTTCTGCAATAAGTCGTTTCTCTTTTTTTCTGTCCCTTAATCTATCTGCAGACTCTGCCGTAAAATATGTTGTTTAACGTGTTCAGTGACGAAATAGAAAGAAATGAACAGGGACATCAGTAAAGAATTTAATACATTCGCAGTAAGAGATGGAGAGAAGGAGTGGGGGGTGGGTAGGGATAGAGAGTCAACGAAATAGAGAGACAGATGGAGGAAGTGTATGTGAGCGAGAGAGATAGAGAAAGTCTGTATGTGTGTGTGTGTCTGTGTTTATTATGGTTTCTATATTGAATTTACTTCATGTGTGACCTTATTTGGCGATCCTGTATTTATTTCTACCAGGGCACAGCGCAGATAATCCCAAATACACTGGTATATTATGTTAAAGCAGGAGATGATGACATCTGTTTACGGAGTTGTATCTATAAATGACAGAAACTATTATGCCGGTATTTAGTGTTGGTAAATCTTACTGTTGGTCAGGTGGATTCAACAGCGGCTTTGACTGTCACCTTACCGTTTCAACATCCACAGCACGCATAGGAAATTGTATTCATGTACTTTATAAGATACACTGTATAACAGGTATTTCAGTACACACAATTGCATATACATATACACTCTCACACACACACATGGACACACGAACAAACAAATAAACACACAAAGACAAATACACATACACACAGATACTACAGATATAGAGAAGATTGTTTAAAAGATAGAAGGAACTGCAGACAGCTCTGGAATTCAAGGTATCGAAAGTAAATATTATACTAGGGAAGCTGATGAAAATGAGGTAAACATTGATGCCCAGGGCTGAAGGAGAACTGGACAGAGTGTCTGTGTACACAGCGGGTATGTTTTTTATCTGGTGGCACCTAGTAGGATCTCGTGTTTTTTCTGCATGAAACAATTTGGAACATTGAACATAGAACTTAGAACAGTACAGCACAGTACAGGCTCTTCGGCCCACAATGTTGTGCCGACCCTCAAACCCTGCCTCCAATATAACCCCCTAACTCATTGGATTATTCCAAATGTGGAACCTGACCTTCCCTCACACCCTACTCACAAACTTCCTCACTACTACACAGGACAAGGCTGTAACTATTTTGTCAATAAAACATGGAAGGCATGATGCAGACGAGTCTGAAGCTCACATAAGAGAATCAAAATTAATATTGCATTATTTACGAGTGGGACATCACTCGAATAAACTAACACAGTTGTGCACAAGAATTGTGCAAAAGAACTGGCAAAAAAGAGAGCAGAGATACTCGGTGAAGGTAGCAATTTTGAATAGTTGAGGGAAACGTATTTGTATACATGCTGCTGGAACATGAAAAATTCCGCATCTATGGGTTCTATTTCTATCAGTTCATGAATTTACTTACGCACTTATATAATCTCACTCTCACTTATACACTCTCACACTGTAGCAGAGACTGACAGATACAGAATGAAACCCACACTCTCACACTGTAACAGAGACTGACAGATACAGAATGAAACCCACACTCTCACACTGTAGCGGAGACTGTCAGATGCAGAATGAAACCCACACTCTCACACTGTAACAGAGACTGACAGATACAGAATGAAACCCACACTCTCACACTGTAGTAGAGACTAACAGATAAAGAATGAAACCCCCACTCTCACACTGTAGCAGAGACTGACATACAGAATGAAACTCACACTTTCACACTGTAACAGTGACTGACAGATACAGAATGAAACCCACACTCTCACACTGTAGTAGAGACTGACAGAAACAGAATGAAACCCACACTATCCCACTGTTACAGAGACTGACAGATACAGAATGAAACACACACTCTGACACTGTAACAGAGACTGGTATGTACAATATGATATGTATACTCTCACAATAAACCAGAGAGTGAGAACTAAAGAACCGCACATTCACAATCTGTACCAGCGACTGATATCTATAAAATGATCCCCACACTGTCACTTTGCACCGGAGACTGGTGGGCACAGAATGAACACCCCCTCCACTGTATGCCGGCGACAGCCATGTGGAGAATAAAACCAACACTCTTACATTATCCCTTTTGTCCATTGTCTCTGTACTGCTGTCGTTATCTCTCACTAATTCTGCATTTTATGTCAACTGCACTTTAACGCTCTCTTCATTTTCACCTTGTGGCCTACTGCATGCTCAATCCTTTCCTCTCTCTGGTAGACTGTCCTATTAATCTGTTCTTCCCATTTATTGTTCTTCTTCTTCATTCTGCTGTGAATAATTCGTGTTTCTACAACATGGCCTTGCAGCTGTTTCAATGTTGCTTTTGTTTGTTCAATCCTTTAATCGTGTGTGTGTGTGTGTGTGTGTGTGTGTGTGTGTGTGTATGTGTGTGTGTGTGTGTGTGTGAGAGAGAGAGAGAGAGAGAGTGAGAGTATGTGTGTATTTGTGCGTGTGTGTGTGTGTGTGTGTGTGAGAGAGAGAGGGAGTGAGAGTATGTGTGCATTTGTGCGTGTGTGTGTGTGCGCGCGCGCGCCCGTGTAAGGGAGCGAGAGTATGCGTGTGTGTATATGTATTGTGCGTGTGTGTGTGTGTGTGTGTGTGTGTGTGTGTGTGTGTGTGTGTGTGTGTGTGTGTGTGTGTGTGTGAGAGAGAGAGAGAGAGAGAGAGAGAGAGAGAGGGAGTGAGAGTATGTGTGTATTTGTGCGTGTGTGTGTGTGTGTGCGCGCGCGCGTGCGTGTGAGGGAGCGAGAGTATGCGTGTGTGTATATGTATTGTGCGTGTGTGTATGTGTTTTGTGTGTGTGTGCGTGTGTGTGTGTGTGTGTGTGCGTGTGTGTGTGTGTGTGTGTGCTAATAATGGTTTTCAATATGGCTTTATGTGATGCTGTGGTCCTACTTGTCGGTCCTACATTTATTTCAGCAGGGTACTGCGAAGGTAATGCCAATAATACAGGCATTTTTATGTTCAACCATGAGAAGAATAGGAATGGAATCTATAGATGGCAGAAAGTATTTTGTTAAATTATGCCGGTATTCACACCAGGGAGAAACGGGTTGTTGGTTGTGCTCAAAACCCACAGGGCAGTGGATGGCAGCCTTATCAGCGCATTGTATTGCTACAGCGAACTGAAGGGAACAGTGTTTCAGCATCTCACTGTTCCTCAGGTGGATTCTACATCGGCTTTGTCCGTCACTTTACCGTTTCAAAACCCACAGGGCAGTGGATGGCAGCCTTATCAGCGCATTGTATTGCTACAGCGAACTGAAGGGAACAGTGTTTCAGCATCTCACTGTTCCTCAGGTGGATTCTACATCGGCTTTGTCCGTCACTTTACCGTTTCAAAACCCACAGGGCAGTGGATGGCAGCCTTATCAGCGCATTGTATTGCTACAGCGAACTGAAGGAAACAGTGTTTCAGCATCTCACTGTTCCTCAGGTGGATTCTACATCGGCTTTGTCCGTCACTTTACCGTTTCAAAACCCACAGGGCAGTGGATGGCAGCCTTATCAGCGCATTGTATTGCTACAGCGAACTGAAGGAAACAGTGTTTCAGCATCTCACTGTTCCTCAGGTGGATTCTACATCGGCTTTGTCCGTCACTTTACCCTTTCAAAATCCACAGCACGAGTAGGAAATTTTATACAGATACGTTATAAGATATATAAGAGGTACACACTTTCATAGGTAATTTTAACAGCTTAATACGCACTTTTTCCCTGAATCAAAGAACTGGTCAAAGAACACTGAGGTTGTCTACAAGAAGGGTCAGAACAGACTCTATTTCCTGAGGAGACTGAGGTCCTTTAACATCTGCCGGACGATGCTGAGGATGTTCTACAAGTCTGTGGTGGCTTGTGTGCTGGGGCAGCAGGCTGAGCGTAGCAGACACCAGCAGAATCAACAAACTTATTCGTAAGGACAGTGATGTTGTGGGGGTGGAACTGGACTGTCTGACGGTGGTGTCTGAAAAGAGGATGCTGTCCGAGTTGCATGACATCTTGGACACTGTCTCCCATCCACTCCATAATGTACTGGTTAGGCACAGGAGTACATTCAGCCAGAGACTCATTCCACCGAGATGTAACACTGAGCGTCATAGGAAGTCATTCCTATCTGTGGCCATCAAAGTTTACAACTACACTCCCGGAGTGTCAGACACCCTGAGCCAATAGGCTGGTCCTGGACTTTATTTCCACTTGGCGTGATTAACTTATTATTATTAAATTATTATTTAATTATTTATGATTTTATATTGCTATATTTCTTCGTTATTCTTAGTTGGTGCGGCTGTAACGAAACCCAATTTCCATCGGTATAAATAAAGTATGTCTGTCTGTCTGTCTGTCAATCAAATTCTTTCTGAAATACAACTTCGAAAATCACCTGGTGACTCTAATATCAACCGGTGTTGATGCAATATTTTCTGTTTTTCTCTGTCTGGTACAGCAGCGGATAATGTCTGTGATGCTGGGGTCATTGGTTTGCATTTCGCGCCTCATACTCGCCAACATCTGTGTTAGCGACTGACTCCGGTAACAGTGCAAACAGTGAGGGTTTACGCCAAAAAAAAAGTTAATGCATCATATTCAGAAAAAAAAATCACCGGAGCAAAGTAACAGTGAATCACATGAAAGGTGCGTCATCACAGGGAAGTAACACGGCAGAGACTCCACTCGCAATGTGAGAGTGGAATCAGCGCTGATGAGGTGGACACGGAGTAGTTTGACAACATCGCATCTGGTGTTGCGATCCCAGCATCGGCCGTCTCTTGAGGCTCCATGACTGGTGTTGCGTTCAGTTCAATGAAATAAGGCTTGTTATTTCCCCAGTGGCATTAGGGTTCGCTAAATCAGAGAAATAATTGCTAATTAGCAGTAATCAGCACCTGTCAATGTACAAATTGTTATCATTGCTGGTAACCGATTAGTCTATAAAAGAATGTCATTCTGTGCTTCAGCTACATTGAGGACGGAAACATCCAGACGCGGTGGACTCTCAACAACGTGTGATCTGTGAAGAGTTTTAACCAGTAGGCACGAAAGAAATTTGCTCTCTGGGCTTTGTTATAACTGCTTGAGTTCATTTACTGGCTATTTACAACTTTTATGACATTTAGAAATTGGGAACATTCCAAACAGAACTGTAAATACTAACAGCCTTGGATTAACAATGCTTGAAGAGAGTGCTATTTATTACACAGTGATTGTAATTGTCGGCATCCCGGGTAAGTGCCTTTCGATTATTTATACTGAAACGGAGACCTCCCGCCGCTCTCAGCTACAGCTGATGTGATTTTAATCGGAGTTTATTAAACATCCCAAATATGCCTTCTCGTTCCTCTCAATCTCCTGCCCTGTTAATATTTTAACCTGGTTCATGCAGAATTGTCACTGGAACTGCCTGTAGTCTTCTCAGCTGTGACGTGAGAACTCGACCTGCACGGACATAACACACACAATCCATGTCTATCGAAACCTCCCGTCATTTGCGGACCGCATTCCTGCCAACCCAGTCACGTGAGCAGTAGATTGGTCTTTAAACTCACAGTGAATAACTTTGATTTCAACTTGTGAAATTCTGTTCCCTTTTCCTGTTCGGACTCACGGGAAGTGAGCATCACAGGGAATTCTGATATTATTACCGGCTCTCTAGTTTTCCCAATCTGAGGATTAATGTAACAATCCACAGGATTCTTGGGTCTACAGTCACATAAGATCCAGATAAAGCCGAATATTCTCCATCCCTAAAGGACATTTGTGAAACAAATGAGACTTTACAGCAACTTAGTAGTGTCGTGTGCTTCGTCACTGAGGCCGGCTTGTTAGGGAAGGGTGAAAGAGACTCGTCTAAAGACAGGGATTCCAACGGCGCGGCCGTGCGGTAGGATTCCATTTCACCATAAACGATGCGCCGCCACGGCTGTGATCCAGAGACTCCTGTCGCTCCTCAAACACTCGCGCACGCATCTTCCAGCGGCTGAGCGCCCAGTTGCAAATTTACCAATTTCCACCAAAAAATTCTCTTCCCTCTTTCTGAAAGGGAAACTAATCTTTTCCCCTTCTATTTCCCCCTCCCAGCACTGTTCAATTCACAAATTCTGATCTATGTTTCTTTGTGTCAGCACTGTTCCTTCGCAGATGCGCGGGTACGCAGCTGCACCAGAACTGAAATGGGTCACTCCGTAAATATTTGTTTTTGAAATCATTGTTAACATAATTATGAAATGCCGTGAAATTAACTATATTACTCAATATAATCCATAAATGTGCTAAATACTAAACGTACCACATTTACATTGGAACATTTTTGAGCTTCAACGTATTTGCGTTGTCATTATTTCAGTTTGCATCACTGTCAAAAATGGTCACAATAAAGACAGAAACCACCAACGCCGTTCAGTCAGAACATTTCACTTTGGCATACTCCCTGTCAGAGGTGACTGCCTGACAGCCTTTACCCGTGTTGTGTTGTGTTTTATCTTTGTTTGACATGGATATTACATATATAAAAAAACATTTAAAGTGCCGTGCACTTTCCAAACCGTGTGAAAATTTTCTGGTCAGAGCAATGGTTTGTCCCCGAATCAGTAAAAGAAAATAGATAGAAGGTTGCTGGGGTGCGAGATCTTGTTTTCAGAATCTGACCTTGCAATCGAATAATAACTCAGACTTCCGGAAAGAAGCGTAGATGCGCACTTCAATTACACTACCCCTCTCCTTGGAGATACCGCGATTGGAGTTCTGTGAACAGTTCTGGTCGCCCTGTTATAGGAAAGGCAGATGTCCGCTGAAAGGAGTGCAGACAGTATTCACAAAGATGCTGCCGGAACTTCAGGGCTTGAGTTACAGGGAGAGGTTCGGCCGAGTGGCATTTTATTCCTTGAGGCAGGCAATTCGCGGATGGCTTAATGGAGGTGCATAAAACCACGATAATGTATTGATACAGTCATTCATCTCCGTGTGGTTGGGTAATCGTGAACAAGAGGGAGTAGACTTAGGATCAGAGGGCAGAAATGTAGCTGGATTCCGAGAGACGTTTTCTCACACAGAAGTTACTCTGATGTTGAAGAGCCTGAGAATGGAAATGGGCGATACAGAGTCGTTAACAATATTTAAAATACACCTGGACAGTTTGAGAAATGCGAAAGCCTTAGAGAGATGTGATCCAAAAGCGAAAGAACGCGATCAGCTCAGATGACCGTGCCGGTCGGCATGGAGATATGGGCCGAAGGGAGCGTTTCTGTGACCTATCATTCTTGGACTCTACTCATCGGTGCTGCATCGGTGAACGTGAGGAGACAAAGCAGCAGGTGCTCCTGTAAAGCGCTTTGTGCTGCGGTCAGGCTTTCAAACAAACCGCATAACACAGGTATTCTTTACTTCCACTGATAATGTCCAGCAGAGATGAACAACGGATTTTACTTCAAGCGAACAGATCATGGCTGTATTTCCACGCAAAATGTGTTGGATTTTTTAAAAAATTCTTATTTTTGGTCGTTTTTGTCTCACTGCAGTTAACCTTGTGGCAATCATCATTCTCAGCCGAGGAAACTGCGGTCTCTCCAAATGCGTCACGCGGTACCTGGTGGGGATGGCTGCGGCGGATCTAATGGTGGTGATTATCGAAGTCCTGTTCTACCAGATGCGTCGAGCATACAGATTTAATTACGGAGTCCTTGACAACGCTCCGTTCTGCCTTGTCCACTACGTCCTGTGTCACGTGGCCGTTGACTGTTCCGTGTGGTTTACTGTCGCTTTCACTTTCGATCGCTTTGTGGTCATTTGCTCGCCCACTTTTAAAGCAAAATACTGCATCCCCAGAATTGCGGGTATGGTGATGGGCGCACTATCTCTCGGTTTCTTTTTTTAAAAACATACCATTTTATTTCATGTATATGGAAAGAATAGCGTTGTTAGTGAGGGGGTAATTGGATTTGTTTCAGTAGACCTGTAGTGCCTTTCTCGCCATCGTTTGAGGGGTTTTATTGGGTGGTCCGTCTGTTGAATCCGTTACTTCCTTTCTTCCTCATTTTGACCCTCAATGCTCTGACCGTCAGACAGACACTGGCTGCGAGCAGAGTCCGTAGGGAGCTGAAGGGACGGGGAAATTGCGGGAAACAGCGAGATCTGGAGATGGAGAGTCGGAGAGAATCCATCATTCTGCTCTTCAGCCTGTCGGCGAGTTTCCTTCTCTGTTGGGCGACAACCACTCTGGTCTTCATTCTCATGCGATGCCTCTACACCGACCTGGAAATGTCTATCCGGCTTTTTCAGGCACAGTTTTGGGGTTCTGTGATTCAGAATTTCAGCAGCTGCACAAATACATTTATCTACGGTGTGACCCAGACAAAATTCAGAGAGCAGGTGAAAGTTCTTCTGCTTTCCCCAGCTGTGTTAGTTTTGAAATGTTTTAGAAGCCTGTACCGCTCAGTTGAAAGGGTCAAATAATTAATCAATTCCGAAATATAATCAGACCCGCTCTACAAGCATACTGATGAATTGAACTCCCTGAAAACGTTACTTCTCCCAGCAGTTCTGTCTTTCCGTTATTTCAGAAGAAAAACATTTATTTTTCTATTATAGATTAGATTGCTCGGATAATTTCTCTTCTGTAAAATGTATTTTACCTTGCACATTAAATCACTCTAATAGCCGGTATTACAAACACACAGATCCATTGTGGAAGTACCCATTATCTAAACCTTTGGAGTGACCTGGCCGAGTCTGCAAATCCCTACATCCATTCTCTTTCTCTCAGGTTTGGAGATTTCCCTTCAGTTAAATTTCCGCTCTGACGACTATATTAGTCCGTTGCTGGGAGACTTATTGTCTCTATTTTTCAGTCTGGCTGAAGGTATCTAGTTTCAGCAAACGCCGGAACCCCAGTGCACCGATCAGATATGATTTTGCTCGGCCCTACTTGTCTATAATTTGACACCACGTCGGTACACATTTCATTTTGGCCTGACGGTATTTTATACAATAAATACAAGTTGACCGTGCTATAGCACTTTTACAACTCTGGCCCTTCACAGTAATGATGTCAACATCAGAATATTAGAAACAAGTTAAAGGACTTTACGTTTTATACATTCCACATATATCTTCACCATTCCCACACTGAGTTCGAGCCATTATTATGGCGGTCACTCCATGTAATCTCCATGTTGCTGGTGTCACGGCATGATAATGCAGCAGTTTGCGAAATGCTTCACAGCGCCAGTGACTTCCTGTTTCGTACATTCCGGTTATTCACTCATTTTCGCAGAATGCAGTGCGGTGATGGTACTGAACTGTGAGCTGTTTGCTGCGTCCGGTGTGGCAAGGTGCCGGGTTGTGAGCAATCACTGTGAATTGATATCTCTGGGTCTGTGCTCGCTGCAGTTCAGCAGAACGAGCGGGGATTTGATTGAAACCTTTGGAATGCTGCAATGCCCTGACACAGGAGATATGGAGAGGAGTTTTTCAACAGTGGGGAGCCTGCGACCGGTCAGCACGGCTTCAGATTGAGGGTCCTTCATTTGGAACACAGATGAGGATTTAATTTTTCATTTCGCCAGGGAGCGTAATTCATTGGCACAGCCTGCTCTCCAGGTCATGTCATTAGGTACAGTTAAGCCGAAGATTTGTAGCTTCTTGGTTAATCAGGGCGTCAAAAGTTTTCGGAATATGGCAGGAGAATAGGTTTGAAAAGGATAACAAATCACTCAAAATGGAATAGCGGAGCAGAATGGATTGACGGAATGGCTTAATTCTTATTCGAGGGTTTGAATGGTCTGCTCTGTTTCAACGACATACCACATGTTTGTTAAGTCCTCCACACCTGTTCTTAGAGTTTAAACTGTAAATCCAAAATCAAAACAGGTGATTTATACCTGATGAATCTGCGAGACTGAATGCATAGTTAATAATTCTCCATTTTTAACCAAGATTCCGTTAACAAGCTAATTCAATATTCCTGTGTGATTCTGTGTGACGTGAACTTCATCATTCATTTTTCAAAGCTCGATGTTTCCCTGTCGATAATTAGATTGCCATAACGAGTTGATGCCGCGCAGTCGCAGGAACTGCGGCTCCGCAGAAACAAAATCAAACCACGAGATGTCGCTGTTTCTCCGGACTGGTGAAAGATTTACACTGAACTTCCTCAGATGTCAGTAGCAAGAGCATTTTATTTTTCATAAACATGAACGAGGAGCGGAAGAACTTTAGGGGATCATAACCGTGATATACAGGAAGGCTAAAGGAATATCAGAAAATATGTCAGATTAAATTAAATACCGAAGATTGTGACTCCCAATAATAAAACACGCCTCGTGCACAACATTCTTGCACTTAATCCACGTGTCTCCCAGTACCTACTGGGACCGAGTTTCGGCATCTCTTAGTTTCCACAGACACCACAACTCCGCCTTTAGCCCCTTCCTGTCACCCAGCGCCTTCCGTACCTATTGACCCCCCATCTCTCCACCACTGACCATTCCCTCACCACGCTGTCTCATTAAACACATCCTTTTTCCACTAGTTCCCAATGACCACACGTCCCCTCAACAACCACTCCTCCTGAACCCAAACCTCTCACACGAAAACCCACTGAGTCAATTCCATCAGCACAGGCCCGTCGCATTGAAATCACGGGAGAACGTGTGGAGCAGGTTAAGACCTACAAGTATCTGGGAGTACAGTTAGACGAGAAGCTTGACTGGACTGCCAACACAGATGCCTTGTGCAGGAAGGCACAGAGTCGAATGTACTTCCTAAGAAGGTTGGCGTCATTCAATGTCTGTAGTGAGATGGTGAAGATGTTCTATAGGTCAGTTGTGGAGAGCGCCCTCTTCTTTGTGGTGGCGTGTTGGGGAGGAAGCATTAAGAAGAGGGACGCCTCACGTCTTAATAAGCTGGTAAGGAAGGCGGGCTCTGTCGTGGGCAAAGTACTGGAGAGTTTAACATCGGTAGCTGAACGAAGGGCGCTGAGTAGGCTACGGTCAATTATGGATAACTCTGAACATCCTCTACATAGCACCATCCAGAGACAGAGAAGCAGTTTCAGTGACAGGTTACTATCGATGCAATGCTCCTCAGACAGGATGAAGAGGTCAATACTCCCTAATGCCATTAGGCTTTACAATTCTACCTCCAGGACTTAAGAACTTTTTAAAAGCTATTAATGCTTTTTGAGACGGTGATTTAGATGCATATCATAGTTTTTTTTTACTGAGTTAAGTATTGTATGTAATTAGTTTTGCTACAGCAAGTGTATGGGACATTGGAAAAAAGTTGAATTTCCCCATGGGGATGAATAAAGTATCTATCTATCTATCTATCTATCTATCTATCTATCACTGCAACACCAGACACCGCCTCCCTGAGCCCTCCTTCTGAACCTGCCCTTTCGCGATCGACACATGGCAATGACTTTGATACTTCCCATCAGCTTTTCCCAGTGGTCTCATCAGATCCCTACAAGATGCACCTCTGTGGCCACGCCGCCCTATTAATCTCTGACTCCGCAATCTCTCAACAGTCCCTACATTGAGCAACTCTCGAGCAACGTCTCCACTAACCGCGCACACACATTCCGATCGATTTCCCTTTAATCCTCACGCGGACCCACCATCCTCACTGACTCCAACTCTACACCAGCCTCCACGGCCTCCAAGGATTTCAGCAGCATTCACGGACTCCACCTCCCCAGCAGTCACGACGGCCTCCACCACAACACCAGCGTCCACGGCCTCTAACTCTCAGCCAGCCTCCATAGCCCTCACCTTCGCACCAGAACAGAGTATCTGTTTCTACCTGCGATTACCCGCTGACCCCACTCATTCCCGAAGTTCCCACTGACTCCACACCGCTCCAACAACCTCGACTGGTTACACCCCTCCCGGTAGATTATCTCTGACAGCATACTTTCTCCACGCTCCAAAGAACAGCTGATCCGCCCAGCAGTTTCCATTGACCACTACATCGCTCCACGGCCCCAATGGTCGTAACCCTCACTACATGGGTTTCCACTGACTCCTACCTCCTCATTTTCCAATGGCCACATACCGCCCATATTCTCGCTGACTCCACTTCTCCCCATCAACTCACACTGCGACTATTCCTCCACAGCAGACTCCACGGCTCACAGGCATTTAACACTGACCACAGTCCTCTATTGAACACACACCCAGCCCATATCTCAGCCGTCAGACCCTGAAGCTGTCCTCATACACCCCCTCCCCCACAAGCACAGCGACTGCATCTCCGCTCCCGCACCGGCCTGACCAGCAAAACAAGATCCATGTATCTAATCTTGATTCTACGGGCCCATAATTGCACATCAGCCACTCCCACAGCACCCATCTGACTCCTCGCGCTCAGCAGACGCCCATTGCTCAGCCACCACAGAACCCCACCACCCACCAGAAACATCCACACGAACAGCAACCCAGAGCACACCCGCACCCCAGTCATCTAACTGACCGCATACTGCTCCCTCGGGATCCAGTATCTGTGAATCCTCGGGAGGATGCCTTTCGGCATTCTCACCCACCCTCAGTCATCTAACTGACCGCACACTGCTCCCTCGGGATCCAGTATCTGTGAATCCTCGGGAGGATGCCTTTCGGCATCTGGACCCAACTTCAGTCATCTAACTGACCGCACACTGCTCCCTCGGGATCCAGTATCTGTGAATACTCGGGAGGATGCCTTTCGGCAATTGGACCCAACCTCAGTCATCTAACTGACCACACACTGCTACCTCGGGATCCAGTATCTGTGAACCCTAGGGAGGATGCCTTTCGGCATTTGGACCCACCCTCAGTCATCTAACTGACCGCACACTGCTCCCTCGGGATCCAGTACCTGTGAATCCTCGGGAGGATGCCTTTCGGCATTTGGACCCACCCCCAGTCATCTAACTGACCGCACACTGCTCCCTCGGGATCCAGTATCTGTGAATCCTCGGGAGGATGCCTTTCGGCATTTGGACCCACCCTCAGTCATCTAACTGACCGCACAATGCTCCCTCGGGATCCAGTATCTCTGAATCCTCGGGAGGATGTCTTTCGGCATTTGGACACACCCCCAGTCATCTAACTGACCGCACACTGCTCCCTCGGGATCCAGTATCTGTGAATCCTCGGGAGGATGACTGTTGGCATTCTGACCCACCCTCAGTCATCTAACTGACCGCACACTGCTCCCTCGGGATCCAGTATCTGTGAACCCTAGGGAGGATGCCTTTCGGCATTTGGACCCACCCTCAGTCATCTAACTGACCGCACACTGCTCCCTCGGGATCCAGTATCTGTGACTCCTCGGGAGGATGCCTTTTGGCATTTGGACCTACCCTCAGTCATCTAACTGACCGCACACTGCTCCCTCGAGATCCAGTATCTGTGAATCCTCGGGAGGATGCCTTTCGCCATTCTGACCCACCCTCAGTCATCTAACTGACCGCACACTGCACCCTCGGGATCCAGTATCTGTGAATCCTCGGGAGGATGCTTTTCGGCATTCTGACCCACCCTCAGTCATCTAACTGACCGCACACTGCTTCCTCGGGATCCAGTATCTGTGAATCCTCGGGAGGATGCCTTTCGGCATTTGGACCCACCCCCAGTCATCTAACTGACCGCACACTGCTCCCTCGGGATCCAGTATCTGTGAATCCTCGGGAGGATGCCTTTTGGCATTTGGACACACCCTCAGTCATCTAACTGACCGCACACTGCTCCCTCGGGATCCAGTATCTGTGAACCCTCGGGAGGATGCCTTTCGGCATTTGGACCCACCCCCAGTCATCTAACTGACCGCACACTGCTCCCTCGGGATCCAGTATCTGTGAACCCTAGGGAGGATGCCTTTCGGCATTCTGACACACTCTCAGTCATCTAACTGACCGCACACTGCTCACTCCGGATCCAGTATCTGTGAATCCTCGGGAGGATGCCTTTCGGCATTTGGACCAACCCCCAGTCATCTAACTGACCGCACACTGCTCCCTCGGGATCCAGTATCTGTGAATCCTCGGGAGGATGCCTTTCGGCATTTGGACCCAGCCTCAGTCATCTAACTGACCGCACACTGCTCCCTCGGGATACGGTATCTCTGAATCCTCGGGAGGATGCCTCTCGGCATTTGGATCCCGCGATGCTTCGCGCGTCATTCTGCATCAGCACGTCAGGTTTAGCAAAGAGATAAGGGTGAGTATCATCTGATTCCGAATGGGGAACGGAGAGAAAGAGTGTGGGTCAGTCTTTGGAAAACCAGTATCCATAGAACCATAGAACATTAAAGCACAGAAACTGACCTTTCTTTCCTGTGCCGGACCATTTTTTTCTGCCTAGTCCCACTGACCTGCTGCTGGGCCATATCCCTCCAAACCCCTCTCATCCATATACTTGTCCAAGATTTTCTGAAATGTCAAAAGTGAGCCCGCATTCACCACTTCATGTGGCAGCTCATTCCACACTCCCGCCACTCTCTGCGTGAAGAAGCACACCCGCCCCCCCATGTTCCCTTTAAACTTTTCTCCCTTCACCATTAACCCATGACCTCTGTTTTGTTTTTCTGCCCTAGCCTTAGTAGAAAAATGCCTGCTTGCATTCAGTCTATCTATACCCATCACAATCTTCTACACCTCTATCAAATCACCCCTCATTCTTCTACGCTCCAGGGAATAAAGTCCTAACCTGTTCAACCTTTCTCTATAACTCAGTTTCTCAAGCCCCGTCAACATCCTTGTAAACCTTCCCTGCATTCTTTCAACCTTATTAATATCCTTCCTGTAATTCGGTGACCAGAACTGCACACAATACTCCAAATTCGGCCTCACCAATGTCTTATACAACCTCACCATAACATTCCAATTCTTATACTCAATACATTGATTTATAAAGGCCAATATACCAAAAGCTGTCTTTACAACCTTATCTACTTGTGACGCCACTTTTAGGGAATTATGTATCTGTACTCCCAGATCCCTCTGTTCTACTGCACTCCTCAGTGTCCTAGCATTTTTCTTGTACGTTCTACCTTGGTTTGACCTTCCGAAGTTCAATATCTCACACTTGGCGAAAGGCATTCTCCCAAAGATTCAGATACTGCATGCCGAGGGAGCAGTGTGCGGTCAGTCAGACGACTGGGGGTGGGTCCAAATGCGGAAAGGCATCCTCCCGAGGATTCACAGATACTGGATCCCGAGGGAACAGTGTGCGGTCTGTTAGATGACAGGGGGTGCGGGGGTGCTCTGGGTTGCTGTTCGTGTGGATGTTTCTAGTGGGTGGTGGGGTTCTGTGGTGGTTGAGCAATGGGTGTCTGCTGAGCGTGAGGAGTCAGATGGGTGCTGTGGGAGTGGCTGCTGTGCCGTTATGGGCCCGTAGAATCAAGATTAGATACACGGATCTTGTTTTGCTTTTCAAACCAGTGCGGGAGTGGAGATGCAGTCGCGGTGCTTGCGGGGGAGGGGATGTATGAGGACGGCTTCAGGGTCTGACGGCTGAGATATGAGCTGGGTGGTGTTCAATAGAGGCCTGTGGTCAATCTCAGACGCTTGGGAGCTGTGGGGTCTGCTGGGGAAGCATAGTCGCAATATGAGCTGATGGGAAGGAGTGGAGTCAGCGAGAATGAGGGCCGTATGTGGGTATTGGAAAATGGGGAGGTAGAGTCAGTGGAAAACAACTGGGATTTGTGGCCATTGGGGCCATATGTGCGGATCACATTGAGTCGGGTCTGCTGGAGAGGGCTGTGATCACTGGTGACGTGGAAATATTTGAGGGCAGTGGGAAATTGTGAAGGTGCTATAGAACCATAGAACGCTACAGCAAAGTACAGGCCCTTCATCCATCCATGTTGTGCCGACCCATATAATCCTATAAAATAAGTACTAAATTCACACTAACCCATAACCCTCCATTTTTCTTTCATCCATGTGCCTGTCCAACAGTCTCCTAAGTACCCCTAATGTTTTAGCCTCCACCACCATCCCTGGCAAGTCATTCCAGGCACTTACAACCCTCTGTGTAAAATACTTACCCCTGATGTCTCCCCTAAACTTCGCTTAATTTTGTACATATGCCCTCTGGTGCTTGCTGTTGGTGCCCTGGGAAACAGTAACTGACTATCCACCCTATCTATGCCGCTCATAATCTTGTAGACCTCTATCAAGTCCCCTCTCATTCTTCTACGCTCCAAAGAGAAAAGTCCCAGCTCTGCTAACCTTGCTTCATATGACTTGTTCTGCAAACCAGGCAACATCCTGGTAAATCTCCTCTGCACCCTCTCCATAGCTTCCACATCCTTCCTATAATGAGGTGACCTGAATTAAACACAATATACTAAGTGCGGTCTCACCAGAGATTTGTAGAGTTGCAATATGACCTCTCTACTATTGAACACAAACGCACTGTTAATGAAGCCTAGCATCCCATAGGCCTTAATTACGTACTGTACTGTACTGTACTACGTACTGTATGACAATTGTAACGCGGAGGAAGGGTGGCGTCACTGGGAACTAGTAGGTGTGTCGGGACATTCCGACTTGGGCCGTAAATAGAAACAACCGGGTTTGTGTGGACCCATCCGGGACGTAGAAATGTGCGGCGTCACTGGGAACAAGTGGGGGAGTTGTGGTGTTAATCGGAACGTGAACGAGGTGTGCAGTCAGTGGAATGTGTTGAGTTTTTGGTTATTGGGGGCGTGGAGCGATGTGGGGTCACTGGGAACTGCTGGGCGGATCAGCTGTTCTTTGGAGCGTGGAGAAAGTATGCTGTCAGAGATAATCTACCGGGAGGGGTGTAACCAGTCGAGGTTGTTGGAGCGATGAGGGGTCAGTGGGAACTTCGGGAATGAGTGGGGTCAGTGGGTAATAGCACGGAAGTGCAGAGACTGTGTTCCGGTGCCGGGGTAATGGGCTCAAAGGAGCTGTTGCTAATGCGCTCGGTCAGAGGAAGCTGGTGCGGAGGTGAGGGCTATGGGGGCTGAATGAGAGGTGGAGGCCGTGGGCGCTGGTGTTCAGCTACAGGCCGTGATGACTGGTTGGGAGGTGGAGGACGTGGATGCTGCTGAAGGCGGTGTGGGCCCTGCTGACTGGTGGGGAGGTGGACGCCCTGCTGACTGGTGGGGAGGTGGAGGCCCTGCTGACTGGTGGGGAGGTGGAGGCCGTGGATGTTGCTGAAGGCGGTGGGGGCCCTGCTGACTGGTGGGGAGGTGGAGGCCCTGCTGACTGGTGGGGAGGTGGAGACCCGTGCTGACTGGTGGGGAGGTGGAGGCCGTGGATGCTGCTGAAGGCGGTGTGGGCCCTGCTGACTGGTGGGGAGGTGGAGGCCCTGCTGACTGGTGGGGAGGTGGAGGCCGTGGATGCTGCTGAAGGCGGTGGAGGCCCTGCTGACTGGTGGGGAGGTGGAGGCCGTGGATGCTGCTGAAGGCGGTGGGGGCCCTGCTGACTGGTGGGGAGGTAGAGGCCGTGCTGACTGGTGGGGAGGTGGAGGCCCTGCTGACTGGTGGGGAGGTGGAGGCCCTGCTGACTGGTGTTGAGGTGGAGGCCCTGCTGACTGGTGGGGAAGTGGAGGCCCTGCTGACTGGTGGGGAGGTGGAGGCCGTGGATGCTGCTGAAGGCGGTGTGGGCCCTGCTGACTGGTGGGGAGGTGGAGGCCGTGGATGCTGCTGAAGGCGGTGTGGGCCCTGCTGACTGGTGGGGAAGTGGAGGCCCTGCTGACTGGTGGGGAGGTGGAGGCCGTGGATGCTGCTGAAGGCGGTGTGGGCCCTGCTGACTGGTGGGGAGGTGGAGGCCCTGCTGACTGGTGGGGAGGTGGAGGCCGTGGATGCTGCTGAAGGCGGTGGGGGCCGTGAAGTCTGGTGTTGAGGAGGAGTCAGTGAAGCTGGTTTTCCCGCGTGAGGATTAAAGGGAAATCGATCTGAATGTGTGTGCGCGGTTCGTGGAGACGTCGCTGTGAGAGTTGGTCAATGTAGGGACTGTTAAGGGATTGCGGAGTCAGAGATTAATAGGGCGACGTGGCGTATGGTCATTGGGAACTGTTGGAAAAAGGGTGTGTTTAATGAGACAGCGTGGTGAGGGGGAATGGTCAGTGGTCGAGAGATGGGGATCAATAGGTACAGCTCGTACGGAAGACGCTGGGTGACAGGAAGGGGCTAAAGGCGGAGTTGTGGTGTCTGTGGAAGCTAAGAGGTGCCGAAACTGGATCTGACTGGGAGACACACGTAGTCAGTGCGGGAATGTCGTGCACGAGGCGTGTTTTATTATTGGGAGTCACAATCTTCAGTATTTAATTTAATCTGCCATATTTTCCGATATTCTTTTAACCTTCCACTATATCACGGCTATGATCCCCCAAAGTTCTTCCCCTTCTCGTTCATGTTTATGGAAAACAAAATGCTCTTGCTGCTGACATCTGTGGAAGTTCTGTGGAAATCTTTCACCAGTCCAGAGAAACAGCGACATCTCGTGGTTTGCCTTGGTTTCTGTGGAGCCGCAGTTCCTGTGAATGCGCGACATCAATTCGTTATGGCAATCTAATTAGCGACAGGGAGACATCGAGCTCTGGAAAATGAATGATGAAATTCACGTCATAAAGAATCACACAGGAATATTTAATTTCTCAACAGTATCTTGGTTAAAATATGGAGAATTATTCATTATATATTCAGTCCCGCAGTAACGTCAGATAGTAATCAGCTGTTTGATTTCGGATTTACAGTTTAAACTCCTGTTACGTATTCAGGCAACAATAAATATATGTGAGTTAGGCAAGGGTTTCTATAACAAATAAGACGTTTATTAAACACTGAAAACAAACCCCCCAAAAGTAAACAAACACTAACGTAACCGGAAAACAGCTGCTGTGCGGAGCTGCACAGTTCTTAAAGCGATGCAGCTCAAACAGTTCTAAAAGCGATGTTGGGAAAAAAACAGTTCTTTAAAGCGATATTGCCAAAAGTTCAAAATGCTCAGTCCATTTAAAAGGAGAGACTTTTTAAGGCGATTTAAATTCTCTTCCACGTCGTTCTCCTTCAATCCCCGGCGTCGAACTCTTCCCACCTAGATTTTTATGAAACGTAACGGTTTAAAGGCACTGACCTCTTCTTCCACACGCTGTCCTCAATCTCCTGCAATCCCGCAGAGATTAACACGAGAACAGTCAACGAAATCCTTCCGAATGAGGATCACACAAGGTCGAACCCAATCCACCGTCGAAAATCGATTCTCCTCGATCTTTAACTTCCGAACTTTTATCTTCACTCTCCACAGTAAAGAAACTGCTGGCAATGACCTTTTAAACTTTAGGCATTAGATAAAACTTCATTTTTCAACTAAACTGCGTCATCACACTAAATCACGCAGTGGCATGAAGTCAACATGGCAAATCCAGCCACGAACTGCCCCTCCCCACAGGGTGGGGTCTTCCTTTTATACCCTGTAAATAAAACCTGTCACATGACCTCTACTGGCGGGAAAATGACGTCACGCCACCATCACAAGACCATTACCTCAAGTCCAGTATAACTTCAACCCCAGTCACGTGACAAGGGTACTACTGTCACGTGTCACGAGTACGTAACACTCCAAGAACAGGTTTGGAGGACGTAACAAACCTGTGGTGTGTCGTTGAAACAGAACAGACCATTGAAACCCTCATATAAGAATTGAGCCATATGGTCAATCCATTCCGCTTTGCTATTCCATTATAAGTGATATATTATCCTTTTTTCAACCCTATTCTCCTGCCTTCTCCTGAGAACATTTGACGCCCTGATTAACCAAGAAGCTACAAATCTCCGGCTTAAATGTACCGAATGACGTGACCTAGAGAGCCGGCTGTGCCAATGAATTCCGCCCTCTGGCGAAATGAAAAATTAAATCCTTATCTGTGTTCCAAATGAAGGTCCCTCAATCTGAAGCCGTGCTGACCGGTCGTAGGCTCCCCACTGTTGGAAAACTCCTCTCCATATCTACTGTGTCAGGGCATTGCAGCACTCCAAAGGTTTCAATCAAATCCCCACTCGTTCTTCTGAACTCCAGCGGGTACAGACCCAGAGATATCAATTCACAGTGATTGCTTACAACCCGGCACCTTGCCACACCGGATGCAGCAAACAGCTCACAGTTCAGTTCCATCACCGCACAGCATTCTGCGAAAATGTATGAACAACCGGAATGTACGAAACAGGAAGTCACTGGCGCTGTGAAGCATTTCGCATAATAATGGCTTGAAATCAGTGTGGGAATGGTGAAAATATATGTGGAATGTATAAAACGTAAAGTCCTTTAATTTGCTTCTAGTATCCTGATGTTGGACATCATTACTGTAAAGGGTCAGAGTTGCAAACCTGCTAAAGCAAGGTCAACTTGCATTTATTGTATGAAAATACCGTCAGGACAAAATGAAATGTGTACCGACGTGGTGTCAAATCATCGACGAGTACGGCCGAGGCAAAATCATATCTGATCCGTACACTGGGGCTTCGACGCTTGCTAAAACTGAATACCTACAGCCAGACAGAAAAATAGAGACAATAAGTCTCCACAGCAACGTGCTAATACAGTCGGCAAAGCGGAAATTTTACTGAAGGAAAATCTCCAAACACGAGAGAAAGAGAATGGATGTAGGGACTGGCAGACTCAAGTTTAGATAATGGGCACTTCTGTGTATTTGCAATACCGGATATTAGGGTGATTTAATGTGCAAGTTAAAATACATTTAACAGAAGAGCTATCTAATAACCCGAGCTATCTAATCTATAATAGAAATATAAATGGTTTTCTTCTGAAATAACGGACAGACAAAACGGCTGTGAGAAGTAACGTTTTCAGGGAGTTCAATTCATTAATACGCTTGTAGAGCAGGTCTGATTATTTTGCGAAATTGATACATTATTTGACCCTTTCATGTGAGCGGTACAGGTCACTGAAACATTTCAAAACTAAAGTAGCCGGGGAGAGAAGAAGAGCTGTCAACTGCTCTCTGAATCTGGTCTGGGTCACTCCGTAGATAAATGTATTCGTGCAGCTGCTGAAATTCTGAATCATAGAACCCGAAAAATGTGCCTGAAAAAGCCGGATAGACATTTCCAGGTCGGTGTAGAGGCATCGCATGAGAATGAAGACCAGAGTGGTTGTCGCCCAACAGAGAAGGAAACTCGCCGACAGGCTGAAGAGCAGAATGATGGATTGTCTCCGACTCTCCATCTCCGGATCTCGCTGTTTCCCGCAACTTCCCCGTCCCTTCAGCCCCCTGCGGACTCTGCTCGCCACCAGTATCTGTCTGACGGTCAGAGCATTGAGGGTCAAAATGAGGAAGAAAGGAAGTAGCGGATTCAACAGACGGTCCACCCAATAAAACCCCTCAAACGGTCCCAAGGAAGGAAGTGCGGGCCTATTGGTACAGAACCAGTTACCATTTATCAACAACGCTGCTCCATTCATATACAGGAAATAAAATGGGATGTTTTTTAAACAGAAACCGAGCGATAGTGCGCCAATCACCAATCCCGCAATTCTGGGGGTGCAGTATTTCGCTTTAAATTTAGCGGAGCAAATGGCCACAAAGCGATCGAAAGTGAAAGCGACAGTAAACCACACGGAACAGTCAACGGCCACGTGACACAGGACGTAGTGGACAAGGCAGAACGGAGCGGTGTCCAGGATTCCGTAATGAAATCCGTATGCTCGACCCATCTGGTAGAACAGGACTTCGATAATCACCACCATTAGATCCGCCGCAGCCATCGCCACCAGGTACCGCGTCACACATTTGGAGAGACCGCATTTTCCTCGGCTGAGAATGATGATTGCCACAAGGTTAACTGCAGTGAAATAAAACGGACCAAAAATAAGAATAAAGTAATTCAAACGGTTTTTATTTTGCAGAAATGCAGCCTCCAATTGTTCTCTTGAAATAAAATCCATCGTTCATCTCCGCTGGACATTATCAGTGGAAGTAAAAAGATACTTTGTTTGTTTGAACACGTGACCGCAGCATAAAGCGTTTTACAGTTGCGCATTCTCACATTAATCTCTTCACGTTCAGGAATGCAGCAGCTATGAGCAGAGTCCAGGAATGATGGAGCATAGAAACGGGTCCTTCGGACCAATATCTCCATGCCGACCGACATGGCCACCTGATACAGTTGTTCGTGATTGGATCACATTCGTCAAACTGTCCACCTGTATTTTAGATATTATTAACGACTCTGTTGCTCCCATTTCCTTTCTCAGGCTGTTCAATACACAGAGCAACTTCTATGTGAGGAAACGTCGCTCGTAATCCAGCTACATTTCTGCCCTCACTAAAATGCCACTCGGCCGAACCTCTCCCTGTAACTCAAACCCGAGAGTCCCTGCAACATCTTTGTGAATACTGACTGCACTCTTTTCAGCGGACTTCTGCCTTTCCTATAACAGGGCGACCAAGACTGTTCACAGAACTCCAAGCGCGGTATCTCCAAGGAGAGGGGGAGTGTAATTGAAATCCGAAAGTCTGAGTTACTATTCGATTGCAGGGTCAGATTCTGAAAACAAGACCATGCACCGCAGCCACCTTCCCTCTGTTTTATTTTACTGCTTCGGGGACAAACCATTGCTCTGAGCAGAACATTGTTACCCGGTCTCAAAAGTGCTCGGCACTTGTAATGTTTTTTTAAAAATATGTAATAGGCAAGTCAAACGATGACAAAACATAACACACAACACACGGAAACACTGTCGGGCAGTCACAATTGACAGGAAGTATGCAAATGTAAAATGTTCTGACGGGACGGCGTTAGTAGTTTCTTAACTGTGAGCGACTGAGTTCCATTCTGTTTTTATTGTGACCATTTTTGACAGTGTTGTAACATGAAGCAATGTAAATACAAGTACGCTGAACTTACAATTTTCAATGTAAATGTGGTACCTTTAGAGTTTAGCACATGTATTGATTATATTCATTAATACAGTTAATTTCAGAGAATTTCATAATTATATTACCAAAGATTTCGAAAGATTTTTAGCATAATTTCAAAATGATGTTAACATGGTTTAAAAGAAATTCCAGCTGCTTGTCCACAAATGCCATGTTCGCGGGGGAGTCTCAATTATGGCGAGGCTGCGCACCCGCGCATCTTAGAGGGAACGGTGCTGACACCAAGGATCACAGATAAGAATATGGTGACGGGAAAAAAATGGGAATTGTCGAAGAGTAGAAAATAGAACGGCCATTAATTGAACAGTGTCTGGAGGAATAGAAGTGGAATAGATGAGTTTACTTTCAGAAAGAGGGAAGAGAATTTTTTTTTTAGTAGAAATTGGTAAAGCAGTTCCAGTGACAAGCATGCATGAACCAGGTTAAAACAACAACAAGGCAGGAGGTTGAGAGGAACGGAACAACATTTTTAGGATTTTTAATGAACACCGATTAAAATCACATCAGCAGTAACTGAGGGCGGCATGAGGTCTGTGCTTCCGTATAAACAATCAAAAAGTACTTACCCGGGATGCCGACAGTTACAATGACTGTGTAACAAATAGCACTCTCTAGAAACATTGTTAATCCAAGGCTGTTCCGTTTGGAATGTTCCCAATTTCTAAATTTCATAAAAGTTGTAAATAGCCAGTAAATGAACTCAAACAGTTATAACAACGCCCAGAGAGCAAATTTCCTTTGCGCCTACTGAGTAAAACTCGTCACGGATCACACGTTGTTGAGAGTCCACCGCGTCTGGATGTTTCCGTCCTCAATGTAGCTGAAGCTCAGAATGACGTACTTTTATAGAGCAATCGGTCACCAATGATGAAAACAACTTGTACAGTGACTGGTGCTAATTACCGCTAGTTAGCAGAAATATCTCTGCTCTAACGAACCGTGATGCCAGTGGGGAAATAACACGCCTGATTTCATTGAACTGAACGCAACACCTGTCATGAAGCCTCAAGCGACGGACGATGCTGGGATCGCAACACCAGATGCGATGTTGTCAAACTACTCCGTGTAATGACAGGACATTATCTGCGCATCGCTGGTGACGACAGTAGTCTGTAATCCTGTGGGTGAGTCCACCTCATCAGCGCTGATTCCACGCTCACATTGCGAGTGGAGTCTCTGTCTTGTCACTTCGCCGTGATAACGCACCTTTCATGTGATTCACTGTCACTTTGCTTGCGGGGATTTATTTTTTACTGGACAATAACATGAATGATTTCTGGCGCAAACCCTCATTGTTTGCACTGTTACCGGAGTCAGTCGCAAACACAGACGTTGACGAGTATGCGGCGCGAAATGCAAATCAATGATCCCAGCATTACAGACATTGTCCGCTGCTGTACCAGACAGAGAAAAACAGAAAATATTGTGTCAACATCGGTTTTAATGCAAATAAGTAGCAATAACCATATTAAAGAGGCACCAGATGATTATCGAAGTTGGATTTCAGAAAGAAATTAATTCAGGGAAAACAGTAAATATTAAGGTGCTAAACAGAGATGAACTGCGCAGTGGAACATAAATACGCGTGCACAGCGAAGTATCAGGATATAGAAAGAGAGCTGTTCCTGAAACACGCTGTTCTCGTGTTTAGACAGAGAAATATGGAGAAGCAGGGGACAGGGGTTCTTTGACATTTCATGAAACATAATTTACAACAGGCCAGTTGCGTCACTTCCGCTACAGCACATCTGGAACAGAGTGACGGTCCAAGGAGAGACGCTTTTGAAAGAACGCAGCATTATCAACCAGCATCAATAACTGAGCTTTCGGGCGTGCACTGGCTTCAGATTAGAGCTGCGCAAATATCTGAGTGCCGGGGAAAGCGGATTGATGGTAAATCAGGGAGGATTCTGGCACTAATTGTCGAACCCCTTTCTATGTGCATGAGAATAAAATTCTGCGTCAATTCAGGCACCGGACATTAGGAACATCCGGGGAGACGCTTTCGAAAGAAAGCAACATTCTGAAACCAGCATCAATAACTGAGATTTTGGCCGTACAGTGGTTTGGAATTACAGCTGTTTCTATATCTGAGTGCCGGGGAAAGGGGATTAATGGTATATCAGGGAGCCTTCTGGCACTAACTGTCGAACCCCTTTGTATGTGCATGAGAATGAAATGGTTAATTGTGTGCAGCGCTCTCCTCCTCGAGGACAGGTATACTCTGGATTCTATGAAAGCGAAGATAAGGTGCCTCCACCCAGAAGGTCATCTGTCTATATTCCTCCACTGACACTGCCGACATGACAAGTTCCTCCAGCATCGTGCAGGTTCCTCACAGATTCTTTTACAGGAGTTTCTCAGCTTGTTCAAGGCCAAGTCAGGAGCCGCCGAATTCAAAAGTTAATTCCAAGTAGCTTTGTGGAATAAAATGTTGTTTTGCCCATTCATTGCTTAATTCACTGACTAGAGTTGCACAAAAATGCGGTAATTATTTCTGCCTACAGCAGACTATGAGAGAAATGGTTAGTGTCCCATACTGATGCCACGCCACACCCAGACTGATGGAAGTACCCTTACCCCGCTGGGGAACATCCCGCAGTTGCATTCGGTAACCGAGTCACAAAGCACAGAATCATGGAGAAGTCCGGCACTGAAACGGGCTGCTCTGCTCATCCGGCAGTGCGGAACTGATCCTCTCCCTAGTCCCGTGGACATTGCACCTGGACCATGCCGTCCATTCATGTCGGATCCAATTTCCTCTTCAATGTTGAAATCGGTCCCGCATCCGCCATTTCCGTTGGAAGCCCGTTCCACACTCTCGCTGCCTCAAGAAGATGTCTCACCGCATATTGCCCGGATATATTTCACCTTTCACCCGTAGCTCACTACTCTCGTCAAACCTCAGTGAAATACGCCTGCTTATGTTTACGCTATCCATACACTTCATAAACTGGAACTTCTCTTCCAAAACGTTCCCTCTTCCTCCAACACTTGAGGGAACCCAAACCTATTCCTAACCTACTTAAGCTTTAGCTCTAACTCCGGCCCTCCAGTCCCGGCATCATCCTTCTAACTTCTCTATGTACATTGATGTTGTCCATGAAAGTACGTGTCTAGAACAGACATTCAATACTCGATATAGGACATTGCCAACGCCTTATACAACTTCAACAAAGCATCACAGCTCCTGTGCACATTACTTTGATGTTTGAAATCAAGTGTGTCAGTAGTTCTCTTTACGACCCGATCTGCCTGTGAAGCCACTTTCAGGGAATTATGAATCGGTCTTCCCAGGTCTCTCTGTTATACCACACTACTCAATGCCCTACTTTTTACTGCGTAAGTCCTATCACGGTTTGTCTCTCCACCCTCCCCCCCCCAAACTGATACACCACACATTTACCCGTATTCAAGACCATTAGCTGCTCTTGCTGTTTACTGTTCATCCAATATTTGTGTCATTTTCAAATCTGCAGATTCAGTTTATCATCTCATGAGTCAGATCACTGATACATATGACACACAACAATGGACCCAGTGCAACACCTGCGGTACACCAGTAACTACAGGACCAGTTAGAGAGGCCACCGTCTCCCACCACTCTCTGGATTCTGCGTCGAAGACAGGGGTTCCCATTGTTTTTATTGCATGGAGTTCTTTCACCATCGTGCCGGTCGCTCAGAGATTCAGTCACCGGAGTTTCTGAGCTTACTCAAGGCCAGATCAAGAGCCGCCAAATTCAGAGGTTAAATCCAAGTTGCTGTTTGGAATATAATATGTTGTTTTGCCAAATCATTGCTTAAGACTGACTAGAATTGCACAAAAATGCGGTAATTATTTCTGCCTACAGCAGACTATGAGAGAAATGGTCAATGGTCCCATATTGATGCCACGCCACACCCAGCCTGACGGGAGAACCCTTACCCCGCTGGGGAACATCCCGCAGTGGCATTTGGTCACAGAGTCATCGAGCAGTACGGCACTGAAACAGGCTCTTCTGCTTATCCGCCAGCGCCAAACTGATCCTCTCCCTAGACCCGTGGACACTGCAGCTGGACCATGTCGTCCATAACCCTCCCATTCATGTCGGATCCAATTTTCTCTTCAATGTTGAAATCGGTCCTGCATCCGCCATTTCCGTTGGAAGCCCGTTCCACACTCTCGCTGCCTCAAGAAGATGTCCCGCCGCATATTGCCCGGATATATTTCACCTTTCACCCGTAGCTCACTATAGTCAAACCTCAGTGGAAAATGTCTGCTTGTATCTACGCTATCTACACCCTTCATAAATTGGAACATCTCTTAAAAACCTTCCCTCTCACTCCAACGCTTGGGTGAATGCGAACCTCTTCCTAACCTACTCAAACCTTCCCTCCAACTCCCCTCCTCATGACCCGGCATCATCCTTCTAATTTTTCTATGTACTCCGTCAAAATTATTGATATCGTTCATGCAGGTTGGTGACCAGAACACATACAATACTCGATATTAGGCATTACCAACGACTTATACAACTTCAGCATAGCATAACAACCCCTGTACTCGTCGCTTCGATGTCTGAAGGTCGATGTCCCTATAGTTCTCTTTACAACCCTATCTGCCTGCGACGCCACCTTCAAGGGATTATGGGTCAGTCTTCCCAGGTCCCCCGTTATACTGCAGTACTCAATGATCCCCCCCCACCTTTTACACTGTAAGTCCTATCACGGTTTGTCCTCCCAAAGTGATACACCACACACTGACCTGTATTCAAGACTATCAGCCACTCTCGCTGTCTACCACTCATCCAATTTTGCGATCATTCGCAAATCTGCAGTGTGAATTTATCAGACTGTCGGTCAGATTGTTGATCTATATAACACACAACAATGGACCCAGAGCAGCACCTGCGGTACACCAGTAACTACAGGCCTCCAGTTAGAGAGGCCACTACCTACTACCACACTCTGGATTCTGTCTTTAGGACAGGGTTTCCAATAGTTTTATTGCATGGAGCCCTACGATTAACCAAGGTGTCATTGGATACAAGAAAGGGAACCCCTGTTGTAAGCCAATGTTGCATCAAATTTACTACCGCTTCCACAGTGCCAAAAGACGGAACACTCCGGACCAACCTCTCAGGTCGGAATTGACAAAGGCTTTTTCTAAAATCTAGGCGGACATACACCACCGCAATTCCTTCATCAGCTTTCCTGGTCACCTCCGCGAAAAACCTTGTAAGATTGGTGAGGCATGACTTCACACGCAGAGACCTATTCAGACCCGGTCTAACCAAATATCTACATCTTTGATCTCGTTGAATATTTGCTAATAATGTACCCACTTCTGACGCCGCGTTCAAGGACTTAGTCCCAGAAACTTTCTTAAGTAACAGAATTCATTTGCAACCATCCAGTTCTCAGACACCTGACCCGTGACAGACCTCGGCAGACGCAAATGCGGTGGAACCAACACGCCGGCAGATTGTGAGAATGAAAGCATGTTGAAATTTGATTTTGAGTTTTACAATAATGAACCGTAAGACGAGGGAAAGCGCACCAATCATCATAGAGAGATCAGATGTAGAAAGAGTGAGCAGCTTTAAGTTTCTGGGTGCCAAGATATTTGAGGATCAAACCTGGTCCCAGCATATTGATGTAGTCATTAAAAAGGCAAGACAGCGGCTGTACTTTATTAGGAGTTTGCAGCGATTTGGCATGACAGGCTGCATCACTGTCTGGTGTGGAGGGGCTTCTGCACAGGACCGTAAGAAGCTGCAGAAGGTTGTAAATCTAGTCAGCTCCATCTTGTGTACTAGCCTACAAAGTATCCAGGACATCTTTAGGGAGCGGTGTCTCAGAAAGGCAGCGTCCATTATTAAAGACCTCCAGCACCCAGGACATGCCCTTTTCTCACTGTTACCTTCAGGGAGGAGATACAGAAACCTGAAGACACACACTCAGCGATTCAGGAACAGCTTCTTCCCGTCTGCCATCCGATTCCTAAATGGACTTTGAAAGCTTTGAACACTACCTCACCTTTTAATATACAACATTTCTGTTCTTTTTTAACAAATTTTTGATGATCCTTTCACTTGTTTATTATTATGTTTTAATTTATTTATTATTTTTATTATTATCTCTGCTAGATTATGTATTGCATTGAACTGCTGCTGTTAAGTTAACAGATTTCACGTCACATGCCGGTGATAATAAACCTGATTCTGATTCTGGTTTGCTAAGCTGGGCTTGGACTGCGCTATAAATCTCCGCACTGAGTGCAGTATTGATCCGGTTGCATGGCGGCCCGGTATGGGAACACCGATGCCGCAGAACGCAAACACCTGCACAAGGTAGTGGATGCATCCATCCTATCACAGGAAAATCCCCACACACCCGACAGGTGAAAACACAGGAAACTAGCGACACATCTACAGCGTGTGACGTCACAAGGAAGCGGAAGGCATAATCAGGAGCGCCCACCTTCCAGGTGATTCTCTTTTATCCCGGCAGCCATCGGAAAGAGACACAAGACCAGGTTTAGGAACAGTTCTTCACTCCGACCATCAGGCACCTGAAACAACGCGGATTACTTCACTCACCGCAAAACTGAACAGATTCCACAACCATGGGCACACTTTCAATGGCTCTGAAAGTCATGTTCTCGTAATATTGATGTGATGTATTCATCTATCAAGTTATCAATTTTTCTGTCTGTCTAATTTTCTATTTACCTAAATCTATCTATCTATCTATCTATCTATCTATCTATCTATCTATCTATCTATCTATCTATCTATCTATCTATCTATCTATCTATCTATCTATCTATCTATCTTTTATTCATTCATTCACTCATTAATTTACTTACTTACTTACGGTTTTGCATTATTATTGACTCCCTCCGTTGGCCAGTGTGAACCATGGATGATGCGACCGAGTTGTCTCCCTGATACACAAGCCAATATGCAAAGCCATTGCAACAGGACACGCAGAGCACGTCGTTGCCACGTAGCTGTTGTTCCCAACATTTCCTCGTAGTTTGCCACCGAAGCATTCCCCAGGACTGGGTTTTGTCGTAGGTTTGAGAACAGAATTTTCCATCTCCGTGATGAGTGCCAACCCCGGCTGACAAGCCCCATCCGTCCGAAACCATGGTGAGCCGCCTTAGCTTCTCATCCTGTCAATAGAAATGGTTCCGCCGGGCTTAGCAGATCAAGCTCATGTGAAGGTCAGGAGCTGGACTGGTTTAGACGGTGTAGACAACTCAGCGGTTGCTTGGGAAACACACCATTGAGAGAATTTTTATGTACTGGGAGTTAATCAGCATTATCAACCCCGTCTATCTCAAGCATAATGAAGTCTTTCATTCTGATTTTTATTTAGTTTTGTTTTTCAGCTCAAGCTGGTCCAACTTGCTGTATGTGCATAGCCGTGGACACTTATTCTGGAGTTGTTTAGTATTGTGGCTTTCTGGAGATTTACATGTCTATTGCTGTGTAAGTCTAACTGTTTAATACTAATGCATGGTGTCATTGGGATGAGACCAGTTGTGAATATTACTATTGGACAATGTATACTAGACAATGTCTGTTCGGAGGGTCTAAGCTAATCTGGCGGAGGGTTGGAACCGAAGTGAACGTGCAGATGATGAACTGGTCGGTTTACAGAGCCAGTGGGTAGAGAGACTTCTTAACAAAGAGAGGTTGATCATGGGTCAAAATTGCAATCAACAGGATGTTGCAATGCAGAAGGTGGACAAAATCGAAAAGGGTGAATGCAGGACTAAAGGTGTTATACTTGAAAGCGCACAGTATATGGAATAAGGTAGATGAATTTGCAACACAGCTACAGATCGGCATGTAAGGAGTTGTGGGCATCACTGAAAAGTGGCTGAGAGAAGATTTTAACTGGGAGCTTAACGTCCCAGGATTCACTTTGTACTTGGAGGACAGGCAGATAGGCCGAGGGGTTGGTGTCGCTCTGTTAGTAAAAACAAAATGAAGTCAAATCATAAAAAAATAGGTGACATGGTGTTGAAAGATGTTGAATCATTGTGAGTGGAATTAACAAACTACGAAAATAAAGAAAAGACCCTGATGGGAGTTATATACAGACGTCCAGACCAGAGTAAAGATGTGGTTTGCAAATGACAACGGGAGACAGAAAATAAATGCCAAGCAGGCAATGTTCCGATCATCATGAGCCATTTCAATATACAGGTAGATTGGGAAAATGAGGTTGGTGCCAGATCCAAACAGGGGGAATTTCTGGAATGGAAAATACATGCCAAGCGGGCAATGTTCCGATCATCATGAGCGATTTCAATATACAGGTAGATTGGGAAAATGAGGTTGGTGCCAGATCCAAACAGGGGGAATTTCTGGAATGGAAAATACATGCCAAGCGGAAAATGTTCCGATCATCATGAGCGATTTCAATATACAGGTAGATTGTGAAAATGAGGTTGGTGCCAGCTCCAAACATGGGGGATTTCTGGAATGCCTCCGAGATGGCTTTTCGTCCAGCTCTGGTTGAGCCCATTGCGGGATCAGCTGTTCTCGATTCGGTGTTGTGCAATGAACGGAAGTACTGTGGTACACCTGTAACTGCAGACCTCCAGTTAGAGAGGCCACTACCTATTACCACCCTCTGGTAAATCCAACCACATGATAGAATTCACCCTGCAGTTTTGTCTTATGCTCTTATACCATGATCATTTGCAATAGCATTTCAATCTTCTCCTTTAAGTCAGCACATTGCCGGTGTTTTTTTTTTAATTTTGATTTACGAAAGTTGTGTGTGTCTGGAATGGCTATAAGTTGTTGTTGAATCAGGTTCTATTTGTAGTAACGTACGCTGCCTTTTATGGGTCAGCATTTGAAAGCAAGAACTTGGTGAATGACGCTTGGCACCTGATTTCACCTGTATCAGTAATCAGACTGAGTTAATCTGCTGCTGGATCCTGTGCTACGATCGATTGTTTCTGCTTTCCCGTGACATTGTCGGCTTGAATTTGTTATTCTTTTCTTCTGTATTTTATATTGGTTCAGGGTTCACCACCTTGTGTTGCACCGTTTCTGGGAAAAGGACTCCAACTCTGAGCCAAACTTTCGACGTTTCCTTATCGACATCGACTCTGTTCAGATCATGGGGATGTCCTCCACAGAGGGTCCCGTTCTTCCATTGGTTAACTCTTTCTTCCAAAGTGATAATTTTGTCATTTTTTTCCTATATTGTACTTTTATTTAAGTTTATTGATCTGGTATCCATATCAGAATTCCACATGCTCGCTAAATCCTGTCTTCCTTGATCAAAAGTTATCTCTCGAAGTTTCATCTGACTGGTGTGTAAACTTATTACGTCTGTTATTCCTCTTCCACCTCTGTCCGAGGTAAGTGCGCTCAAGTGTATGTAGTGTTTTCTAAAATTTGCAGTTCAGTTGTTATTTTTCTTTATCTATTTTTCCAGATTGGTTTTGCAAAAAATATATATAATGTATTTGCAGCAAATCTGTTTGTTGCCTTTGTTATATGTTCAGTATTGAGCTCTTTCTGGCACATTTTCTTAAGCCCTGAAAAGATTTATTTCCATTTATCACACTATGATCCAATTCGTTTGCATTTTGATATCCCAGGTGTTTATCTGTTTCATTTCCATCCATCGGGAGTATGGGACATTGCTGCTCTACTCGCTCTATTGCACCTTTCATTGTGTTTAATGTTCTGTGGTTATCCAGTCCAAATGACACGTTTCTCTAGTGTGGGGCAGAATTGAATGATTTTTGGTAGTCAACATAACAACATGAAAGCTTTCAGATATTCATTCGGGCTTGATTTAGAATTACAGAATCTGTTATCAGTTATCTTTACATATTTTCACACCCTCACGGCATACTTTCTGCTCTTCTGAAATTATATTGTGATTATCTCAGTGAGTGTCGAATAGCTATGGGATGCATGATGCTACAATTTTATATCCTGTTTTAAACAGGTAAATTATTCTCAATGGTATTATTGCTGCTGCATGTTTTTTTTTTTCCTTTTTCTCTCAGCTCCGGCTGCTAAACCCTGAGGCACGAGCAAACCTCACACACCTACTTCTCAATTCGTGTGAACTTTCCAGCCACTCTATCCGTGTGAACTATCATGGCGTTCTGGAGACTGACATCAGTATTGCTGTGTCGGCCTAATTGTTTAATGCTACTACGTGCTGACTTTTGGATGATGCAGATGGAGCTTTCACAATTGAGACAATGCGTTACAGGTATTACCCATCAGCAATAAAGATCAGTTAGTAACAGAAGGATTTTGTATTTATTAACAAGTACCTTTACACTCTGAGCTAATCAGCACGTGAATGTGCACAGCCGACTAAGTTTCCATGAAGCTGGGTAAACTGTCAAATAAGCGAAACGATGTTTGCCGGTGAAGAGTGGGGTTCCACAGGGCTCCATGTTGGAACTGATTCTTCTTACGTTTCATGTCAATGATTTTAGTGATGGAATTCATCGCCTTTACTGACAATGTTTGCAGGCAATTTGAAGACAGGTGGATGGGCAGGGAGCTTTGTGTAAGTAGAGAGGCGACAGAAGCACCGACATAGATTAGGAGAATGGGTAAAGAAATGGCAGATGGAGGGTAGTGCCGTCAGAATTAGATCCTGGCTTTCACTGTTGAAAAATTATGATTGACACAACCAAGATAATCCGGACGTGGACCCCGTGCGAAGTTCGGGCTATGGGACAAATTTGTGAAAGATAGGTGGAGGCGTTGGTAGTGCTGAGGAAGCAATGTGATTGCAGCAGGACACAGGCAAATTTGAAGAATGAGCAAACATGTGGCAGATGGAATACAATATTGGGAAATGTACCATGGTGCTTTTTGGCAAAAGGAAGAATAGTGAACCATTATCTGATTCGGAAGAAGGTTCAAACAACAGAAGTACAGAAGGAAATATGAGTCCTCGGGCAAGACTCCCAGAAGGTTAATTTACAGGACGAGCCTCTGTAAAGAAGGCAAATGTAACGCTGGCATTTATTTAGAGTAAAGCGGAAGATATAAGCAAGGAGATAATGCCGGCAGTTTATAAGACCCTATTAGGCCATACTTAAAGCATTTAGGATCCATATCTCGGAAACCGTGTGCTGTCGTTGGAGAGAGTCCAGAGGATGTTCAAGATGCTGATTCCGGGAATGAAGGGGTTAAGTTATGAGAAGCGTTTGCCAGCCTTGGGCCTGTACTCCTGCACTGACCTAAGTTTATTGAATGCGGGTGGTGGGGCGGCACATCTCACTGAAACCCACTCAACTCGCCTGTCTTTTACTATTTATATATATGAACAGCTCTTGATATTATTGGCTCACTTACCTTAATTATTCATCTTGTCTCTCCTGTGTGTCTTTTTTTTTTGGTTATGTAAAAGCTTTCCAATGTTCTAGCTTCCCACTGTTTTCTTGCTACTTTACGTGACCCCGCTTTTGTTTTTATCAAAAAACAGGAGAAAATCTGTGGATTCTGGAAATCCAAGCAACACCGACACAAAATGCTGGAGGAACCTCGGAGGCCAGGCAGCATAAATGGGAAATAGTAAACAGTCGTAACCTTAGGTGATTTCTAAGTAAGGACATGTTCGACACAGTTTTGTGGGCTGAAGGGCCTGTATTGTGCTGTAGACTTTCTTTGTTTCGATGAGAGAGAACGGCAGTGAGGAGGTATGGATGAGTGAGAGAGGTGCTGTGACTGGTCGGAAAAATTAGACTAACTGTTTATTCATCCACAGTGCAAAGGTTATGAGACGTGGCTAATCACAAATCACTGAGCAAATCCAGGGTGAGATTACAGTTTTTGGTCTCTGTATTCCACACCAGGAGTTTCACCAGGGTCTGGTGTAAGCGGCTGTCTGGCCTTGCACATTCCACATTCCAGTGAGTGGTCACTCTGCGAAAATGAAATCCAACCAGTTCAGCATTTCACTCTCATTCCGATGTGACAGCATTCACATTAGTATTCTGCTTAACTATTCCTGCTGCAGGGAAGGTCAGCGAATCTGAAAACTGATATAAAGAACAGTACCAATGGTCTCGAAACTGCAACGTTACCAATTACCAGCTTGCTGTGAGTTTCCGGAATTTTACTACTTTTTCCTTCAGACTCACATTATCTACAGTTGTCTCTAAAAAATTATTTCATGATTCCTTAAAAAAACGAGGTTCTGTCATTCACCAGACCATATGACTTGGAGCAGAATTCAGCCTATTGATTCAGCTCCGCCATCCTATCATGGCTGACCCCTGATCCCACTCAACCCCATACATCTGCCTTCTCACCATATCCTTTGATGCCCTGACCGATCAGGAGACTGTCAACCTCTGCCTTAAATATACCCACAGACTTCACCTCCACTACAGTCTGTGGCAGAGCATTCCACAGATTCACTACTCTCTGTCTAAAGAAAAAAATCTTTTTTTTCATTTTTTCTAAACAGTTACCCCTCAATTTTGAGGCTGCACCCTCTAGGTTTGGATACACCCACCATCTTCTCCACATCTACCCTAGCCGGTCCTTTCAACATTCGGTAGGTTTCAATGAGATCCCCCAGCATTCTTCTAATTCCAGTCAGTACAGGCCCAAAGCTGCCACATGCCCCTCATATGTGAACCCCTTCATTGCTGGAATCATCCTCATGAACCTCCTGCGGTCACTCAACGATGACAACACATGGTTTCTGAGATATTGGGCCCAAAACTGTTGACAATACTGAAAGTAGGGCCCGATTAGTGTCTCATAAAGACTCAGAATTTTCTCTTTGCTGTTATATTCTATTCCCTTTGAAATAAAGGACAGCATTGCATTTGCCTTCTTCACCACAGACTCAACCTGTAAATTAACCTGCAGTTGTCTTACCCGAGTACTCATGATCTTTTCTACACCTGTGATGTTTGAATCTTCTCCCCATCTAGATGACAGTCCGCACTATTGTTCGTTTTACCAAAATGTGTTATCATAATTTCCCAACACTGTATTCCCTTTGACGCTTTTGCCCATTCTTCCAATTTGTCTGAGTCATTGCTTCATCCGCATTATCTATTGCTCCACCTGTCTTCGTATCATCCACAAACTTTGCCACAAAGCCATCCATTCCATTATCTAAATCACTGACAAATAATGTGAAGTACTGTGGTCCCAATACTGACCACTGAGGAACACCACTAGTCACCGGCAGCCAATGAGAAAAGGACCCTTTTATTCCCACTGACAGCCTTCTGCCTGTCAGCCATTCCACTATTCCAGTAATGCCATAGGATTTTAGCTTGTTAATCAGCCTCATGTGTGGCACCTTACCAAACGTCTTCTGAGAATGTAAGCAAAGTACATCAACTGTCTCCCCTTTGTCCACCCTGCTTGTTACTTCCTCAAAGAACTCTAGTAGATTTATCGGGCAAGATTTCTCTTCACAGAAACCATGATGACTTTGACTTATTTTATCATTAGTCTCCAAGTACCCCAAAACCTCATTCTTAATAATAGACCCGAACACCTTCCCAACCACCAACATAAGGATAACTGGCCTATAATTTCCTTTCTTTTACGATCCTCTCTTCTTAAAGAGCGCAGTGACATTTCCAATCTTTCAGTCCAACAGATTTGCAGGTGAAGTGTTGCCTCTCTCTTGGAAGGACTGGCAGGTGTAGCATTCTGGCACCTACAGAGATAAGTGCCAGGAGTCAGATTAGTGGAGAAGGGTCCCTGCAGAAAGCAGAGCGTGTGTGTGGGGGTGGGGAGTGATGGAGGAGTTAAAGATGTGTTTGGTGGTAGGATCCCGTTGGAGATGACCGAAGTTGTGTTGATGCAGAACCTGACTGGATGTAGTTTATGACAAGAGGAACACTATCACTGTTAAGGCAGAAGGAAATGGAGGAGATTCGGGTGAGAGCAGCATCAGTGCTAGAGGACGGGAAACAACATTCTTTGAAGAAGAACATCTCTGATGTCCTGAAGTGAAAATCCTCACCCTGGGAACAAATCTCAACACCCCCTACCCACGCACACCCCCTCTCCCCACGCACACCCCCTCTCTCAGCACACCCCCCCTCTCAACACCCCACCCCTCCCTCCACCCTCTCTCAACACTCCCCTCTCAGCACCACCCTCTCAGCACCTCCCTCCCCACGCACACCCCCTCTCTCAGCACACATCCCCTCTCAGCAGCCCTGTCCCCAATCACACCCCCTCTCTCCTAGCACCCCTCTCTCCGCACTCCCCTCTCTCAGCACACACTCCCTCTCTCAACACCACCCTCTCTACCTCCATCTCCCTCTGCTACGCACCATCTCCCTGCAAAAGTTGCTCTACTATTTCCCCCTGTCGTCCCACTCCCTACTCTTCCCCTCCCTCTCACACCCACCTCACCCGGAGGGGCGGATAGAAAGTGGGGAAAGAGAAGAGGGGTGCGAATGGATAGACAGGCGGTACCTGGCCAGGAAATAGAAAACGAGGGGTGAAGGCGCGAGAGAGCGAGGAAGGGTGTCGGGAAAGAAGGAAGGGGAGAGTAGGGAAAGGGGAAGGAGAGTCTAGCGGGGAGGAGAGAGCATGAAATGAGGAGAGAGCGGGAGGGGGAGGAGAGAACGGGGGGTACGTGGGGAAGAGAGAGCGGTGAGAGGAGAGGGCGGGAGGAAAAGTAGAGGGGGTGGTTGGATGGAGAGCACAACGGGGAGGGGCGGGTGGGAGGAGAGCACAACGGGGAGGGGCGGATGGGAGGAGAGCGAGTGTTTTTGTAATGAGAGACAGACACTATATAACCAAATGATCTCGGGTGTAACGGCTCAGACTGGAATCTCCGTGCACGGTGAGCACACCGTTCACCCGGGACCGCACTGAACTCTGTCCGGTTTCAACATTACAGTAAGTGTTGTCTCCGATTCTCCAGAATCAGTGAGCGTTTACAACGGGGTTCGGCTTGTGTCGAGGTGGGAGGGAATTCAGTGGAAGAAGGGAACTCTGAAATCTTCAAATTGACGAATTAATTATTGACCAAATGGATTAAAAGAAACAATTACCTTCAATTGCAAACATTCTCCAGTTGTTTTCGACTCCGTCGCTGCAGAAAAGCCTTTCGCACCGACAATGATATGCGAAATGTCCCCACGGGGCAGGGAAATCATCTCTCTCCCTCTTTTCCCTCTCACCCCTCTCACTCCCTGTCACTCACATACACACGAAAAACTATTCGGAATACAGAGCTACTGTTAGATTTTGCCGTTCGGAACGTCGCAGTGGACAATGCCACAGATATATTTATTTAATTAAATCGTGTATCTTTAACAGGTATATATATATAACAGATGTACGTATAAGCTGTCAAAGTCTGATCGCAATTCTAACAAGTCGACATTCAGATTGCAGACACTGGTGAACTTCGTTTTCTTTATGATCGGTGTTTTTTTTCCCTGTAACATGAATATTTAAATACAGTGTTAAATTAGCTTTGTTCACAGTTGAGGGTGAGCGCAGAAAGTCGAACTGGTTTGGTTGGTTTCAGCAGAGAAGCCGCTCGCAGCTCTGAGGGATGTCTGTATGTTGGAATTCGCCCTGTGGACACAGAGAATCGCGCTGTGAGTTTTCACATATTAGCAACCCCCCCCCCTTCCCCTCCTCCCCCGTAGCTACTAAATGACCCTCGCCTGACTGTCTGCTGTAAAGTTAGAATCTACCCACACGGAGACTGAACAGTCTTAGCGAATTAAGGTGAGAATAATTCAGCTTCTGATATTTATTTCTGATCTTTATTTCCAACCGACACGCTACCTGTGTTTTGGATCAGTGATCAAGAAGTTACTCGCAAACAAGAGAAAATTTGCAGATGCCGGAGCAACACACACGAAATGTTGGAGAAACGCAGCAGGCCAGACAGCATCTAGGGAAAGAGTGAACAGTCGACGTTTTGGGCCGAAACTCTTCGATACGACTCCTTTCCTGGATGTTGCCTGGCCTGCTGAGTTCCTCCGGCATTTTGTGTGTATTGCAAGAAGTTATTCGCTCTATTTCAAGTCTCTTCTGTCGGTCGTGGTATTCGTGTTCTTGCATTATCCTGTCTGCACGGTTGTGATTCTCCACAGTTTCTGTCAAGGTTAAAAACAGTTCCCGAATCAGGGGTTACGTTTCCAAAGCAAGCGTGAGAAAAGCTGTTTAGCCAACACGGCTTCTAATAATAGAAAAAAAAGAACTGTACTAAGTATCTGTTACTGAAATTTAAATTAAATAAGTTTTGCAAAAATGAATTCAGTGAAGTAGGTTCGTGGGTTCCATGTCAATTCAGAAATTGGATGGCAGAGGGAAGGAAGCGGTTCCTGACGAGTTGAGTGTGTGCCCTCAATCTCTTGTACCACCTTCCTGGTGATACCAATGAGAAGAGGGCATCTCCTTGGTGAAGCAGATCCCTAATGACTGATGCCGCCGTTTTGAGGCATCGCTCCATGACGATGTCCTGGATGCTACGGAGGCTACCGCCCATGATGGAGCTGACTGAATTGACAACATTGCAGAGAGTATTTCGATCCTGTGCAGTAGCTTCACCACTTCCCCCACCCCACCATGTCAAGCGATGTGCAGCCAGTTAGAACAGTTTTTACAGTACAGCTGTAGCAATCTGTGAGTCTTTGGTCACATGCATAATCTCGACAAACTCCGAATGAAATATAGCGGCTGCCGTGCATTCTTGGTAACTGCATCGATATGCTTGGCCCTGGATAGATCCTCAGAGATGCTGACACACAGGAACATGAAGTTGCTCACTCTTTCCACTGCTGCCCGATCAATGACGATTGGTGTGTGAGAGAACTCATCTTACCCAATCACCAATAGACCATTGGTCTTACCGATGTATTGAATGTATTCCCAGGATATATTGTATTGAAGGAAAGGCAGATGAGCTTAGGTCATGGATCAACAGATGGCATTATGATATTGTCACCATTATTGAGACTGGCTTGCAGAGAACTGGCAGCTCAATATTCTGGGGTTCCGTTGTTTTAGACATGACAGAGCGTGAGGGAAACTGTCACGCAGTGTGCAGTAAAGGCAGATGGGAGAACTCATCTAGTGAGGCTTTATAGGTAGATCGGATAAATAAAATTTGTTTGAACATATTAATGGGTCTGTCTTATAGACCACCCAAGCGTCTGCGGTATTTAGAGGAACAAATTAGTACACGCCAGAGAATGTTGCAAGAAACATAATTTGTTATAATTTGATTTTAACCTTCCACATATGGACTGGAACTCTCATACTGTAGATGTACTCATGTAGTTGACAAATGTCCTCAGGAAAGTTTCATTAATCAGTACATTGAAGTCCCAAAGACTCAAGTGTGACACTTGATCTCCCATTAGGGACTGAGATAGGACAGACGTAACAGAAGTTTGTGTAGCGAAACTGTTTGCATCTGGTGATCACAATGCCATCAGATTCAAAGGAAGTATGGAGAACGATGGCTCTGCTCCGTGGTATTGAGGCCCTGCTATAGAAAAAAATTACGTACAAAAAAGCTGGATGAACTCAGCAGGTTGGGCAGCATCCGTTGAAAGGAGCAGTCAACGTTTCGGGTTGAGACCCTTTGTCAGCACTAAAGAAGGAGGGGGCAGGGGCCCTATAAAGAAGGTGGGGGGAGGGTGGAAAACCAATCAGAGGAAGGATCGAATTCTGGAACATCGAATTCTCCAACTTCCAGTAATTCCCTCCCTCTCCCTTCCCCCAACCCACCTTCACTCTGTCTCCTCTTCTAGCTGCCTATCACCTCTCATGCCTCTGCCTCCTTCAACTACCCATAGTGCTTTCCCCTTAGATCCCTTCTTCACCTCTCCTGCCTATCCCCTCCCTGCTTCCCCTCCCGCACCCTTTGATCTTTCCTCTGATTGGTTTCCCACCCTCCCCCCACCTTCTTTATAGGGCCCCTACCCCCTCCCTCTTTAGTCCTGATGAAGGGTCTCGACCCGAAACGTTGACCACTCATTTCAATGGATGATGCCCGACCTGCTGAGTTCATCCAGCTTTTTTGTACGTCTTGATTTGACCACAGCATCTGCAGTGTACTTTGTGTTTAGAAAAAAAAATAGATGCATAACCGGTGCAGGCAGGTAGGAAAAAATTGAGGTACTTATGGAGTTGAGAAAATGCAAGATAGGATTGAGGAAAGAAACCAGGAAGGCTATAGGGTGGCATAAGGTTGTCCTAACAGACAAGGTGAGGGATCATACAGATGTTTTAAAAGCAAAAGGATTTCAGGGGACACAATTGATTGTCTGGATTATCAGAATGCCAATGTACGCATGGAGCCAAAACAGATAGAGGAGTTCTTCAGTGGATTTTTGCTTCTGTGTTCACTCGTGAAAATAATCTATAGAAGTGAGACAAAGGAGAAGTGAGGCCACGGATGTAATACAAATTACGGATGAGAAAGTGTTTTGGGTAAATTGGGCAACTTCGAGTGTATAAATCCCCAGTGACTGAGAAGTTCAGTCCTTGGATCCCGATGTAGGCGGATGCAGAAATTGCAAAGATGTAACCGTTATGTTTAAATTATGCTCAAAGACATGAGAGCTACCAGAGGATCGGAGGGTAGCTAATTTTGATCCACTGTTTAAAAAAGGCTCCAAAATTAAACCAGGAAATTATAGGCCGGTGCACTTGACATCAGTTGTCTGAAGGCATTGGAAGGACTGGATATAGGAGTATTTAAATAAACAGGACTGATTACAGATATCCAACATGACTTTGTGTGTTCTAGACAATCTATTGAGTTTTTCGAAGAGTTTACAAGGAATGTTACCAGGAAAGTTGATGAAGGCAAGGCTCTAGATATTGTCTACATGGACTTTAGCAAGGCATTTGGCAAGGTCCCGCATAGGGTGTTGACCAATAAATTTCATTCTCTTGGCATTCAAGTTGAGTTAGTAAATGGGAGTAGACATTAGCATAGAGGAGGAAGGCAGATAGTGGTAGCAGATGGTTGCCTCTCTGACCCGTGACTTGTGGATTTCCACAGGGATCGGTGCTGATATCCATTTTTGTTTGTCATTTATATCAATGATCTCGATGATAATTAGATTATCCGGATCAGCAAATTTGCGGATGACACCAAGGTTCGGGGTGTATTTGACAGCGAGAAAGACTAACGGAGCTAACAGCGGGATCTGCGCCAGGTGTAAAAATGTCTGATAATGGCAGATGGAGTTTAATGCAGGCGTGCGAGCTGTTACGCTTCAGTAGGATCAACCAGGGTGGGACTTACACAGTGAAGGGTTCGGCACTGAGGGGTGCGGTAGGACAAAGGCATCCGGGAATACGGGTCCACAATTCATTGAAAGTTGCAGCACACCTAGATAAGGTAGTAAAGAAATCTTTGGCTCATTGGCCTTCATAAATTAAAGTATTGAGTACAGGAGACTGCATCATATATAAGGCAGTTATGAGGCCTAATTTGGAGTATGTTTGCAGTTTATGTCACCTACCCACAGGAAAGATGTAAATAAGGTTTTCAGAGTAAAACGAAAATTTACAAGGATGTTACTGCGATTGGAGGACCTGAGTTACAAGGGAAGACTGGATATGTTACGACTTTGTTCCTTGGAACGCAGAAGATTTGGGGGAGATTTGATGGAGGTCTACAGAATAATGAGGGGTATAGATAGGGTGGATGGGGTAGAGGGATAAGGATAGTGAGGGTTAGGTCAGGGGATAGAAGGGAGTGAGGCTACCATTTTTAATCGGCAAACAACTCCCCCCTCCCCCATGCTCATTTCAATCAGTGCGTCATTCCCTCCCTGTCGACCATTTTAACGTATGTGACCATTTTCAGTAAGTGCGTTACTCCCTCCCTCGGTAAAACTTCTGGCCATTTGGAATAAATGACTTTTAAGAGAAATAAATTCAACAAGTATTTCCGGTTGGGTGTGGAATGAAACCGTGAGGGAGGAGGTTTCTTGTGACAATAGTTGTCCGGATGGAAATGCAAACATCTCCCTTAGTATTTTTTCCAGTTAGTGGAAATATATAGTTGAACATGTTTGGTTTAATTTCAGCAGAAATGCGGCTCCCTGTACCTGAACAGGCGAGGGACGTTTGAGCTGAAACTCTATGCATGTCAGGCAGTCTTTCTTACACAGAGGGCGGAGTTCAGACCTTCCCAGAACCCGGGCTGGATCAAATTCGCTGCCTGGGACTCGCTGAGTTAAACAGAGAAACTCCGCCCCACTGGTTGCGATGAAAGAAAAAGGAGAGATCCACATGGAAATCCGGACAGAAAGGTTAACGCAGCCTGTTTGTTTTCCTCTTCAGGGTTGCTACATTGATCCCACTCCTGCCTCCTCCCGCTGTCAGACCCGTCCTGAGCCGTTGAGAGTTAGTGTGACCCGGACTGCGGCAGTCCCGCTCTACCCCGGCTCACCCGGCCCTGTCCATCTGTAATGAGCGACGGACACATCACAGCCGAGTGGCCTCGGGAGCAGCAGCTCAGACTCAACTCTCCGTACAGAGTGAGCACACCGGTGCATGACCATTGTCGATCACCCGGGTAGTCAGACTGTGATTTCCCGGGACCACACTGAACGCCGGCCGGTTACATCATCAGAGGTAAGTGTTGTCGATGATTCTGCACAAGTATTCAGCGTTTAGAGCGAGGCTCAGCTTTGGTTGGGATCGGGAGTGAATTTAGTGGGAGAAGGGAGTTCTGACATGTTCATGTTAACGAATCAGTTACTGTCAAAATGGATTAAGAGAAACAACTTTGTTGCCGTCAACCAGAAATACTCTCCTGGGTGATTTCTACTGAGTGTGAGCAGAAAGCATCTTTCAGCCCGGTAGTGACATGTGAAATATCCCACAGGGCAGTGACCCGTCACCGATCTCTCGCAAACAAATCAGCAGATGCCGGAAATCCGAGCAACACACACAAAATGCTGGAGGAACTCTACAGGCCAGGCAGTGTCTATGGAGAAAAGAACAGTCGACCTTTCAGACCCCAGCTAATGTATTTTACATCGCGTCATTGGTTCTATCGCTCTTTACTGTACCACAAAGAGTTAAACTTTCTTCACGGTTGAATGACAGTGTTTTCACTGGAACACTGGAATTTAGAAAGATGAGAGGGGATTTGATTGAAACATATAAGATTATTAAGGGATTGGACAAGCTAGAGGCAGGAAACATGTTCCCGATGTTGGGGGAGTCCAGAACCAGAGGCCACAGTTTAAGAATAAGGGGTAGGCCATTTAGAACAGAGTTGAGGGAAAACTTTTTCACCCAGAGAGTTGTGGATCTATGGAATGCTCTGCCTCTGAAGGCAGTGAAGGCCAATTCTCTGGATGCTTTCAAGGAAGAGTTACATAGATCTTTTAAAGACAGCGGTGTCAAGGGATATGGGGAGAAGGCAGGAACGGGGTACTGATTGCGGATGATCAGCCATGATCACATTGAATGGCAATTATGGCTCGAAGGGCCAAATGGCCTACTCCTGCACCTATTGTCTATTGTCTATAAAACTGCACCCTCTGGCACCAACAAACATTCCACTCTCAAAATCACTGAGACATTTCATCTCCATGGTGATGTTTGTTTGGAGACAGGACGTACCCTGTGCTAAGGAACAGGGCACGGAGAGAACCGTTGATAAGGCTTTGGGTTTAGTTGATGATTATCACCAGGAGCTGACTGAACATTAACCAGGGTGTGTTCATTACTTACAGAACCCGTAACACAGTCTCACTGGGACAGGGTGGTAACAAAACCTGGAGCCGCGGTATGATGTAAGAAGCTCTATATACAGAAATATAAACATCACAAAGGCAGTTAGCCACTTAAATGAACACAAATGGGATTGATAACATATTGTGTTGGTCGATATTAGAACTGCAGCAAATCGCTTTTAAATGAATTAATAATTCCCTTCAGCTAATTGAATGCATCTTGTCCCGTGGGAAACTGGGGCAGTTGACGGTATTATTGGAATCGCCGCACTTTTAACCCAGCTCCAAATCATCAGCAAAGGCTCGGGAGGTGCAAGCTTCCTGCATCTCAGAACTGTCCATGGGCTACTGCTTGCAGCAGCAGGAGGCCAATCCACCCACACTTGGGGCTTTACCGATCCCTGACCGAGGGAACTGAGGATTTGCTTTGTTTATTCCTTCCCTGGCGGGACCGACACTATCTGTCCATTCTAAATGGCATTTTGGTTGGTGGTCAAAAGTATGGAACTACCCATATTGGAGATTACAGCCGGGGCAGGCTGGGGGGTGGTCATGGGGGAAGGCGGTGTAAGGAGCTGATGGTTCCCTTATATAGTCGGTTAGTGAGACCTGTTGTGGATCACCGTCTGCAGTGTTGTTTCCCTTCTGTCAGATGTGAGTGGTTAGGTGGGAAATGAAAAGAAGGTTTACCAGACAGCTATCTGCCCCAGAGTTATTCTATGAGGAATCTGTTGTGATCTTGACTTGTGGTGTTACATAAAAAAGAGATGACATGTTTGTATACAGTGCAGTTTTTAAAAAAATAACAATGCACTTGATTGTGTTATGTGTGCTGAACAAACTAGATAGAAATTGGGTCCAGAGCTAACCTTCCCCCTCCCCCCCCCCCCGCCGCGGAACTATGTTGCTAATGAGAGAGAGAGATGCAGAACAGAGGTAAAGGCATCTGCTACAGATAAGAGAGAGAGAGACAGTTGATTTATGTATTATGGCTTCTTCCTGGATTGTTTACCTTTCGCTACAAGGACGTTACTTTGCTTGTTAACATTCCTAAGGAAACAGGAGTGGCCTGATTTGATGGACATGGTCATTTTGAGTTGATGGATGGCTGATACCCCATCAGTGGGGTTAAAAGGCAGGTCAGGGGAGACACCCCTCAGACACACCAGTGGACACTGACCGAGTGTTGTGCACCCACAGGAAGGTGGGGGCTTTGAGGACCGAATCAGGAGATCGGTCAACAAAGCTCACAGTGTGACGGCAGGGGCAGTGGGGACTCGTGTGCGTGTCTACTCATGCCAGACTGACAAGTCCACCACAGAATAACGGTCTAGCCGAGAACGGAGGGGTCATAAACGAATGACCACAATGGTACGATGGAATCAGAATACAACAGAAGGTTTGCTGGCTGCAGCTGTTCAATCTCTCTCTCTCTCTCTCTCTCTCTCTCTCTCCTCTCTCTCTCTCTCTCTCTCCTCTCTCTCTCTCTCTCTCTCTCTCTCTCTCTCTCCCTCTCTCTCTCTCTCTCCCTCTCTCTCTCTCTCTCTCTCTCTCTCTCTCTCTCTCTCTCTCTCTCTCTCTCTCTCTCTCTCTCTCTCTCTCTCTCTCTCATTACAATACAACAACCGCAACTACCTCAGCACCCATGAACTGAACTGAACTCTATATTCTCTTATGACAATTCATTTGCCCCACATTGATAGAGCTTGTTTATTATTATTGATTATTATTCCTACACTTCTATGTATATTATTGCTAACCTATTTTATATGTATATTTTCAATTTTGATATCGTATTGTTTAGTTTACTAATAAACACCTTTAGTTTTCGGTACCACCAGACTCCAACGATTCTTCTATTGCTGCTGGTCTGTAAACCCAGTTACGGGGTACATAACAATTGTATCCGCAGAAATTTGGTAAAATGAGTGGGAACTTCGATGAAACATAAAGTATCCGGCGGAGTTTGACAGGGACGTGGACAAAATAGTTCTTGTTGTGTGAGGATCTGAAACCAGGCACCGCCAGTTGAAGACAGTTGAGATGTTTTCTCTCTCTCTCTGGGTCTAGTGTGTCATGGGAATGACTGTCCTCAATATTCAGGAGGAGAGTTTTTCAGTTAATATTGTAATCCTGCAGTGTAGTGGCCCTTTATACACAAATGAGTGAGATGTTACAGGTGAGAGGCAGGATTGATGAGCCGAGATCAGTCAGATCTGCGATGGTCACAGTGAATGTGGGATATGAATGTAATTAAATCTCCCTTCAGCAACTTCTGGCTGACAAAAACACATATCAATGGGCACTGTACTGTGCACGTCCCGTACCTAATACTGCGGCCACTGATTGTATGTCCGTGGTTTTCTACATCTGTAGCCCATCCATTTCAATGTTCGACATGTTACACGTCCAATGACGCCTCTCTGCACAATGCATTTGCAGCGTGATTATTTGAGTTACTGTCGTCTTCCCGGCAGATTGAACCAATCTCGCTTTTCCCATTCGATCTCTCTAATTAACAAGGAGTTTTCGCTCTCAGAACTGCCGCTCACTGATCTTCTTCCGCGTCATTCTCCGCAAAACTGAGACTGTTGAACGGGACAATCCCAGGAGTTCAGCAGTTCCTGCGATATTCAAACTGCACCCTCCGGCACCGACAAACATTCCACTCTCAAAATTACTGAGATCACATTTCATCTCCATGGAGATGATTGTTTGGAGTCAGAACGTACCCTGTGCTAAGGAACAGGACACGGAGAGACCCGCTGGTAAAGCTGTGGATTTAGTTAATAATTATCACCAGGAGCTGACTGAACATTAACCAGGGTGTGTTCATTACTTACAGAACCCGTAACACAGCCTCACTGGGACAGGGTGGTAACAGAACCTGGATCCGCGGTACACGGTAAGAAGCTCTATATACTGAAATATAAACATCACAAAGGCAATTAGCCACTTAAATGAGACTGAGAATTTATTCGGTTGTTCAACAATTGAACTGTACCAAATTGCTTTTGAATGAATTAATATTCCCTTCAGCTAATTGAATGCATCGACTTCCTGTGCATGTCCCGCGGGAAACCAGTGTAGTTGGAAGTGTTATCGGAAACGCCGCATTTCAACCCAGCTCTGAATCAACAGCAAGGGCTCAGGAGGTGCGAGCTTCCCGCATCTCGGAACAGTCCCCGGGATACTGCTTGCAACGGCAGGAAGCCAGTCCACCCATACTCGGGGATTTACTGATCCCTGACTGAGGGAACTGAGGATTCGCTTTGCTTATTCCATCGTAGGCGGGATCGACACTATCTGTCTACCCTTTACGACATTTCTGTAGGTAGCTGCTGGGTGCGGGCGAAATTATGAGAACTCCTCACACTGCAGTTTATAGCGGGGGAGGGTGGGAGCAGGGAGGGGTGTAAAGAGGTGATGGTTCCATTATATAGTCGGTTGGTGAGACCTGTTGTTGATCACCGTCTGCAGTGTTGTTTCACTTCTGTCAGAGGTGAGTGGGTAAGTGAGAGATCAAAAGAACGTTTAACAGAGAGCCATCTGCACCTTCTGAGTTGTCCTGTGAAGAAACATCTGTGATCTTGGCTTGTTTTCAGTGATTGAGAAGAATTCGACATTATCTAAGTTTACAGGGTAGTGTATACATTGCAGTTTTTATAAATAACAATGTTCTTGATTATATCCGTAGTAGTTTGGTGAAATCAGTGGGATATTTGGTGAGGCATAAAGTATCCTGCGGCATCTTGACAGGAACGTCGACAAAATAGTTCCTGTTGTGGGTGGAACTGAAAGCAGATGAAGACAGTTGAGATGTCGCTCTCTATCCCTCCACCTCCCCCCCCCCGCCCCCGGGTCTATTGTCTCATTTGAATGACCTACTCAATATTCAGGAGAAGCAGTTTATTACAATTAATTCTGTAATCTCTGCAGTGTAATGGTCCTTGAAAGACAAGTGAGTGAGAAGCAGGATTAAGGCGCTGAGATCACAGACAGACCGAGATCTGTCACAGTAAATTCAGCATGTGAATTTTATTAAATCTCCCATTGGCATCCTCTGGCTGACAGAACACATCCAGTGAATTTAATGTTAAAGGGGTTTCCATCACACAGTAAAGGAAATCGATTCAGGTACTTGTAAAGTATGTGCGATAGCAAGGAAGCACACCGACCGGAGGAAAGTAAACAGACCCATTTGTCATAATTTTACCTGATTAATCAGGTTACTTATTTCTAATAAGTGAACACTAATGTGAAGGTGAAATACATTCTTATCTTGCTGTACTCTTTGGGACGTAGTTATCTGCAGCTTGTAATCTCCACACAGTTGCTGCCTTGCCCATTAATGTAATGGCCCATTGTGGACAAATATAGAAGTTTGCTTTATCAAAGGGCTGACTCTGAGATCAGCAGAACTCCAGTCTGCCGGGGCACAGTTAAATCTGGAGAAAGGGAATGTCCAGTGCTGAAAAGTAGATTTTATTCCAAAATCATACCTTTTCACCAGAGTGGACAGCGCACGTCCTGCTGCTGAGTGATCTTTGCCTTAGTGTCGCTATGGTTTATAATCTGAAAATAAATTGATCACCAAGTGTAGAATAATTCAATGCCAACAAGAGAAAATCTGCAGAAGCTGGAAAGCCAAGCAACAAACACAAAATGCTGGAGGAACTCAGTACGCCAAGCAGCATCTACAGAAAAGAGTACGGTTGAAGTTTCGGGCCAAGACACTTCAGCAGGACTGCAGAAAGAAAACAAAAAAGCTAGGTCAGAGCTAGAAGAAGGGGAAGGGAAGTGGAAGAAGAAGCAGAAAATGATAGGTGAATCCGGGTGGGGGGGGGGAATGAAGTAAAGTGCTGGGAAATTGATTGGTGAAAGAGCTACAGGACTGGGGAAGTGGGTATCTGATAGGAGAGGACAGAAGGCCATAAGAAAAGAAAAGTAGGGAGGAGCACCCGAGGGAGGCGATGGGCAGTTAAGGAGGTAAGGCCAGAGAAGGAAAGGGGTATGGGAATGTTGAAGGATTTGTTATTATCGGAAATTTGAGAAATCACTGTTCATGCTATCAGGTTATAGGCTACCCAGCCATAACATAAGGTGTTACTAGTGATAAAAAATTATATACCTTACCCTGCAATTTGAGAAGATAGTAATGTGGGGATCAGCTTTCACATTGGAAGACTGTGTGCAGCATAGTTTTTTGCAGCAATACATAGAGGTATCGACTAGAGAAGGAGCAGTGTTGGATCTCCTGTTCGGGAATGAGATAGGTCAGGTGACGGAAGTATGGGTTTGGAGCACCTCGGATCCAGTGATCACAAAGCCATTAATTTCACTATAATTATGGAGAAGGAATAGTGTTGAGATTTTTGATTGGAGAAAGACTAACTTTGAGGAGATGCGAAAGGATTTAAAAGGAGTGGATTGAAGCAATTTGTTTTATGGAAAGGATGTAATAGAGAGATCTACAATAAATAAAGGCAGCATGGAGTAAATGAGGTGCTCGACGAATATAAAGAATGTAAAAAGAATCTTAAGAAAGAAATCAGAAAAACTAAAAGAAGATACGAGTTTGCTTTGGCAAGTAAGGTGAAAGTAAATCCAAAGGGTTTCTACAGTTATATTAATAGCAAAAGGATAGTAAGGGATAAAATTAGTCCCTTAGAAAAACAGAGTGGACAGCTACGTGTGGAGCCAAAAGAGTTGGGGGAGATTGTGAACAATTTCTTTTCTTCTGTATTCACTAAGAAGAAGGATATTGAATTGTGTGAGGTAAGGGAATCAAGTAGGGAAGTTATGGAAACTATGACAATTAAAGAGGTGGAAGTGCTGGCGCTTTTGGGGAATACAAAAGTGGATAAATTTCCGGTTCCTGACAGGATATTCCTTAGGACCTTGAGGGAAGTTAGTGTAGAAATAGCAGGGGCTCTGACAGAAATATATCAAATGTCAGTAGAAATGGGTTTGGTGCCGGAGTATTGGCGCATCGCTCATGTTGTTCCATTGCTTGAAAAGGGTTCTGAGAGTAAACCTAGCAATTACAGGCCTGTAAGTGTGATGTCAGTGGTGGGTAAATTAATTGAAAGTATTCTTATTGATGGTATATATTATTATCTGGATAGACAGGGTCTGATTAGGAACAGTCAACATGGATTTGTGTGTGATAGGTCGTGTTTGACAAATCTTATTGAATTTTTTGAAGAGGTTACTAGGAAAGTTGACAAGGGTAAAGCAGTGAATGTTGTCTATGTGGACTTCAGTAAGGCCTTTGACAAGATTAGTTAGGAAGGTTCAATCTTTAGGTGTTAATATTGAAGTAGAAAAATGGATTCAACAGTGGCTGGATGGGAGATACCAGAGAGTCGTGGTGGATAACTGTTTGTCAAATTGGACTCCGGTGACTAGTGGTGTGCCTCAGGGATCTGTACTGGTTCCAATGTTGTTTGTCATATACATTAATGGTCTGGATGATGGGGTCGTAAATTGTATTTGTAAGTATGCAGATGATACTAAGATAGTTGGTGTTGTGGATAATATAGATGATTATCAAAGTCTGCAGAGAGATTTAGGCCAGTTAGAAGAATGGGCTGAAAGATGGCAGATGGAGTTTAATGCTGATAAGTGCGAAGTGCTACATTTTGGTAGGAATAATCAAATTAGGACATACATGGTAAATGATCGGGCATTGAAGAATTTAGTAGAACAGAGTGATCCAGGAATAATGGTGCATAGTTCCCTGAAGGTGGAATCTCATGTGGATAGAGTGGTGAAGAAAGCTTTTTGTACGCTGGCCTTTATAAATCAGAGCATTGAGTATAGGAGTTGGGATGCCATGTTAAAATTGTACAAGGCATTATTAAGGCCAGACTTGGAGTATTGTGTACAGTTCTGGTCACCGAATTATAGGAAAGATGTCAACAAAATAGAGAGAGTACAGAGGAGATTTACTAGAATGTTACCTGGGTTTCAGCACCTAAGTTACAGAGAAAGGTTGAACAAGTTAGGCCTTTATTCTTTGGAGCGTAGAAGTTGAGGGGGGACTTAATAGAGGTGTTTAAAATTATGAGGGGGATGGATAGAGTTGACATTGATAGGCTTTTTCCTTTGAGAGTATGGGAGATGTAAACAAGAGAACCTGAGTTGAGAGTTAGGGGACCAAAGTTTAGGGGTAACCTGAGGCTGAATTTCTTTACTCAGAGAGTGGTAGCTGTGTGGAACGAGCTTCCAGTAGAAGTGGTCGAGTCAGGTTCGATATTGTCATTTAAAGTAAAATTGGATAGGTATATGGACAGGAAAGGGTTGGATGGTTATGAGCTGAGTGCAAGTCGATGGGACTAGATGAGAGTAAGCGTTCGGCATGGATTATAAAAGCCGAGAGAGCCTGTTTCCGCGCTGTAGTTGTAGTATGTTTATATGGTTATAATATGAAAAGTATATAGGAAGGGAGCAGGAGATTGTGGTTCAGAGGGAGAATGGAACAACCATGAAATGGAAGAACAAACTCGATCGGCCAAATGGCCTTTTCATAAAATAGGCGTTGAGAGCGGACCCAAATGCAAGACACAGACACTGAAGTACCAGGGAAAGGACCAGGTGTGTCAAGAGAGCAAGGGAAGTGGGGATGAAGTGATGCTGGACAAGACACAGGCCCTGGACAAGACAAGGATACAGACCCTAGGCTAGGACTAGTCTAGGAAAGCAGGACCTGGACGAGGAACTAGGAACTTGGAACCTGGACAGAGACTGGATAAGGACCCTGACCCTGGGTCTTGACTCCTGCTCGGACTGCGGATCGAGGTGAGGACAAGTTGTGACAAGGTAACAGGACAGGACGTGGGGACAGGACGCAGGACACCAGGGCTGGATGAGGACATGAAGGTCAGACTTGGTCTTGGGAGACAGGAACGCAGAACACAGAGTCTGGACCCCTCCTTGGGAACAGGATGTAGGGCTGGGACTCATACATAGAAAGCTGCACACGACGAGACAGTTCCCAACACTAGGTACCAGCAAATGGCTGGACCTACCTAACGAAGGCGTGAACACAAGGAGACAGTTCCAGATAACGAAAGACGGTTCCTTATCTGGACACAGCAAGGCTCTGGTCTTCCTCTGGCGGTAGAACGTGATGGTGAGAATAGGCGAAAGGTAGCAGGCGAAGCTCCAGCCAAGGGCTACAGAAAGAAGGTGAAGGTAATGGAACAGGGTAATGGCAAAGACGGCCTGCTTACCCAATGGAGGCAAGGACAGGAAGGGACAGATCCAATTGCAGGGTAACAGCAAAGACGCCCTGGCTTACCCCACGGAGGCGAAGTTGGGATACTGACGAGATGAACCTGCACCTACATTCGAACCCAGGGCCACATATTCCCAGCCCCAAGAAGGGCATCAGGTGCCTATGATTAAGCTCAACTGAAACAAGGGACAGTCAGAAGACCCGGAGTCCGGAGTACACGGACCGGACCGTGAAGCGGAATGTGGACTTCATGGACCGGACCATCACAGGCCTATATATGTTCCTATATTTCATGGTCAGAACGTCTCTCTATTGGGCAGCATCTTGGACTGTCACAATTCTCATACCGGGTCTTCCACTATTTCTCTTTCCCCAGATCCTATCTCAGATACCGTTTCCAGCACATAATTTTCAACATCATAATTTTTAAAAATCATTTTATTCCTGTTACCCTGCAGTAAATGTGGTCATTAATTATGCTGGGCAAGGTCTCATTCGATAATACAATGGTAACATGTGTTTAATTCAGCTTTGGGAGACAATGTGAGACGTATTCCCGCCCTCTGGTGACCCACAGTCAGGTTTTACAGCCCATTCAGAGGAGCATCATGTTTTCCGTGTTTTGTGGGTTGGTATTGGAGTGTTAGTTTTTGAACTAGGTATGGCTGCGATGCTGCAGCATATTACTTGAAGCAAAGAGCCTTGAGAGTTTTGATGCTTGGGTTATAAACCAGGTATGGGTATTCCAGGAATATGGAACTGACACTGTTTGGGCTTCAGCAAATGTGACGGGATCTTCGTCCTTCCTCTGTGAAACAGAAGTTTCCGATGAATGGATGTTGGTTGTTGGGAATTTACTGACTACAGCTGCCAGTCTGAGACTGGCCGGGTGGTTAAGCGGCAGGTTCAGCCGTGGGTCCCTGTGAGCTTGGGTGATAGTATATCACAGTTTTACGCCAAGGTAATATGGACCGACTATCGATCTACCTGCTTATGAGGTGCTGAGCAAGTATTTTTCTTCCAGACTCATTTGTTTGTTTCTGGAGTTCCTTTGGCAGTAATGACTGCTAATCTGAGGAGAGAATAAGTTCCTGCTCCAGCCCGCACAGGAAGAGGCTGTGATTAAATGGGCTGTGCCGTTTTCACACCAGTAGAAATAGATCCGGGCTTCGGTGTTTAAAACGTGTTTGAAGTTTGCCCTCACTGTCGCCTGTCAGTCAGACAGAGGAAATCAAGTAGAAACTCAAGATGCGGGCGATCTGCACTAAACCTGAAAATGTTTGAAGCTATTCTGAGGAAAGGTTGTGAACGGGAATCGTTAACTTTGCTCCTCTCCCCACAGCTGTTGCTCACCTGCAGAGCGTTTCTAATGACTACACTTTCTTTCCATTACTTTCATCTTTGGGTGGTTTAAATCTTCTGGAAATGGAACTGGGCAAAGCCGCACGTTTTGTGACAGTTACTTGAACAGTAAAGAAACCACAGCTTCTCGCAGTAAACTATTCTGATCACACATAAAATGCCGGAGGAACTCAGCAGACCAGGCAACATCTATGGAAGAGTACAATCAAAGTTTCAGGCCGAGACCCTTCAGCAGGACAAACTCTCGGCCCATATCATCGTCTGTACTATTTTCCATAGATATTACCTGGCCTGTTGAATTCCTCCAGCATAGTGTGTGTGTGTTGCTCGTATTACCAGTATCTGCAGAATTTCTCCTGTTTGAAATTATCCTGATTATTTCCTTTGACTATCTAAAGCAACTTTCTGAGCAGCTCCATCGGGAACCCAGCGCTACTGGCCATACCAGGCTTTCTGTACAGTTTTGAATACAGTGCAAAGGATGTGGAGGTGGGGTCTATCCATATTGACGAATACGGAGTTGATGGGTTCATTTCATTGCCTGTTTCTCAGACCTGAGGAGAGTCACCGCATGCCGTGATGGTTTTTTTTTCAGAACAAATGTCAATCAGATGGCCGTTGTTTAAAGAAGCTTTAGTACATTGACATTTGGTTGGTGTGAATTCCCTTTCAGGAAATAGCTGTGAGCTTTTGTTTTCTTTTTGCTGAATTACAAGAATTAGAGATGGATCTATTTCATGCGCTGTTAGTGGATGAATGGAGAATATGACTGTATTCGTTGGTATTCGGTAACGACGGGGACTTGATTGTATTTGATGTTCTTTGAATAAATGAGTTGTAAACTTGCTTGGGGCACACAACATCAAGCGGGATCTTGACAGGAATCTGGAGAATATAGAAACATAGAAAATCTACAGCACAATACCGGCCCTTCGGCCCACAGAGAGGTGCCGAACATGTCCCTACCTTAGAAACTACTAGGGTTACACATAGCTCTCTTTTTTTCAAAGCTCCATGTAAAAGCCTCTTAAAAATCCTATCGTATCCGCCGCCATCAGCGTTGTCGGCAGCCCATTCCATGCACTCACCACTCTTTGCATATAAAACTGCGTAAGATATGTTTGCTGCTGTCGGGGGGTGGGTGGGGGGATGAAACAATTTTTTTTTCAATGTGATGAATTCCGCAGGAAGGGTTTCTGCAGGTGAAAGCAGGTTTGGGTCACTCAGATGAGCTTATAGAATGGCGGAACAGGATTGAGGGGCCAAATGTCCTAATGCTAATCTAATATGGCAGAACCAACCTCCAACAAAAAGGAGACACAGTGAATTTAGAGTTCACAGATTTCCCATCACTGACTGATGAGAAACAGTTGATGCGTCTGTAAAATAAAGGCGATACCAGGCAAATTCAATGTAATTTCATGATTGCTGCTCTGACATGGTAGCTTGTTCCAGTAAGAGAGCCATCACCTGAAGGAGAAGGGCATCCCTGCAAGTTGGTAATCTCGTACAGTTGCTTCCCAATTGGCATATTACTGCAATGATCCAACTATGGACAACGGTTGAAAATGACTTCATGAAAAGGCTGAACCTGAGACCACGGCATCTCCAGGCAGCTGTTGCACAGTTAGATCTGAAGAAAGGAAGTGTGCAGTGTTCAATGCAAAAGGTTATCCCAAGTGCAGAACTTCTCGCCAGAGTCTACAGCGCCCTTCCTTCTGCTATCTATATGCAATAAAACCATAGCTAGTGCTGTGGTTTATAGTCTGGCAATAAACTGGTCCCAAGGTGAACAATGAATCAGACCGTACCAGCTAAACCGAACCCAGATACGAGATATGATTCCACTCTGGGGCAGATCAAATTTTAGAGTGAAGGGTAACCATTACTACTGTGTATTGAACTGGAAATTCTGGCCTGATCCACATGTTAGGAAAACATTCAGACAAAATGATTATTTGTGTAGTTTAACACAAGTGTGGTGGAACAGGGTGTGGCGTTACATGCTGAACAGACTGAAGTTCAGGTTTACGAGCGTGTTATCAACTGAACATTGCTCAGGGTGTGTTCACTTACTGTTAGGGACATAAAATTCAGATGCTCGAATTCGTTAGAAATAGGATTCTAGCACCAGGGAAGAAAAGGGACCACACGGGGAAATATTATCTAGTTTTATTACGCTCACTTGTCCCGGCAGTATTTCTTCTGTTTCTACCAGTTCAGTACTACCCTTAGGATTGCGTGGATTAACGAATATGTGTGTTTTATTTTGTTTGTGTAACTTTTTAGCAAATATGCCGTATATCTGGCAGTGATATTTAAGATAAAAAATTTCTGTAATAAATCGCACTGGCAGTTGATAAAAGTATGGAATCTCAGTGGACACTTTTTTTTATGTACCTACTGTACGTAATGATGTGGCACTGAGTGTATGTTCGGGGTTTACTGCGGCTGTACCCCGTGTTCGGCGTTCAGTGATGCTCTTCTGCACGCCGCTGTTGGAGCGCATGGTAATTAGAGTTCTTGCCGCCGTCCTGTCGGATTTAATCAGTCTAGCGAAATTTACTGGGCTCTCTTATTACGAGGACTTTAGAACTGCCGCTCACTGGATATTCCTTAATTTTGTTTCCGCACCATTCTCTGTAAACCCAGGGATTTATGCGTGAAAATCCAAGGAGTTGATCGGTTCCGTAATACTCATAGCATCCCGTCTGGCACTGTCGTGGTCACTTGAAATGACCAGGAGACGCAGACAATTTAAACCTTTATTTGCAAACGAAGGCTGAGGCAATCAATGAACTTGTCACCGAAAGCCCCCCGAGCTCCGATGTACAGCATTCTTTATAGTAATTTTTTATCTCAGTTACATTTTCGGTTTTATTAGCATACCCAATCAATTTTTAATTGCATATCATGTATTCATTAACTAATCAATCGCTCTTGCCTAGCTCTCGGTGTGCCACCATTATTTCGCTCCAGTTCGCATTGGGGCCCCATTCCTGGCCAAGGTTATTTTTCCAGACAACCTCCCTCACATTACATTCCTGCTCGCACCATCCTGTCCGCCACCGTTATCTCTTACTAAACAAAGGCTGAGTGTAATACATGGGGTACATTTCAGCTAATTAGTGCTGCTAGCTAAACAGGTGTTCTGTAATTGCCACAGTATGCAGCTAAGAGAGTACAAAGTATCTAGTTAAAACAATACATAGCAAAATGTGTCTAGTAAAATAATACATAGTAATATTCAGTACCTAGAAGTGATTACATAGTGATTACATAGTATAGTAAATAGCTAGTACATAGTGATTATATTTCAGGTATATATAATGATTATGTCAGGTATATTTCTCAATAGCACCAGCGATCATTCCATGGTCAACATCACTTATATCACATTTATTCCTGTTACATACCCTGTGTATATCTTGTGAATGTCTTGTGACCATGATGTAATTGAGTATCTGGTGAACATGATGTAATAGTCTTGTGATGGTGGGGTGATGTAAATTCCCACCAGTGTGAGGTCACATGATGTAATTTTCTGCCAGTGAGAGGTGATGTGATGTTCTGTTTCAACAGGTATAAAACAGGAAAGCCATGCTGTGACGCAGGTTAGTTCATCGTTTCGTTCATCAGTGACTCTGTTATGCTGCGTATTCGTTTCGTGATGCAGTTTTGTTTTAGGTGGAGCTTTACTTTCTATCTTAAGTCTCAAATGTTATTGCAGTTTTTAAAATGCTGCCAGTTTCAGTTCAGTCGGAGAGTGAAGAATTTATTGAAGTTCGTGAACGCGAAGGATCGAGTAAAGTTGGTGTCATTGGCGGTAATACAGGAATGACCTTATTGATTCTTCATTCAAGGAAGTAGTAACCTGCATCCGAGATAGTCCCTGAATTGTGAAAGCAGAAAAGACTGGGCACAACGTTATTTTTTCCTTCATTATAAATCCTTCTGGCAAGGCATATTCTCGCCTAGGCTCAGCAGTAACGTCACGTCGTCGAGGAGTTCGTTACTTCAGGAAAGTCTCTCATAATTGTCTGCATAAATACTTGGACTTTTGCATTTACCACTTTTAAGGACTGTGCTTGCATTTATCGCTTTAAGAACTGTTTCGAGGGGGCGTCACGTGATGACGTAGAATCGAGACGTTGGGAATCCAGCTTTCTCGCAAAAAGTAATGGAATAGGGTTTAAATGAAGAAGAGTTACCAAATACCTACTAGAAACTATTTATAAGCAATTCAGGATTATTTTTAGATATGGCTCCTAAACCGAAACAGAAGAAAGCTACTACTTCGAAGACTGCGCAAATTGGCGGAGAAAAAGGCCTAACTGTCTCGGCGAAGCCTTGTACTCAAGTTGGATCTCCTCCCGGCGAAGTGCATGGCACTTCTGATGATGCGGGACAGGAAGTTGCGGCAATAACGGCGGTCTCCAAGAAGAAACGGCAAGAACAACGCATGCGCGAAGAAACAAGTATGCATGAACAGATATTAACAAAGCTATAAATCCCAACTACGGCTGGAAGTGAAATTGGAAGTGAATCGGAAGTGGAATCAGATTCTTTGGGAAACACAGATGAAGAAGAAGAGGAAAAGAAGGAGGAGATTAAAGGAGACATAAGAGATATCCTGATATTTATGATGAATGAATTAAAAGCTATAAGAACAGATATAAGAAGGATGCAGATTACACGCGATAATGTGGTGGAAAAACAAAAGAAGATGGATAATAATGTTAAAGACATTGAAGTAAAAATGGAAGAAAACACTGAAAGAATAGATAAGATAGAAGACAATAATCTTGCCTGGACAATAGAAAGAAAACGGATGTTGGAAAAAATAGATGCGCTTGAAAACTCTAGTAGACGAAATAATATTAAAATTGTTGGTCTTATGGAAGTTACAGTGGGAGAAAATCCAATGAAATTCTTCCAAGAATGGATTCCGAAAATTTTGGAAATGAAAGAAGGAAGCCACGTAATTGAAATTGAAAGAGCACACAGAGCTTTAAGACCAAAACCTCAACAAGATCAAAATCCAAGATCAATTTTCATAAAATGCTTAAGGTACCAAGATAAAGAAATGATCTTGAAGGCAGCTACTCAAGGTGCTAAAAAGGGAAATGGGCCACTGATGATAGAAGGGAAAAGAGTTTTTTAAAAAATCCAGACATAAGTTACGATCTTCTGAACAGGCGGAAGGAATTTAATCCAGTGAAAAAATCTTTATGGGAAAAGGGCCAAAGTTTTTATTGAGCTACCCAGCAAAATTGAGAATTTTCCTGGATAACGAAGGAAGAAGATTTTTTGTTGACTACCGGAAAGCGGAGAAATTTGTACAAGAACTACCTGATATCCACGAGGAGGAGTAAAAAATTATAGAAATGAAGTGGACTAATGATGGAGACTGAAATAAGGTTGGACTTTACGGACATTTATACGTAAAAAAATAGTTGAGGAGTATTAATTGGGAGTAGAGACATTAATTATTTTCTTTTTTTTCTTCACTAATATATTTTCTTTTTTTTTGCGGGGGAGCTGGACGAGCTCCTGGTCGATGGTTGCGAGTTTCACGTGTACAGTCATGGCAATTGCCATGACCCGTAAAATGGGGGGGGGGGGTAATGTTGTGTTTCTTCTTATTCGCAACATTAGCGGGGGGGGGGGGTATTTTGTTTTTTTCTTATATATTAGTTACCTTTCTTCTTTTTTGCCTGGATGGTTGGGGAGAGACTCATAGCAACATGGAGAATTTTAAAGATTTCCCAAGGTATTATGAATGATTAATTTACTTATTTTTTAAAGTTTTAATGTTAATGGACTTAATGGACCTGTGAAAAGAAAAAGAGCTTTAACATATATTAAGAAAATGAAAGGAGATATAGCTTTTCTACAAGAAACACATTTAACAGAATCACAACATAAGAAATTAAAGAGAGATTGGGTTGGAAATGTCATTGCAGCTTCATTTAATTCAAAATCGAGAGGAGTTGCAATTTTGGTTAATAAAACTTTACCAATTCAAATACAAAATGTAGTAATTGATTCTGCGGGAAGATATGTGTCAATTTTTTTCAGAATTATGGATTATGAACATTTATGCACCAAATGAAAATGATGCAAAATTCATACAACGTTTTTTTGAACTTGGCGGATGCACATGATAAAATATTAATAGGTGGAGACTTTAATTTCTGTTTAGATCCAGTTTTGGATAGGTCAACTAAAGTTGCTACAAAATCAAAAGTAATAAAACTAACTTTATCATTAATGAAAGATTTAAACCTGATTGATATATGGAGAAAAATTAATCCAAGAGAAAGAGACTATTCATTTTATTCAAATAGATATAAAACTTACTCAAGGATTGATTTTTTTTATTATCAAAAATATTCAGGATAGAGTAAAAAGTGTGAAATATAAAGCAAGAATACTGTCAGATCATTCTCCCTTGATATTGACAACGACAATGACGGATCAGGAAGAATCGATCTATAGATGGAGATTTAATTCAATTTTATTAAAACGTCAAGATTTTTGTGATTTTATGAAAAAACAGATTCAATTTTTTTTGGATACAAATTTACATTCAGTTGAGGATAAAATTGTATTATGGGAAGCGATGAAAGCATATTTAAGGGGTCAGATTAAAAGTTATACATCTAAAATTAAGAAGGAATACATGGCAGAAATATCAATTAGAAAAAGATATCGTAAACTTAGAAAAAGAATCTCAAAGATATATGACAGAAGAAAACCGAAGACAACTTGTTAATAAAAAATTACAATATAATACACTCCAGACATATCGTACAGAAAAAGTAATTATGAGAACTAAACAGAAATATTATGAATTAGGTGAAAGATCACATAAGATTCTTGCTTGGCAGCTGAAAACAGAACAGGCTTCTAAAACAATAAATGCAATTAGAACAAGTGTAAATAACGTTACTTATAACCTTTAGAAATTAATGAAACTTTAAAAAAAATTTATACTGAACTATATCAATCAGACTCACAAACTAAGATTGCTGAGATAGATAAATTTTTATCACAAATAACCCTTCCAAAATTAAATTTGGAAGAACAGAAAGGATTAGATATGCCCTTTACATTAAAAGAGGTTGAAGAAGCTTGAGGATCACTTCAGAGTAATAAATCCCCAGGAGAAGATGGTTTTCCTCCTGAGTTTTATAAAAAAAATTTAAAGATTTATGAATTCCTCCTTTTATGGAATTAATATATCAAGTGGAAAGAATGCATAAACTCCCACAATCTATTTTAACAGCGATCATAACTGTATTACCAAAAAAAGATAGAGATCCTTTAAAACCAACATCATATAGGCCTATTTCTTTGTTGAATACAGATTATAAAATAATAGCAAAAATTTTATCTAATAGAATATCTAAATATTTACCAAAATTAATACATATGGATTAAACAGGTTTTATTAAAAACAGACAATCAATGGATAATATAACCTGGTTACTTAGTATAATTCATTTGGCACAAAAAAGAGGAAATGAGTGTGGCAGTTGCTTTGGATGCAGAAAAAGCATTTGATAGATTGGAATGGGATTTTCTATTTAAGGTATTGGAAAGATATGAGTTAGGAAAATCTTTTATACAATGGATTAAAACCTTAAATACTAATCCTCAAGCTAAAGTAGTTATAAATGGTCAGATTTCAACACCATTTTGCTTAACGAGGTCAACCAGACAAAGCTGCCCATTATCACCTGCTTTATTTGTATTGGCAATAGAACCAGTAGCTGAATTAATTAGACCAGATTCAGACATCGGGGGCTTTAGAGTTATTCAGAACGAATATAAGATTAATTTATTTGCTGATGATGTTTTGATTTATTTAACAAACCCATTTCAATCTTTGCAAAGATTATCTTTTAGATTGGAAGAATATTGGAAAGTATCAGGGTACAAAGTAAATTGGGATTAAAGTGAAATTTTACCCCTTACCAAAGAAAATTATAATCAATGTCGATTAGTAACTCAATTTCGATGGTCAATAAATGGGATAAAATATTTAGGTATTAGAGTTGATAATGATGTAAAAAACTTATATAAACAAAATTATTTGCCATTATAAAAAAAAATAAAAGAGGATCTTGATAAAAGGATGATGTTACCAATAACATTAATAGGTAGAGGTAATGCTGTAAAAATGAATATATTTCCTAGATTGCAATATTTATTCCAAACTTTACCAATACAATTACCTCAGAAGTTTTTTCAAGAACTGAATAAATATGTCAGGAAATTTCTTTGGAAAGGAAAGATGTCAAGAATATCATTGGAGTAATTGACATGTAAATTTGACTTAAGAGGCTTACAACTTCCAAATTTTAAGAATTATTATAAAGCAAATCTACTTAGATTTATTGCGTCCTTTTTTGATGAAGAAAAACTGGCATGGATTAGAATAGAATTAGATAAGATAGGAGAAAACATACCAGAAGATTTTATATATAAATGGGAATCCAAAGGGATACGGGAAAAAAAAGAATCTCCTATATTAAGACACTTGATTGATTTATGGAATAAAGTAAATATGGACGATGAGATAAAGAAATCTTTATTAGCAAAAAGAACTTTAATTCAAAATAGGCTTATTCCTTTTAAAATGGATAATAAACTTTTGCGTAATTGGTTCCAAAAGGGGATTAAATATATAGGTGATTGTTTTGAAGGAGGTATATTGATGTCGCTTGATCAATTAAAAAATAAATATAAAATATCAAACAACACTCTTTTCTGTTATTGTCAATTAAAGGCTTATTTACGAGAAAAGCTGGGTCAAACAATGTTGATGTCAAAACCTTGTGAAATTGAAATATTAATTCAAAAAGGAAAAATTAAAAAAAATACATGTTGTATGTACAATTTGATTCAAAAACAGACATTTAAATCAGGAATTCATAAATCAAGACGAAAATGGGAATCTGATTTGAATATTAAAATTGATGGAAAAAGCTGGTCAAGATTATGTTCTGATAGTATGATAAATACAATAATTGTCCGACTTAGATTAGTACAATATAATTTTTTACATCAATTATATATAACACCACAGAAAATAAATAGATTAAATTCAAATATGTCTGAACAATGTTCTCGATGTAATCAAGAAATTGGTACTTTTTTACTTTCTACTTGGTCTTGTTTTAAAATTCAATCATTTTGGATAAATCTAAGACTTTTATTGGAACAAATTACTGGAGTACAACTCCCACATAGTCCAATATTATTTTTATTAGGAGATATTGAAGGGACAATACCGAAACTTAAATTAAATAAGTATCAGAAAAAATTTATAAAAATTGCATTGGCAGTAGCCAAAAAAGTTATCGCAGTTACTTGGAAATCTGATTTATATTTAACTATGGATCATTGGAATAATGAAATATATAGTTGTATTCCACTTGAAAAAATTACATACAATCTTAGAAATGAATATGATATATTTTTGAAAATTTGGCTCCCATACCTACAAAAGATAGGACTAAAGACATAGGTCTTTGAAGATAAAATTATAAAGTAATTGGGGAAAGTAAAAATAAATATTAAAATTATTTTGAACTCCATGGAGCATGTGGGGATCCTCCGGTATCCAGGCAATCTTTCTCTTCTTTCTTTCTTTTTTTTTCTTTCTTTAGACAAGGGTTAAGGGGGGGGGGGGGGAGGGTTAAGTGGAGGGGAGAGCGTCAATATTATTTTTCTCTTTCTTACTATTTTATCATTACATTTATTCTTTGTAATTTTCTAAAAAATTAATAATTAAAAAAAAGAAAGAACTGTTTCGAGTTGCCGTATAGCAGTTAACTTGCGGTTAAGGTCGTCGTTTGTTTACTTTTCATTTGTTGTTGAGCTGAGTTTAAATAAATGTTTAATTTGTTTATAAAAACCTGTCTCAATTCTATATTCATTGTTGCCATATCATAACATTCCCTATTCGGATATTTGGCCTGAACAACAACTGAACTCCTTGACTATATATGCATGTTTTCATGCTTTGAGTTGCTGCCACAAGATTGATAGATTACAGTTGTACCTAATAAAGAGGCCATTTAGACAAAACCTCATCCATCACGAATATGAACACGGATGAGATCTGTGCCCGATTATTGCTGATTTCCTTGTTGCTGACGAGGCAGTGGACAAAACACTGTTATAAGTTTGGGGAAACCTGGAGAGAGAGACGTAAATGAGAGCGAGAGCTGCGCCGTAAATGAAATGCTCCCATTACGGAGCCATTGTTGTAGTGCAGATGGAAGTGAACGCAGCCGGAAAGAAGATTACAAAAACTGAAAGTTTTTCTTTGTTGTTCTGTATTTTATCATATCCCTCAATTAATATTTGAAATCAAAATATGTGACTTTTATTCAATTTTCATTCTGAATATTCATTGATGCTTATTACAAAACACACACACGCATCTACGACGCCGTGCTTTTCTCAGACCGTCTGAAAAATTCCAGCTCAGAGAAATGGTTGATCCACGCTGCTGCAAAAATAGTAATTAGTGGGAACATTGGAGACCGGACCATTTGAGATTTTATGCATATTAATCATGATGAATATGGTACATAATTGTGCATCCTGTTATAGACAAGATATTAAATGTCAATAGAGTTGACAAGACTGTTGTAGTGTTCTCGCTGGGGTGTAACGGAACCCGAACTAAACACCGCGGTAAACCGTCGTTAATGAAAACAGGGTCGCAGTAAGATTAACCATTTACTGTTCACTCTTCCACCTTAACGTATGGTGAAAACTGTTGATAAAACAATGCAAGATTTGTACAGTATTTGTTTCCTTCTAGATATCACATTTACATCGTGAATACTTACAATATTAAAACTACAACAACTACATTACATTAAAGTGCAGCATACAGTCAGAATCTACTTACGCCATTGACTGCTTTAAATGCACTTCTACACGACTATCCGCAACTCTTTAACTAACGAAAACATAAACCTTATCGACCGTCGTTACTTTTAACAGAATCAGCGTTAACATTTTAATTCAACATATCGATTATCTATGAACTTACAGCGTTGCTCCACTGTGATTTCTAATACGTAGAGAGACAACTTTTCTTGCGCTGGACTCGCACATGTGAGCCCCCACCTTTCCGTTTTTCCCAAACCGGTATTTTCCCACAAGACACGTCATCGCCGAGCTATATTACAGGCAACGAATTTACTTCAACAATCCTAACTTTAACTAAAAAATGCTAACAATCGAATTACTAAGCGAAAACATTATAAACTAAATAATTGCAATAAAGGCAGCTCACTTCCCGCTTGACCTTCGTAAGGTCACAATGAACATAATACAAAACTTCAGTCTCTAAATCAGTCCTTAAGTAGAAGTAGAATGACTTCTGTAACTGGCCTTTGGTAAATTTTCACATCGCCTTGTTCGGAAGTTTTCAACTCAACCTTCCTGACATGTCCATCCCTACTAGGGAATGTGGCAGTGATTCTGGCCATTGGCCAGCAGTTGAGGGCGATTTGCTTGTCCCTGAGCAGGACTAAATCTCCAACTTGAAGGTTCCTGCGGGGTTCTGTCCACTTTTGTCTGTGTTGCAACAAAGGTAGATATTCCTGTCTCCAACGAGACCAGAACTGATTTGCCAGAGCCTGGACCTGCCTCCATTGCTTTGTGTACAAATCCTTATCAGAGAAATCCCCTGGTGGAGGGGGAGCTCCTGCCTTCTGCGTAAGGAGCATTGATGGCGAGGGTATGAAGGGGTGTTCCGGGTCAGAAGACACGGGTAGGAGTGGTCGTGCATTTATAATGGCTGTGACCTCTGTCATTAGTGTGCACAGTACCTCGTGGGTCGATCGGGTGCGTTGCTGCATCTCAGGTTTCCTTTTCAGGGTTTTTTACAAGGGCGTGAACCGCTTGACTGCCTGCTCTTTGTTGTTTGGCAAGCACTGGCGTGGTTTTCTGAAAGGCATTGGAGCGACCCCATTATTTGCTTCATCTCTGAAGACCTTGGTGTCCTTTGTTTTTATGAAAATGGCATCTTGAGCTGATTGAGCAAGTTTATTATCATGCTCAGTTTGAGCGAAGACTGACTGACCCAGCGTCTCGTCAGTCACTTTACGTTTGTTAAAGCCATGTCGTGCTTCCTTGATACACATGGAACTTGTGCGGTGTTGAAGAATCGAATGGCGGCCAGTCTCTAGCACATTGGTCTTGAGTGTGCTAACCGTCGGTTTGTGTACATGGCCAGGGCACACCTCTCCTATCACCACCCAGCCCAGATCCAGGCGTTGTGCAAACGGGGCGTCCTGTGGTCCATTGACCTGCTGCCTAACCTTGTGTACCCGGAGAACATTTCTCCCTATTAGCAGGAGTATTTCTGCTTTTGGATCCAGTTCTGGGATGTGTTTGGCAATGTGGTGGAGATGTGGCTGGTGTAACACCGCACTTGGCGTCGGGATCTCAGTGCGGTTATTCAAGATTTCATTGCACTCTAAAAGTGGAGGGAGACAGATGACGACTTTACCATCCAGGGACTCGATCTGCAAGCGTTCTGCCTTCCTTCCATAAGTTTCCATGTTGCCTGAGCAAGTTCTAAGGTAGTATGGGAACTGCTCACTCTCAATGTTGAACAAGTTAAAGAACTCTGGACTGACTAGCGAGCGATTGCTCTGATCATCCAGAATTACATAGGCTTTGATGGCCTTGTCTTTGGCTCCCTTAGGGTACACCTTAGTGAGACAGATCTTTGAACAAGAGTGACTTGACTGAGCTTGACAGCAAACTTCTGTACAGCTCGAGCTGACAACAGTTGCCCTGGAGTGAGCTTCTCCCTCCCCGCTGTCCTGTTGTGGGGGTGAAGGAGCGTTGTCGGTTCGCGGTAATGGGCCGGGATGCATGGCCCCATCGTGAAGAGTGCTATTACATTCCGGGCACTTCACGGCGATCGTACACTCTCTAGCGCAGTGAGAGGTCGAGGAACAGCATTTAAAACATATTCGTTTCTCCTTGAGAAGGGCCTTCCTCTCTTCAAGGGGTTTTTCCCTAAACGTTCTGCATTTCTTGATGGGGTGGGGTTTGTTATGCAATGGACAATTCTTGCTAGGGTCGTTGTTAGTTGTAAAGGCTTCAGTCTTTACAGTGAGACTTCAGTGAGAGTAGGAATGGAATTAGGTGGAGGATGAATGCGTGGTTGAGGGATTGGAGCAGGGGGCAGGGATTCAAGTTTCTGGATCATTGGGACCTCTTCTGGGGCAGGCGTGACCTGTTCAAGAAAGACGGGTTACACTTGAATCCTGGGGGGACCAATATCCTAGCGGGGAGGTTTGCTAGGGCTACGGGGCAGACTTTAAACTAGTAAGATGGGGGGGGGGGCGGAAATCAATTTGAGGAAACTATGGGAGAGGAGGTTAGTTCACCAGTAGAGCAAGTAAGTAGACCGTGTGTGAGGGAGGTCAGGCAGGTGATGGAGGAGGGATGCGCTCAGCCCGAAGTTGTAGGGGAGAAGAAAGAAAAGGATAATAAATTTGAATGCATTGCTAGGGATGAAAAGAGAGGAGGAGGTGGAGAGTATCTTAAATGTATCTATTTTAATGCTAGGAGCATTGTAAGAAAGGTGGATGAGCTTAAAGTGTAGATTGATACCTGGAATTATGATGTTGTAGCTATTAGTGAAACATGGTTGCAGGAAGGGTGTGATTGGCAACTAAATATTCCTGGATTTAGTTGCTTCAGGTGTGATAGAGTAGGAGGGGCCAGAGGAGGAGGTGTTGCATTGCTTGTCCGAGAAAATCTTATGGCGGTGCTTTGGAAGGATAGATTACAGAGCTCCTCTAGGGAGGCTATTTGGGTGGATTTGAGGAATGGGAAAGGTGTAGTAACACTGATAGGAGTGTATTATAGGCCACCTAATGGGGAGCGTGAGTTGGAAGAGCAAATGTGTAAGGAGATAGCAGATATTTGTAGTAAACACAAGGTGGTGATTGTGGGAGATTTTAATTTTCCACACATAGATTGGGAAGCTCATTCTGTAAAAGGGCTGGATGGTTTAGAGTTTGTGAAATGTGTGCAGGATAGCTTTTTGCAACAATACATAGAAGTACCGACTAGAGATGGGGCAGTGTTGGATCTCCTGTTAGGGAATGCGATAGGTCAGCTGACAGATGTATGTGTTGGGGAGCACTTCGGGTCCAGTGATCACAATAGCATTAGCTTCAATATAATTATGGAGAAGGACAGGACTGGACCTAGAGTTGAGATTTTTGATTGGAGAAAGGCTAACTTTGAGGAGATGCGCAGGGATTTAGAGAGAGTGGAATGGGTCAAGTTGTTTTATGGGAAGGATGTAATAGAGAAATGGAGGTCATTTAGGGTGAAATTATGAGGGTACAGAATCTTTATGTTCCTGTTCGGTTGAAAGGAAAGGTTAAAGGTTTGAAAGCGCCATGGTTTTCAAGGGATATTAGAAACTTGGTTCGAAAAAAGAGGGATGTCTACAATAGATATAGGCAGCATGGAGTAAAGGAATTGCTCGAGGAATATAAAGAATGTAAAAGGAAACTTAAGAAAGAGATTAGAAAAGCTAAAAGAAGTTACGAGTTTGGTTTGGCAAATAAGGTGGAAGTAAATCCGAAAGGCTTCTACAGTTATATTAAAAGCAAGCGGATAGTGAGGGATAAAATTGGTCCCTTAGAGAATCAGGGTCGTCAGCTATGTGTGGAGCCGAGGGAGATGGGAGAGATTTTGAACGATTTCTTCTCTTCGGTATTCACTAAGGAGAAGGATATTGAATGGTGTAAGGTGTGGGAAACATGTAAGGAAGTTATGGAACCTATGACAATTAAAGAGGTGGAAGTACTGGCGCTTTTAAGAAATTTAAAAGTGGATAAATCTCCGGGTCCTGACCGGATATTCCCCAGGACCTTGAGGGAAGTTTGTGTAGAGATAGCAGGAGCTCTGACGGAGATCTTTCAGATGTCATTAGAAACAGGGATTGTGCCGGAGGATTGGCGTATTGCTCATGTGGTTCCATTGTTTAAAAAGGGTTCTAGAAGTAAGCCTGGCAATTATAGACCTGTCAGTTTGACATCAGTGGTGGGTAAATTAATGGAAAGTATTCTTAGAGATAGTATTTATAATTATCTGGATAGACAGGATCTGATTAGGAGTAGCCAGCATGGATTTGTGCGTGGAAGGTCATGTTTGACAAACCTTATTGAATTTTTTGAAGTAGTTACGAGGAATGTTGACGAGGGTAAGGCAGTGGATGTAGTCTATATGGACTTCAGCAAGGCCTTTGACAAAGTTCCACATGGAAGGTTAGTTAAGAAGGTTCAGTCGTTAGGTATTAATGCTGGAGTAATAAAATGGATTCAACAGTGGCTAGATGGGAGATGCCAGAGAGTAGTGGTGGATAATTGTTTATCGGGATGGATGCCGGTGACTAGCGGGGTGCCTCAGGGATCTGTTTTGGGCCCAATGTTGTTTGTAATATACATAAATGATCTGGATGATGGGGTGGTAAATTGGATTAGTAAGTATGCTGATGATACTAAGGTAGGAGGTGTTGTGGATAATGAGGTGGGTTTTCAAAGCTTGCAGGGAGATTTATGCCGGTTAGAAGAATGGGCTGAACGTTGGCAGATGGAGTTTAATGCTGAGAAGTGTGAGGTTCTACATTTTGGCAGGAATAATCCAAATAGAACATACAGGGTAAATGGTAGGGCATTGAGGAATGCAGTGGAACAGAGAGATCTAGGAATAACAGTGCATAGTTCCCTGAAGGTGGAGTCTCATGTAGATAGGGTGGTGAAGAAGGCTTTTGGAACGCTGGCCTTTATAAATCAGAGCATTGAGTACAGAAGTTGGGATGTAATGTTAAAATTGTACAAGGCATTGGTAAGGCCAAATTTGGAATATTGTGTACAGTTCTGGTCACCGAATTATAGGAAAGATATCAATAAATTAGAGAGAGTGCAGAGACGATTTACTAGGATGTTACCTGGGTTTCAGCACTTAAGTTACAGAGAAAGGTTGAACAAGTTAGGTCTCTATTCATTGGAGTGTAGAAGGTTGAGGGGGGATTTGATCGAGGTATTTAAAATGTTGAGAGGGATAGATAGAGTTGACGTGAATAGGCTGTTTCCATTGAGAGTAGGGGAGATTCAAACGAGAGGAAATGATTTGAGAGTTAGGGGGCAAAAGTTTAAGGGAAACACGAGGGGGTATTTCTTTACTCAGAGAGTGATAGCTGTGTGGAATGAGCTTCCTGTAGAAGTAGTAGAGGCCAGTTCAGTTGTGTCATTTAAGGTAAAATTGGATAGGTATATGGATAGGAAAGGAGTGGAGGGTTATGGGCTGAGTGCGGGTAGGTGGACTAGGTGAGATTAAGAGTTCGGCACGGACTAGGAGGGCCGGAATGGCCTGTTTCCGTGCTGTGATTGTTATATGGTTATATGGTTATATGGTTAAGCACTGAGACTGGTTTATTAATGTTGAAATTATTCGAAGAGGATTTATCTGGCTTGGTGTAAATTGTACTGCTTCCTGGACCCATGAGGCTAGGGTCATTTCGCTTCTTCGCCTCCTTGCGCACAAACCTAGTGAAATACTCAAAGGGAGGAAATCGACCTCTGAGATCTTACTTGTAATCTGAGGCAACAGACACCCACCTGTCCTGCAGCCCAAATGGAAGTTTGTCCACGATTTGTCTAATCCCGGGTGGAGTATCTAGGTGTACTAGGCCAGTTGAGTAGCCGTCTTCTTTGGCGCCTTGAATCTCCATGAGTAAATCTCCGAGCTCCCTTAACTTAATGTGGTCCTTGGCTGACACCTTAGGAAATTTTTCCAGACGTCGGTATAGCGCCCCGAATAGTATTCCGGGGGCCCCATAGCCCTCCCGAAGTCTCTCCCATGCTTTGCTCAAGGCTAGCTCGGGTTTGTTGATGTACACTGAACGTATGCGTCTCACCTGTTCACATGATTCTTTTCCCAGCCATTTCGCCATAAGATCCAACTCCTGGGTTGCTCTGAGCTGGACTCCCGTTGATAGCGTTCGTGAATGTGGAGTGCCATGCACGGTAATTTTCAGGTTTATCGTCGAACTGGTATAGTCCTGAAGTGACTAGATCCCGTTGTGCTAAATACCGTGCTACGGGTTCGGCTGCAAGTGGCATGCGGGCTGGGGAAACATGTCGGCGGGTATACGACTGAGGGCGTACATCTGTTATGGAATTTGCTGTTCTGAATTCGGTCTTCGCCTCTCTTCTGCCCAAATCTGGTGTCGAGAAGTACTTGTCGTGAGCCCTTTCACTCTTGGGTTCGTCGCGGAGTTGCACGCGTAAATTGATTTCCTCGGATGGATGTGATGCGGTCGGGCCTCTCTGAGACTCCTCGTGAAATGGAACGTTATCAAATAAGTGTGGAGCGGAAGAACGAATCTTCCAGTCTATTTGAGATTGTACATAGTCGCTTGTGCGTTCCAAGCTGATCTTTTCTGAAGTAGATTTTCCGTCAACCGGATCATGCATTTCTTCAGCATCTTCTATGAACTCTGCTTCCACCCTGGCAGCTTCTGCTTCTCGTTCTAGCGTCAGCACTTCTAACTCTGCCGCTATCCTTGCTCTTTCCAACTGGTTTTCGGCTTCTCTGGCAGCCGCTTCCTTCTGGTTTTCGGCTTCTCTGCCAGCCGCTTTCATTTTCATTTCTACTTTTTGTTTGGCGTAGCGCGCTCGTACCTTGGCGGCTTCAGATTTAGCTCTTGCTTGGGTGGCCTTACTTGATGCCCTACTGCCCCTGTCGCTGGGTGGCAACGACTTGATGCTGGATCGAGTTGTCATTGCTGCACTTGAAACACCTGATAATGCCACTTTTTCACTGTAGCGTTCTCACTCGGGTGTAACGGAACCCGAGTTAAACGCCGAGATAAACCGTAGTCAATGAAGACAGAATCACAGTAAGATTAACCGTTTACTGTTCACTCTTCCACATTAACGTATGGTGAAAACTGTTGATAAAACAATACAAGATTGGTACAGTATTTGTTTCCTTCTAGATATCACATTTACATCGTGAATACTTGCAAAGGTAAAACTACAACTACATTACATTAAAGTGCAGCATACAGTCAGAATCTATCTACGCCATTGACTGCTTTAAATACACTTCAACACAAACTATCCCGACTCTTTAACTAACGAAAACATAAACCTTTTCGACCGAGGTTACTTTTAACAGAATCAGCGTTAACATTTTAATTCAACATGTCAATTATCTATGACTTATAGCGTTGCTTTCACTATGTTTCTGGTGCATAGAAAGAAAACTTTGCTTGCGCTGGACTGGTACATGTGTGGCCCCCACCTTCCCGTCTTTCCTAAACCGGTATGTTCCCACAGGACGCAGCGAAACCGGATGTGACGTCATCGCATGCCGCGATATATTACAGACAACGAATTTACTTAAACAATCCTAACTTAACTAAAAAATGCTAACAAACGAATTACTAAGCGAAAATATTATAAACTAAATAACTGCCATAAAGGCAGCACACTAGTGATAAAAAATTATATACCTTACCCTGCAATTTGAGAAGATAGTAATGTGGGGATCAGCTTTCACATTGGAAGACTGTGTGCAGCATAGTTTTTTGCAGCAATACATAGAGGTATCGACTAGAGAAGGAGCAGTGTTGGATCTCCTGTTCGGGAATGAGATAGGTCAGGTGACGGAAGTATGGGTTTGGAGCACCTCGGGTCCAGTGATCACAAAGCCATTAATTTCACTATAATTATGGAGAAGGAATAGTGTTGAGATTTTTGATTGGAGAAAGACTAACTTTGAGGAGATGCGAAAGGATTTAAAAGGAGTGGATTGAAGCAATTTGTTTTATGGAAAGGATGTAATAGAGAGATCTACAATAAATAAAGGCAGCATGGAGTAAATGAGGTGCTCGACGAATATAAAGAATGTAAAAAGAATCTTAAGAAAGAAATCAGAAAAGCTAAAAGAAGATACGAGGTTGCTTTGGCAAGTAAGGTGAAAGTAAATCCAAAGGGTTTCTACAGTTATATTAATAGCAAAAGGATAGTGAGGGATAAAATAAGTCCCTTAGAGGATCAGAGTGGACAGCTATGTGTAGAGCCAAAAGAGATGGGGGAGATTTTGAACAATTTCTTTTCTTCTGTATCCACTAAGAAGAAGGATATTGAATTGTGTGAGGGAAGGGAATTAAGTAGGGAAGTTATGGAAACTATGACGATTAAAGAGGTGGAAGTGCTGGCGCTTTTGAGGAATATAAAAGTGGATAAATCTCTGGTTCCTAGGACCTTGAGGGAAGTTAGTGTAGAAATAGCAGGGGCTCTGAAAGAAATATTTCAAATGTCAGTAGAAATGGGTTTGGTGCCGGAGGATTGGCATATTGCATATGTTGTTCCATTGCTTGAAAAGGGTTCTAAGAGTAAACCTAGCAATTTCACGCCTGTAAGTTTGACGTCAGTGGCGGGTAAATTAATGCGAAGTATTCTTATTGATGGTATATATAATTATCTGGATAGACAGGGTCTGATTAGAACAGTCAACATGGATTTGGTGTGGAAGGTCGTGTTTGACAAATCTTATTGAATATTTTGAAGAGGTTACTAGGAAATTTGACAAGGGTAAAGCAGTGGATGTTGTCTATGTGGACTTCAGTAAGGCCTTTGACAAGGTTAGTTAGGAAGGATCAATCTTTAGGTGTTATTATTGAAGTAGAAAAATGGATTCAACAGTGGCTGGATGGGAGATGCCAGAGAGTAGTGGTGGATAACTGTTTGTCAGATTGGAGTCCAGCGACTAGTGGTGTGCCTCAAGGATCTGTACTGGGTCCAATGTAAGGCCAAACTTGGAGTATTGTGTACAGTTCTGGTCACCGAATTATAGGAAAGATGTCAACAAAATAGTGAGAGTACAGAGGAGATTTACTAGAATGTTACCTGGGTTTCAACACCTAAGTTACAGAGAAAGGTTGAACAAGTTAGGCCTTTATTCTTTGGAGAATAGAAGGTTGAGGGGGGACATGATAGAGGTACTTAAAATTATGAGGGGTATAGATAGAGTTGACATTGATAGGCTTTTTCCTTTGAGAGTAAGGGGGATGTAAACAAGAGGACCTGAGTTGAGAGTTAAGGGACAAAAGTTTAGGGTTAACCCGAGGCGGAATTTCTTTACTCCTAGGGTGGGAGCTGTGTGGAATGAGCTTCCAGTAGAAGTGGTAGAGGCAGGTTCGATATTGTCATTGAAAGTAAAATTGGATAGGTATATGGACAGGAAAGGAATGGAGGGTTATGAGCTGAGTGCAGGTCGGTGGGACTAGGTGAGAGTAAACGTTCGGCATGAATAAGAAAGGCCAAGAGCGCCTGTTTCCATGCTGTAGTTGTATGTTTATATGGTTATAATATGAAAAGTATATGGAAGGGAGCAGGAGATTGTGGTTCAGAGGGACAATGGAACAGCCATGAAATGGAATAACAGACTCGATAGGCCAAATAGCCTTGTCATAAGATGGGCGTTGAGCGCGGACCCAAATGCAAGACACAGACACTGAAGTACCAGGGAAAGGACGAGGTGTGCCAAGAGAGTAAGGGAAGTGGGGAAGAAGTGACGCTGGACAAGACACAGGCCCTGGACGAGACAAGGATACAGACCCTAGGCTAGGACTAGTCTAGGAAAGCGGGACCTGGACGAGGAACTAGGAACTGGGAACTAGGAACTTGGAACCCGGACAAGGACTCCGAGCCGAAGACTGGACAGGGACCCTGAACCTGGGTTTGACTCGTGCTCGGACTCTGGATCGAGGTGAGGACAAGATGTGACAAGGTAACAGGACAGGATGAGGGGACAGGATGCGGAAAACCAGGGCTGGATGAGGACATGAATCACAGACTTGGTCTTGGAAGACAGGAATGCAGAGCCCTGGTCGAGGGAGAACAGGAACGCAGAGCCTTCGTCTTGGGAGACAGGAACGCGGAACACAAAGCCTTGGTCTTCGGAGACATGAACGTGGAACACAGAGTCGGGACCCCTCCTTGGGAACAGGACATAGGGCCAGGACTCATACACAAAACACAGAGTCGGGACCCTCCTTGGGAACAGGATGTAGGGCCGGGACTCATACATTGAAAGCTGCACACGACGAGACAGTTCCCAACACGAGGTTGCGGCAAATAGCTGGACCTACCTAACGAAGGCGTGAACACAAGGAGACAGTTCCAGACAACGAAAGACGGTTCCTTATCTGGACACCGCAAGGCTCTGGTCTTCCTCTGGCGGTAGAACGTGATGGTGAGAATAGGCGAAAGGTAGCAGGCGAAGCTCCAGCCAAGGGCTACAGAAAGAAGGTGAAGGTAAGGGAGCAGGGTAACGGCAAAGACGGCCTGACTTACCCCATGGAGGCGAGGACGGGATACTGACGAGATGAACCTGCACCTACACTCGAACCCAGGGCCACTTATATTCCCTGCCCCAAGAGGGGCATCAGGTGCCTATGATTAAGCTCAACTGAAACAAGGGACAGTCAGATGACCCGGAGTCCGGAGTACACGGACCGGACCGTGAAGCGGAATGTGGTCTTCATGGACCGGGCCATCACAGGCCTATTTGTGCTCCTATATTTCATGGTCAGAACGTCTCTCTATTGGGCAGCATCTTGGACTGTCACAATTCTCATACCGGGTCTTCCACTATTTCTCTTTCCCCAGATCCTATCTCAGATACCGTTCCCAGCACATAATTTTCAACATCATAATTTTTAAAAATCATTTTATTCCTGTTAACCTGCAATAAATGTGGTCATTAATTAAGCTGGGCAAGGTCTCATTCGATAAGACAATGATAACATGTGCTTAATTCAGCTTCGGGAGACAATGTGAGACATATTCCCGCCCTCTGGTGACCCACAGTCAGGTCTTACAACCCAATCCCTGGCCCATTCAGAGGAGCATCATGTTCTTCGTGTTTTGTGGGTTGGTATTGGAGGGTTAGCTTTTGAACTGGGTATGGCTGAGACGCTGCAGCATATTACTTGAAGCAAAGAGCCCTGAGAGTTTTGATGCCTGGGTTATAAACCAGGTATGGGTATTCCAGGAATATGGAACTGACACCGTTTGGGCTTCAGCAAAAGTGACAGGAACTTCACAGAAGTTTCCAGTGAATGAATGTTGGTTGTTGGGAATTTACTGACTACAGCTGCCAGTCTGAGACTGGCCGGGTGGTTAAGCGGCAGGTTCAGCTGTGGGTCCCTGTGAGCTTGGGTGATAGGATATCACAGTTTTTCGCCAAGGTAATATGGACCGACTATCGATCTACCTGCTTATGAGGTGCTGAGCAAGTATTTTTCTTCCAGACTCATTTGTTTGTTTCTGGAGTTCCTTTGGCAGCAATGACTGCTAATCTAAGAAGAGAATAAGTTCCTGCTCCAGCCCGCACAGGAAGAGGCTGTGATTAAATGGGCTGTGCCGTTTTCACACCAGTAGTAATGGACCCAGGAGTTCAGTGTTGAAAACGTGTTTGAAATCCGCCCTCACTGTCACCTGTCAGTCAGACAGAGGAAATCAAGCTGAAACTCAAGATGCTGGAGATCTGTTTGAAGCTATTCTGAGGAAAGGTTGTGAACGGGAATCGTTAACTTTGCTCCTCTCCCCATAGCTGTTGCTCACCTGCAGAGCGTTTTTAATGACTACAGTTTCTTTCCATTACTTTCATCTTTGGGTAGTTTAAATCTTCTGGAAATGGAACTGGGCAAAGCCGCACGTTTTGTGACAGTTACTCGAACAGTAAAGAAACCCCAGCTTCTCGCAGTAAACTATTCTGATCACACACAAAATGCCGGAGGAACTCAGCAGACCAGGCAACATCTATGGGAGAGTACAATTGAAGTTCCAGGCCGAGACCCTTCAGCAGGACAAACTCTCGGCCCATATCATCGTCTGTACTCTTTCCCATAGATGTTGCCTGGCCTGTTGAATTCCTCCAGCATAGTATGTGTGTTGCTCGTATTAGCAGCATCTGCAGAATTTCTCTTGTTTGAAATTATCCTGATTATTTCCTTTGACTATCTAAAGCAACTTTCTGAGCAGCTCCCTCGGGAACCCAGCGCTACTGGCCATACCAGGCTTTCTGTACAGTTTCGAATACAGTGCAAAGGATGTGGAGGTGGGGTATATCCATATTGACGAATAAGGAGTTGTTGTTTTCATTTCATTGCCTGTTTCTCAGACCTGAGGAAAGTCACTGCATACCGTGATGATTTATTTTGTTTTTCAGAACGAATGTCAATCAGATGGCCGTAGTTCAAAGAAGATTTAGTACATTGACAGTTGGTGTGAATTCCCTTTCAGGAAATATCTGTGAGCTTCCGTTTGTTTTCGCTGAATTACAAGAATTAGAGTTAAATCTATCTCATGCGCTGTTAGTGGATGAATGGAGGATATGACTGTTTTCGTTGTTATTAGGTAAAGAAGGAGACTTGTTTGCATTTGATGTTCTTTGGATAAATGAGTTGTGCACTTGCTGGAGCACACAGCATCAAGCGGGATCTTGACAGGAATCTGGAGAATATAGAAACATAGAAAACCTACAGCACAATACCGGCCCTTCGGCCCACAGAGAAGTGCTGAACATGCCCCTACCTTAGAAATTACTCGGGTTACCAACAGCCCTCTATTTTTCTAAGCTCCGTGTACCTGTCCAAAAGTCTCTTAAAAGACCCAGTTGGTTCCGCCTCCACCACAGTTGCTGGCAGGCCATTCTACGCACTCACCATTCTCTGCGTTAAAAAAACTGTGTAAGATATGCTTGCTCCTGTCAGGGGGAGGGGGTGGGGGGATGAAACAGTTTTTATTTTTCAATGTGATGAATTCCGCAGATCACAGATCCTTGACAGGAAAGGTTTCTGCAGGCGATGCACGGTTGGGCCGCTGAGATGAGCTTATAGAATGGCGGAACAGGATTGAGAGGCCGGTTGACCAAATGCTAATCTAATACGGCAGAACCAACCTCCCACAAAAAGGAGACACAGTGAATTTAGAGTTCAGAGTTTTCCCATCACTGACTGATGCGAAAAGGTTGACGTTTCAGTAAAATAAAGGCGATATCAGGCAAATTCAGGGTAATTTCATGATTGCTGCTCTGATATGGGAACTTGTTCCAGTAAGTGAGCAATCAACTGAAGGAGATGGATATCCTTGGGAGATGGTAATCTCGGTACAGTTGCTCCACAAATAGACAATTGGCCCATTGATCCAACTACGGACAACGGTTGAAAATGACTTCATGAAAAGGCTGAACCTGAGACCACGGCATCTCTAGGCAGCTGGTACACAGTTAGATCTGGAGAAAGGAAGTGTGCAGTGTTCAATGCAAAGGATTATCCCAAATGTATATCTTCTCACCAGAGTCCACACTGTCCTTCCTTCTGCTATCTAAATGCAATAAAGCCATAGCTGGTGCTATAGTTTATAGTCTGACAATGGACTGATCCCACGGTGAACAGTGTATCAGACTATACCAGCTAAACCGTACCCGGATGGGAAATATGATTCCACGCTGTAGCAGATCAAGTTTTAGAGAAAAAGTTAACTATTGCCGCCATGTACTGAGGTAGGAATTCTGACTCAATCCACATGTTAGGAAGACATTCGAGCAAAATGAGTCTTTGTGTGGGTTAGCACAGTCGTTGTGGAACAAGGCGCGAAATTACATGCTGAACAGACTGAAGTTAAGGTTTATGAGCGTGTTATCAACTGACCATTGCTCAGGGTGTGTTCACTTACTGTTAGTGCCAATAAAATTCAAATGCTCGGATTCACTGAAACCAGACTCAGGAGTCCAGCACCAGGTAAGAACAGGGAGTGTACTGGGCTGTGTTATGGTGTTCTAATAAGCCCACTTGTCTCGGCAAGTATTTCTAGTATTTCTACCATATCCATACTATCAGTTGCTGTTCCAGGGAAAGCTGAAACAGGTGATGATAGGTGGGATTATTTTTATGAGGTGGAACTGTTTTCAAAGGAAACGAGGAGCAGGGATTTTTTTCCAATGTGTTTAATTTCGCAGGGCACAGATCCTTGACAGACAAGGGAGTGGATTGTTCCAGGCAGTCGCAGGGATGTGCCACTGAGATTCTGAACAGGAATGGGGAGAATGCGTTTGCTACTGTCGGGGGTGCTGAAACACGTTAAGATAGACGAGGTTATTTTTCTGAGATGGAATTAGTGTATTTTTGGATTTTGTTTCCTCAAAGGGATAGAGAAACAAAACTTTCTTTCAATGAGTTTAATTCCACCGAACAGAGATTCTCTACAGACAAGGGAGAGAAGTGTTGCCGCCGGTCGCAGGGATGTGCCACTGAGATCACATTCCTGCTCTGATCACAGAGAACGGCGGAACAGGATGAGGGGGCGAATGTCCTGTAACTCTTTCGACACTCTATGTGGTGGAACTAGTGTACGTTTGGAATTCTCTTCCTCAAAGGAAACGAGATGCAGGGTGTTTTTTTCAATGTGTTTAATTCTGCAGTGGAGATATTCTGGACAGACAAGAGAGTGAAGTGTTGCAGACTGTCACAGGGATGTGTCACTGAGATCACAGTACAGGTGTGATCACCGAGAAGGGCGGAACAGGACTGAGGGGGCGAATGTCCTGTCGCTAATTCAACATACCAGCAGCACACTCTGACAAATAAGGAACGCAGTGAAATTAATATTTTTTTCCCCATTGTTCTCTGACGGGGAACGGTTCAAATATTTGTAAAATAAGTACAATGCCAGTTGATGAATGGCTGAAGTAATTGGGATGGCAGGCAAATTCGCCAGCGTGAAATTGTCATATGATTGCTACTGTGACATGGTAACCTGTTTCCAGTCAATGAGCAATAAACTGAAGAGGAAGGGCGTCCTTATCTTGTTGTCGACTTTGACCGGTTATTAGCTCTGGGAGATGGTTATCTCGGCACAGTTGCTCTCCAGTCGGCCCATTACTGTAATGGGCCAACTGCAGACAACAGTTAAATGGCTCTTTATAAACAGGGTGAGCTTGAAGTCAGCTCCAGGCAGAGGGGGCACAGTAAAATCTGGAGAAAGGGAATGCCAACTGCTCAAAACAGAACATTATTCCAAATGCATAATATTCCATCAGAGTTGAGAGCGCCCTTCCATCTGCTGTCTCTGTGCAATAAACCGACAGCAATCTTTGCCCTGAGCTGTCGCTGGAGTTTATAATCAGACAATAAACTGTTCGTGAGGTGAACAATAAATTAAAGCAACGACACCAACCGAACGGAACCAGGATGCAGGTTGTGGTTCCCTTCTGGAGCAAATCAAATATTCTAGAGAGAGGAAATTACTGCACCACTTGTACTGTAGTATTAATTCTAGTTCAGACCACTTGTAAGAGTGACTTGTTCATGAAAATTAAGCCTTTATGTGGTTTAACAGAAGCATTGTTGAACGAAATGTGGCGTTACATGGTGAACAGCCTGAAGTTCAGGTTTATAAGCGTGTTATCGACTGAACATTGCTCAGGGTGTGTTCACTTACTGGTAGGGACATAAAATTCAGATGCTCGGATTCGCTGGAAACAGAATCAGGAGTCCAGCTCCAGGTAAGGACAGAGTCATAGGGGAAATGTTATCGTGTTTTATTACAGCCACTGGTCGCCCTAGTAGTGCTAATGTTTCTATCAGTTCAATATTGACATTAGGATTGCGTGGATTAACGAATATATGTGTTTGTGTGTGTTTTTAGCAAGAACTTTATATATCTGGCAATGATATTTAGGATAAAAATTTCTGTAATCTCACTGGCATTTGATAAAAGTATGGAAGTCGACACTCAGTGGGCACGTTTTTATGTAGCCTGTACCTAATGATGTGAAACTGAGTGAATGCTCGGGGTTCACTGCGGCTGCTCCCCGTCCAAATCCAAGGGTATGCATTCAGTGACGCTCTCTTGCACGACACTCTCAAGCATGCTCACTTGATTTCTTGCCGCCTTCCTGTCAGATGTAATCAGTCTGGCCACTCTCACACTGAGCTCTCTCATTAACGGGGCTTTTAGAACTGCCGCTCACTGGATGTTCCTTTGGTTTGTTACCGGTCCATTCTCTGTAAACCGAGAGATTTATACGTGAAAATCCAAGTAGCTGATCAGTTTCCGTAACACTCAGACCACCCGGTCTGGCACCAGCCATCACTCCACGGTCAATAGACAATAGGTGCAGGAGTAGGCCATTCCATAGATCCACAACTCTCTGCGTGAAAAAATTTTTCCTCAACTCTGTTCTAAATGGCCTACCCCTTATTCTTAAACTGTGGCCTCTGGTTCTGGACTCCCCCAACATCGGGAAAATTTTTCCTGCCTCTAGCATGTCCAATCCCTTAATAATATTATACATTTCAGTCAGATCCCCTCTCATCCTTCTAAATTCCAGTGTATATTCCGGTCAACGTCACTTGCATCACATTTATTTCCTATTCAGATGTTTGGCCTGAATAACAACTGAACTCGTTGACCATAACTGCATGTGTTTATGCTTTCAGATGCAGGCAGATGATTAACAGATTCGTATTAATGAGCTGGTATACAGTTGTACGTAACAAAGAGGTCATTTAGTGCATTTCCCATTTAAGCAAACCCTCACCCATCTCGAATATGAACACGGATGAGATTTGGGCCTGATTATGATGATTTGCATGTTTGTAACAACAGGTTGTCGCTGGCAAGGCAGTGGACAAAACACTGTTATATGGTGGGGGTAACTTTGAGATAGAGACTCGTCACTGTCCCCTCTAAACTGCGCGTCTGCGTAACCAAAATGCTCCCACGAACGGAGCCTTTGTTGCAGCGCAGATGGAATTAAACACTGCCAGAGAAACTTTTATGTACCCTGAGAGTTTATCTTTGTTGCCCTGCATTTTTATTATGTCCTTCAATTAATAATTAAAATCTAAAGTACGTTTTCATTCTTGATAGTCTTCATCCTAAATATTCATAGATGTATTTTACAAAGCAGGACGCATCTATGATGCCGCGCATTTTTTAGGCCATGTGGAAATTTCCGGCTCAGAGCAATGGTTGATCCACGCAGCTGCAGAAATAGTAATTAGTGGGAAGATTGGAGACCGAAACACGTTAGATTTTATGCATATTAATCACGATCGAATAGGCTATATTATCGTGCCTCCTGTTGTAGAAGAGATGTTATAAGTCAATAGAGAGGACAAAACTGTTTCACCAGGAACCTCGCTAGTATCCAGGAAATAGTAATGGATAACGTAAAAAAATAATTTCGCCTTGTCCGAGGGAGCGTACTGTGAGGCAATGAGGCTCAAGTGCTCAACAATACAGAACTAATGTTGAGCAGCAAAATTTCACTATTTATGGCCCGATAAGCACTTTTACTACCTCCCCCATTATAGGGATGAGCAAGGATGAGATCTGGGACAAATTGCTCAATTAAGCGTTCAGCATATCACGCAGCATCTTGGACAATCCCAGTTCTGATACTGGGTCTTCCACAGTTTCTCTTTACACAGATCCGATCTGATGTACCGAGTTTCCAGCACTTTACTTTCAATTTTATATTAAAATCATCGTTTCTTTATTAATTTACGGGATGTGGCCGTCGCCAGCTCTGTCAGTATTTATTACCCACCCCTAGCTGCCCTTGAGAAGCTGCCTTCTTGAACCCCTGCAGTCCCTGACGTGTAGGGATACCTAAAGTGCTGTTAGGGAGGGAATTCCATGATTTCAACCCAGCGGCATGAAGGAACGGCGATTTGCTTCCAAGTCAGGATGTTGAGTGACTTGGAGGGGATTTCCAAATGGTGGTGTTATTACTTTTATCCTACTGGAAATGTGACGGCCAATTGTGCCGGGCAATATGTCATTTAACAGAAAGATAATTATAACATGTGACCAGTTTAGCTGCTGGAGACAATCTGAAACCTGTCCCGGCCCGCTGGTAACTCACACCCAGGATATCCAGCCTGGTCTCTGGCCCAGTCAGAGGAACATCCGGTTCCCGTCCTGCCATAGGTTGATGTCTGAAGGATAGTTTTTGAATCCTGAATTGTGGAGATACTGCAGCTTATTACTGGCAGCACAGAATCCTGGAAGAGTTGGTGCTTGGGCCATAATCCTGGGATGGGGACTTCGAGAATATGGAGCTGTCAGAGACTGGGATTTGGCTCATGCATGAACTTCTACAGATGGGGCTTGATGTTTCTCCTTCCGCAACGAAGCAGAAGTCTCCGGTGGCTGGACATTGGCTGGGGTAAATTACTCAGTGTGAGACTTGGAGGATTCTGGGTGGGTAAGTGACAGATTCAGCTGTGTTCCTGTGAGGTGGGTCTTAGGCTATCACAGTTTTTGACCCAGATAGAGTGGACCCAGTGATCATTCCACCCAGGTTTATAAGGTATTGAGCAGCTGCTGCATGTGTTCCAGTCTCAGATGTTTGTTTCCGAGGTTTCCTTGGAAGCAATGATTGCTAAGATGAGGAGAGAATGATTTCCCAGAGGGAGACTGTGATTGAATGGACTGTTCCGTGTTTACAGCAGGAGAATTGGATCCGGGGGTTCAGTGTGCAAACACTGTTTGGAAATTCCCCCTCACTGTCACCTGTCTGTCAGAGTGTGGAAATTAAACGAAACTCAAGATGCTGGAGGTCTGCACTAAAAAAAAACTAAAAATGTTTGAAATCTTTCTGACGAAATGTTGTGAAACTGAATCATTAACTTAGTTCTTCCACTGACGGCTGTTCTTCACTTGCTGAGCGTTTCTAATACATTCCAGTTTCTTTTTATTAGATTCATCTTGGAAGGGTTTAAGTTTCCTGGAAGTGGACCTGCGCAAAGGCCCTCGCTTTTTGATGGTTAGTAGAGCTGTACAGAAATCATAGCTTCTCACAGTAAAATATCCTGATCACACGCCCAAAACGCTGGAGGAACTCAGCAGCGTGGGCAGCATCTATGGAAAAGGGTACAGTCGACGTTTCTGGCCGAGACGCTTCATCAAGACTGACATTCGGCCCGAAACGTCAGATATGCTCTTGTATAGATGCTGCCTGGCCTGCAGAGTTCCTCCAGCATTTTGTGTGTGTTACTTGGATTTCCATCATCAGCAGATTTGCTCATGTGTGAAATTATCCTGATACTAATTTGCCAGTTCTTTCTGGAAATGTGTTCAGTACAGTGTTTGCAAGTAGGTTCACAAGCACAATCATGGGAATGATTGGTTTTATGAATGAAGAGCACTTGATGGCTCTGGGCCGGTGCTCAATGGAGTTCAGAGGGACGGTGGTGGCGGGAACTATTAAGTGAACTAACTGAATGCTGAAAATCCTGGTTACAGTGGACATGGGGAGGATGTTTCCTTGAGACGGAAAGTCTGGGATCTGACAGCACAGTCTCAGAAAAAAAAGACGCTTTCCTTTGAAGCAGAGATAGGGACAATTTCTGCCAAAGTTTGGCTAAACTGTGGAATTTGATGCCGCAGAGGGTGGCGGCGGCTGTCATTGTGTATATTTATGAAAGGCATCAATATATTATTGATTGCTCTGAAGCTTCAGGGTTACGAGAGGAAGACAGGAATATGGATTCGGGGCGAAAAAAATCAGCCATGATTGAATGATGGAGCAGACTCGATGGACCAAATCACTTCATTTTGCTCCAATATCTTATGTCTTACCATGACTGAATGATGAGTCCTTCGTATCCCGTATCAGGATTTGTTACGTGTTAGGAAAAATTACAGATTTGTTCACTGAGATCCTTTTATTTGTCTTCAGCATTTAAATTTCAGTGAGATTTGCCTTTGAAACATTGAGCAGAAATGTTTTGCTCTCCTTTGTATTGTTAACGTGCTTCATTATCTCTCTGGTTAAAGTTAGACCTGTGGTAAGAGATTTATTGGAAGAAAAGTCCACAGCTGGAAACAAGCCACGACTGAAAACGAGGGAACCAGCCCGAGGACTGAGAGCACCAACTGGAGAGAACCCTTCTGACTCAGGGTTTCCATTGATTCAGTCAGGAGAAAGCTTGGTGAGTCTCATTTACTCAAACACTGGTCCTTTAGACATTACATATCTGTACAAAGGAAGATACAAAACAGGTGGAATCGACTGAATGTGCCCATAAATACCAATTATGTCTCTGCCTGACTCAGTTGCGATCACTTCAGGTCTGGTAATGTGCCTTCAGAAACCCAGCTCTTTAAAGTCACTCACATTCTCTCAGTGTTTGCTCATTTGAAGGTCCTGCATCATTTGAAGTAGCTTTTGGTCAGTTCTGATGTTTCCTTGTTACGTCATAATAATCTCAAAATACGTTGACAATTTCCTCCCTTTATAAGAGGCCTCAAGTGTGTCATCTTGTAGTGATTGTAGAAATGTGGAATTCCCATGAACTGCAGCAACATGCCATAGCAATGGCTCTGGCTATAGCAATCTGCAATGATATACTTACTCTCGAATATATCGTCCTGTAGGCCTCTGCTGAGAACAGACCTTTTTAAAAGCAAAATTTCCCAACACTACATTTTATTCAGTCCTCACTAGCAAACAGCAACCAATAGTTTACATTTACATACCTTGGCCTTGTCAAGTACTTTTCTACTAATTACATTGTCAGAACCTGTGAACATGACATTAAGCAGAGGTGTAAATTCGAAGTTATTTTCCCATGAAAGTTGTACATGGGACTTCATCAAAGCCTTTGACAAGGTGTCACATGACAGCTTGGTCTCGATGATCAGGTCCCACACGGTCCGGAGTTAGCAAATTGGATGTATTCAAAATTTAATTTCAAGGTAGCAAGCAAAGACTGCTGGTTGAAGGTTTCTCCTCAAAATGGAGGCGTGCAATTACTGGTGTGCCGCGAGGCTACAAGTTAAGACCTTTGATATTCGTTATTTTATAGCAATGATTTGGATGTGAATGCACAAGGCTTACTTGACGGGTAAATTCGCAGAATGCACAAAATTAGTAGTTGCTGTTCACAGAGAAGATTATCGTAGCATCTAGGGGTTCTAAATGGACAGGGAATTGTAAACAGATTGCAAAACCAACTCCAGCAGCAACGGCTTTATGCAGATGTTGGGGATATTGTGCAGAAACAGCCAGAGGAAGTGGATGAGACAGACGCAGTTGCATAATTCAAAAAGCAGTTGGAATGTGTAAATGGAGTGAAAAGGCCAGAAGGGAGCTAGGCCCATCACAGGAAATTGTGACCATCTCGGTGGGCACTGCGTTTGGCAGTGTCTCGTTGGGCTGAACGCTCTGAATTTCGACTCTATTGCTCTGCAGATGTGCCAGGTATCACTCCGGACAGACATACAGTCATGGTGTGGAAGTTGTTGCTAACGGGGAATGCTTGGTCCCCAAACCAACTGCTTCTCTGATACAGGGGATGGAAATACTGTCATATTTGCAAAGTAATCGTACTCTCTCTGGCTCACTGTCTACTTGTTGTGTAATTCAGGGCATCACCAGCAGGTGGAGCTGTCCATCACCCGGACCAACGTGTAAACAGGGCGACAACAATCAACAATCGTCAGAATGGACACAGGTATGATCAGAGGGACCTTTGAAGTAAACTTTTGTAGCGTGCATACACAGCAGTTCAGATGAAGAAACTGACACAGATGTTAACAGGGAATAGAAAAGTTTCATCAAGCAGTGTCATTTACCCCACTGGTTGTTACGAAAGTGCCACAACTCTGAGGGACCGAAGGGTACAAAGTAGCCCCTCCTTTTTGAGAATCACAAAATCGCTATTAATTCAGGTCTGGGGACCCAGGAAATGAGAGAGAATCCTCACGGGTTTGGAATGTAGTCCTGCACTCAGACAGACAAAGCCACGGATACCGGCCATTGTCTCTTGGAGACAGAATTGTGTATTAAGTACTGTACTATTCATTGAAGCCCTCAGGGAATGACCAGAGAGGGCTGGGTGAGGGATTGCATCATCCCTACCTGATTGACATCTGAGACCCCGTGAGTAAGGATAAAAGAGGGTCTGGAGAACAACCCCTTTAGACGCACCAGGAGAGACGGTGGAAGTCTCGTGACAGCGTTTGGTAGCCACAGCCGGTGGGAGGCTCGCGTGCATCCTTTCACTTTGCCTGGGATTGGGGGCCTTGCCACGGAAGAACGGCTTTAGCTAAAAGGAGAAACCAAAACCCACGGAACTCTGGAAGGATCGAAATCATAAAAAGGAAACGCTGGCAAGTTCAAAACTCTGTCTCTTGACTCCAACCAAAAGCTGCAGCCTGAATGAACTAAAGTGACTTTTATATTTCCATCGGACAATACATTATCCCCTAGACAACGATAGAGCTTATTTCTTATTGATTATTTTTATACCCGCACTTTTAGAGTTAGTATTGACAGCGTATATTATCTGTATGTTTGCATTGATATTATTTTTGTGTATTTTTACCAATAAATACTGTGAAAAATAGTACCATCAGACTTCAACGGACCTCTCTGTCTTTGCTGGTAAGTGACCCAGTTACGGGGTTCGTAACATGGTAAAGCGGCCCTGAGTAATTGATCAATCTAACAGTTCCAGCTCAGCGACCTGATACCGGTAAAGGTCGAATCACTCTGCTCACCATGCAAAGCGTCACCTGAGTGAAAGGAGCCGGAGACCCTGAATCAGGTGGTCGTGAGTGAAACACAGGCAGGAATGCGACAGCGGTCTTGTGGTTTATGTAAATGTTCAGGATCAGGTTTCACCTCCAGACAGGCCCTGATGTGTAAGAAATCGCCAACGTTCATTTATAAAACTCAACGCCAGATGATAGGAGCATTTCTGGGATTTCAGTGATCGTGTGTTAACACAGCATTTCAGGGTTTGGGAAGAAAGCTAACAAGACCCCCTGGGTTTTCATTGGCTGCTGCACAAAGGAGAAGAGGGGTGTTTCAGAAATCTGTTTTCTGAAGCAGAGCTGAGATCATTGCCGGTGTTGGGAATGGCTGAGGATCAGGAGGCAGCTCATTGTAGATACATTTGTGGTCTGCTTCCAAGTTTTAACACCCCAATGAATGTCTGGGCTGTGGAGAAATGGTGAACGTGAGTGTCTAAATATTTCCCTCTTGAAATTATCTTCTAACTGAATTTAAATTCCCAGGATCTCTGCTGGGAAACCCGGTATAACCAATGACCAAATGTCTCTGTCACCTGTAGACAGATAGATAGATAGATAGATAGATAGATAGATAGATAGATAGATACTTTATTCATCCCCATGGGGAAATTCAACTTTTTTTCCAATGTCCCATACACTTGTTGTAGCAAAACTAATTACATACAATACTTAACTCAGTAAAAAATATGATATGCATCTAAATCACTATCTCAAAAAGCATTAATAATAGCTTTTAAAAAGTTCTTAAGTCCTGGCGGTAGAATTGTAAAGCCTAATGGCATTGGGGAGTATTGACCTCTTCATCCTGTCTGAGGAGCATTGCATCGATAGTACCTGTCGCTGAAACTGCTTCTCTGTCTCTGGATGGTGCTATGTAGAGGATGTTCAGAGTTATCCATAATTGACCGTAGCCTACTCAGCGCCCTTCGCTCAGCTACCGATGTTAAACCCTCCAGTACTTTGCCCACGACAGAGCCCGCCTTCCTTACCAGCTTATTAAGACATGAGGCGTCCCTCTTCTTAATGCTTCCTCCCCAACACGCCACCACAAAGAAGAGGGCGCTCTCCACAACTGACCTATAGAACATCTTCAGCATCTCACTACAGACATTGAATGACGCCAACCTTCTTAGGAAGTACAATCGACTCTGTGCCTTCCTGCACAAGGCTTCTGTGTTGGCAGTCCAGTCTAGCTTCTCGTCTAACTGTACTCCCAGGTACTTGTAGGTCTTAACCTGCTCCACACATTCTCCATTAATGATCACTGGCTCCATATGAGGACTAGATCTCCTAAAGTCCACCACCATCTCCTTGGTGATATTGAGACGCAGGTAGTTTGAGTTGCACCATATCACAAAGTCCTGTATCAGTTTCCTATACTCCTCCTCCTGTCCATTCCTGACACACCCCACTATGGCCGTGTCATCAGCGAACTTCTGCACATGGCAGGACTCCGAGTTATATTGGAAGTCTGATGTGTACAGGGTGAACAGGACCGGAGAGAGTACGGTTCCCTGCGGCGCCCCTGTGCTGCTGACCACCGTGTCAGACCTGCAGTCTCCCAACCGCACATACTGAGGTCTATCTGTCAAGTAGTCCACTATCCAATCCACCATGTGAGAGTCTACTCCCATCTCCGTTAGTTTGTACCTTAAGATCTTGGGCTGGATGGTGTTAAAGGCACTAGAGAAGTCAAGGAATGTAATCCTCACAGCACAACTGACCCCCTCTAGGCGAGAGAGTGATTTGTGCAGCAAATACGTGATAGCATCCTCCACTCCCACCTTCTCCTTATACGCAAACTGAAGAGGATCCTGGGCGTGCCTGGTTTGTGGCCTCAGACATTGTGATTGTGCTCAGATCTGTGATTCCAGGTGGAATAAAATGATGTTACAGCCTAGAAACGGTTCCTTCTGCCCATCTAATTCATGCTGATCTAAATGTCTGAGCTTCCCCGTTTTCCTGCAGCATTTCCCAAATTTCCCGTGTAAGATTCTTCTATCCTTTTTTCCCGCCCGCATGCTCTCAGTTTTGTAATTTCATTTGTGTTTGCGGCCTCCTCTGGATGCAGGTAATTTATACCCATCAGCCACCAGGTGAAAAATGCACCTTTGGTCCCTTTTAAATCTCTGCCATCAAATCTCAGACTCTCCTACCCCGGGAAAAAGACTGTGACCATTTACCCTATCTGCGCCCCTGATTATTGTATGTGTGTGTGTAAGGTCACCCTTCAAGCTCCCATGCTTCAGGGCAAACTGTCCCAGCCGAACCATATAACACAAAAAACAACACTCTAGTCCAGTACCTTCGTGGTCATTCTCCACTGCACACTTTCCAGCTTAATCTCCACCATCCTATAGATCAGGGGTGTCAAACTCATTTTAGGTCACGGGCCGGATTGAGCAAAATGCAGCTTCATGCGGGCCGGATCAGTCGGACGCGTGCGAATGCAGCTTTCGTTGCCTCCGTTTTTTCAGCCTGCTCTCATGTGTCTCAGTCTCTGCTACAACTACAAAGTGTTTCACTTTACAAATTCCGTTTCTTATGAAGAAGACTGCCGAGCAAGACTGCCGAATAAACACTAAAATCCCTGAAAACCTGGTACCTGAATAAACTCAGCATTAGCCATATCATACGCCATAGGCGCTTCGATTACTGGGGCCAGCTTTAATAGTAATTAGATATTATCTCGCGGACCAAAGATAATTCCACCGCGGGCCGGATTTGGCCCGCGGGCCTTGAGTTTGACATATATGCTATAGATTAGTAACTGCAACTACACGCAAAGATCTCTAAGCGAGAATTTGCCAATAACTTGCATAGTTGTTACATGACGATCATCAGGCAGGGGATAAGAAGGGAACCAGGGCAGTTGTCAGCTTAGAACTTCAGGTAATGGTCAGCCTGCGACCCAGAGTACCGGACGATGTGCGTCTCAAGGGAATGGTCAGTCTGTGACCAAGGGGACTGGACATCGTGTTACAAAACGATTGGAGAATGCGTGATCCGGCAGACTGGACCATTTGTAATCCCGTCGCTGGTCCGTGTGTGACACAGACTACTGGACAGTAAGTGACCCAGGGAGATTTTAGCTTGTGGAAGATAATCGTGGTGATATTTCCCGGTATCAGCGGACACTGTTGCATTAAGATCCAGTGGACATCCACGTGTTCAACTGATGTGAATTCAGTGATCAGTATTACTGTGTCTATCCTGTTATTTTATTGGGAGTGAATATGTCCAGTCACCGGGTTATCGGGATGGTCACCTGGCAGGATGTACGGTTCACATTACCCAGCACAGTTCCACTCCAAATCCGGTCAGACAGAGTCTCGGCTCAATTGCCGTCTGAATCAGTTTTGTTCAGCTCTAAATCATACTCGTATAACCTGCAATTCATCACTTATTTCAGGTAGGAAATTGAATCGAGTAGTGAAAGGACTGAAGAGGTTTTTACCAGGGGGATCATCGAGGGAAGATGATCTGGACACGGGAAGCAAGGTACCAAAGCAGGGTCAGATTGAGAGCGATGTCCCAATGGAAAGCAGTCCGGCCGCAGAGGAGGAGCAAATTCAGCCCAGAGACAGTGACGTCAGAGTCACCAGCACAAGTGAGGCGACTGTCTGTCAGCCCAGAGACAGTGACGACGGAGACATTGAGCAGAACCCTGGAACCAGCACAAGTGAGGTGACTGCCTGTTGGCTTGGAAGCTCATTAAACACGGAATTGTCAAGTCCCCAACAAGGAGCTGGTAAGTGAAATATGAGGGTAATGGGTTTGCAGAATATTGCAGGGAGGAGGGTAAAGGTGAGGCTTTGTTGGAGGGTTGGTCAGAGGAGAAGGGAAATGAGTGGGCATGATGCATGTGGTGTAGTGGTGCACCCGTTATCCCACTACAATAAATGTACTACTTGCTCTGAGGATTTCTAGGATGTGTATTGGAGGAAATGCAGCTGCCAATAAGAGGAGGGTATTTCCGGCTTGTGAAACCAGGGAAATGTGTTCGCCAGGATGGAGAGAGTATCTCTGGGAAGTGAATATTACCGACAGTCCCGACATTTATTGCCTATCCAAAACTGAAATAGGTGAGCGGGTGGGTTGGGGGATGGACTGGTTTGCATTAAATGTGTTCCTTCTATTACGTAATGCCTAGACATTGATGGGTAGATTTTAAGGCCAGTGTTTGGAGATGGGGGAATTAATCCATTGTTTGTGTCTGTAGTCAGGCTCAAGGCACTTTTTTTGTTGAGTTAGGTGAGAGCGGTGGAGACAAGCGATATCGGAGTTCAAGACTACATTTTCCTTTTTATATTCACAGAGCCAGAGTTTACAATCTCTGACCTCCTGGCACAGGAGGAGGAATATCAACTGTACCAACTGACAAAGTTCTACAGAGACAGACTTCAACAAGCGATTGAAGAAAAGGTTGAAAAACTTGGTTGGATGTTGACAAAGGAGGGACATTTCAGTAGAGAAGAAAATGAGGTGAGTGTAGTGTGTGTATTGTCACAGAACTGTATAGTGTATAGTGACCAAAATTAATCTCCTGCACGTTCTAGGAGATCTACATGGGAATGGAGACTTTGATCTCTGACTTGTTTCCAGCAGATCTGGTTTCAGCTGTTAAGGTGGGGAGCACTGGGAACTACAGGTTCAGTGTCACCTTTTCCTCTCACACCTGCTGTATTTATCAGTGTGAAATAAGAGCAGTGGCGCATATCTGGAGTTTGAACAGGCATTCAGTCTAAAACTAATTTCATATCTTGTCTGAACCGTCGGGCAGATTCATCTCAGCTCATTAATCCAGGATGAATATTAAACTCTCAGATTGTAAATTGGGCCACACTGCTTCACAGCGGTACTTAACAGAGGGAAACCTGCTAACCACAGCTGGTCTTGGCTCCGTGACTACCCAAACAATGTGTGGCAGACTCGTCATAGTCATAGAAAGGTATAGCACAGAAACAGTCCTTTTGGCGCATCTATTCCATACCGGACTCCTTGAAATACCTATTCCCGTTGACCTGCACTGGGCCCTGACGCTCTATACCCTCATTACGCATGTATCTATCCAGACTTCTCTTAATCAGTTGTACTGCTTGCGCCGCTAGCTAGTTTCACACTCTTAGCACCCTCTGAGTCAACAAGTTTAACATTTGTACCGCTTGAACTTTTCACGTTTCACCCTTTACTGATAACCTCTTGTTGTAGTACCTCTTCACCTCAGTGCAAAATGTTGCTTGCATTTATCCTGTCTATACCCCATGTAATTGTGTACACTTCTGTCAAATCTCTCCTCAGTCTTCCCCGTTCCAGTGAATAAAGTCCTAACCCGTTCACTTTTTTCTTATTACTTAGGTCTTCTAGTCCCGGCAACATCCTTGTCAAGTCAGTCAAGTCAAATTTACTAATAAAGCACATTGAAAAGCAACCCATGCTGATCAAAGTGTTGTATGAACCATAACAGGTAGATAACATCACAAATACAAGAAACACAGATATAAACAACAAGGCACTCAGCTTACAGTCACAAAATAAACAATACACGAGCCTAGGCACAGGCCAAAAATCAGCCACATCAGGAAGATTCAAATGCTAGTGAATGAAGGTAAGTTTTGAGCCTGGACTTAAAAGAGTCAATGAAGTGGGCAGATTTGACAGGGAGGGGAATGTTCCACAGTCTAGGGGCTACAACAGCAAAGGCGCAGTCACCCCTGAACTTAAATTTAGATGGTAGGACAGCCAGGAGCCTCAAGTAGAATAAGGGGTTAGAAGGTCTGTGTAATTTTTTTTGTGTACTCTTTCAAACTTATTTCCATCTGTCCTGTAGGCAGGTGAGCATAACTGCACATCATATCAAAATTAGGCCTTACCAACGTCTTATGCAACATCATAGCCCATCTACTGTACACGATATTTTCATTTATAAAGGTTAATATGCTAAGAAACATTCTTTCAGATCCACAACTTGTGCACACTTGCCGCCACTTTCAATGACTTAGAGACATGTATTCCCAGATCACTTTGTTCTACCACACTTTACAGTCACTGTGTAAGATCTGCCCTGCTTGGTCCTTCCAAAATGCAACATCTTGCACTTGTCTGCATCAAATTGCATTGGCCCCTTATAAGCCCATTCTCCAGTTGGCCTAGATCTCATTGCAAGCTCTTCCTCTTTGTCCACGGCACCTTTCCAATGTTGGTGTCATCCGCAAATTTGCTGATCCATTTAACTATAATTTCATCCAGATCATTGATATAGACGACAAACAACAATGGGCACAGCACTGATCCCAGTGACACTGCATGAGTTAAAGGCGCCAATCAGAAATGCAACAGTCTATAGCCACACTCTGGATTCCTCCAAAAAGTTAGTGCCCAATCCAGTTTACTACCATATCTCGAATGCTGAGCAACTGAATCTTCTTGACTAACATCCTATACGGGACCTTGTCAAATACCGTGCTGAAGTCCATGTAGGCAATATCCACAGCCTTGCCTTCATCAACTTTCCTTGTAACTTCCTCAAAAATCTCTACGACTGGTTAGACGTGGAAGATCACGCACAAAGCTGATATCTCATGATCCCAAAAATCAAAAGTTTGTCCTAAAAATGAAGAAGATCAATAGGTTTTCCTGAAAGGGAAGGGACAAAACAAAAAAGAAATCTGATAACTTGCTGAATATCTGACTAATGAGAGACAGGGACACACCATTTCAGGTCACTCTCCTTGGAGCTCACAAACAGTGATTGTCTTGTCCAATGTTGTTTGTCATATACTTTAATGATCTGGAGGTTAGGGTGGTAAATTGGATTAGTAAGTATGCAGATGATATTAAGATAGGTGGCATTGTGGACCATGAAGTAGGTTTTCAAAGTTTACAGAGAGATTTAGGCCAGTTAGAAGAGTGGGCTGAAAGATGGCAGATGGAGTTTAATGCTGATAAGTGTGAGGTGCTACATTTTGGTAGAACTAATCAAAACAGGACATACATGGTAAATGGTAGCTCATTGAGGAATGTAGTAGAACAGAGAGTGATCTAGTAACAATGGTGCATAATCCCCTGAAGGTGGAATCTCATGTGGATAGGGTGGTGACGAAAGCATTTGGTATGCAGGCCTTTTATAAATCAGAGAATTGAGTATAGGAGTTGGGATGTAATGTTAAAATTGTACGAAGCATTGGTAAGGCCAAATTTGGCACATAGTGTACAGTTCTGGTCACCAAATTATAGGAAAGATGTCAACAAAATAGAGAGGACAGAGAAGATTCACGAGAATGTTACCTGGGTTTCAGCACCTAAGTTACAGGGAAAGGCTGAACAAGTTAGGTCTTTATTCTTTGGAGCATAGAAGGTTGATGGGGGACTTGATAGAGGTATTTAAAATTAAGAGGGGGATAGATAGAGTTGAGGTGGATAAGCTTTTTTTCCATTGAGTGTAGGGGAGATTCAAACAAGAGGACATGAGTTGAGAGATAGGGGGCAAAAGTTTAGTGTTAACATGAGGGGGAACTTCTTTACTCAGAGAGTGGTAGCTGTGTGGAACGAGCTTCGAGTAGAAGTGGTAGAGGCAGGTTCGATATTGTCATTTAAAAAAAAAGGATATGTATATGGACAGGAAAGGAATGGAGGGTTATGGGGCGAGTGCATGTAGGTGGGACTAGGTGAGAGTAAGTGTTCGGCACGGACTAGAAGGGCCAAGGTGGCCTGTTTCCTTGTTGTAGTTCTTATATGGTTATATGTTATAAACATAAAATAAATCTGCTGACTTGCTGATATCTCATGATCCTAAAAATCAACAGGTTGTCTTAAAAATGAAGAAGATCAATAGGTTGACATGAAAGGGAAGGGGGGAAATCAAAAAGGAAATCTGATAACTTGCTGAATATCTGACTAATGGGAGACAGGGACACACCATTTCAGTGCTCTCTTCTTGCAGCTCTCAAGCAGTGATTATCTTGTCCTAGATCTGAACTATTCAGCGATGAGTGGTATTCGAAAATCAAGTGTGTTATACCCGGGAGTGACTCCGTTCTCGTTGGGATTCATTGGTGCTGTATGCAATGAATCAGACAGGCATTATCTAAAGGCAAGAGGAGTAATTTGTAAAGGTGTGTGCTCATCTGTAAATTCATCATCTGAAGACGTCTGTTTTATTGGTAAACCTATAAATGTTTCACAACTGCAGTTCCTCAGACCTGGTAGCTGTGAAACTGAGGGATAATTTTACAGTGCAGTGGACCATCAGGGAATTATGATGATTTATTCCATAATTATTGTCCATTATTCGTGTTATGGGAAATCTTTCCAATTCCCTACTGGTAACTGTTCTGGGAGATCAATCATTCAAACTCAGGACATCATTGCTCTTATTTCTCAGAGTAATGTCCTAAGCTCATCCATCCTCAGTTGCATCCTCGATTACCTTAATTCCATCATAGGTGTATGTTGCGTGAAGACTATTCAGTGTTTAACTCATAATTCCTCAGTTAATCGGGAAGCCCATGCCTGCATTCAGGAAGTGATCACCATTTACAGCATGATTGCCAGGCAGTTACAATCTCCATCATAAGACGGCCGCACTGACATTCCTTAATGCTCGGCTGTCTTTACACATCATAAGACCATAAGGCATCGAAGCACAAATAGGTCATTAGGCCCGTCGATTCTGCTCCACCATTACATCATAGGTGATTTACTATCCCTCTCCACTCCATTCTCCTGCATTCTCCCAGCGAACTTTGCTGACCTGACTAGTCAAGAAGGTACCAACCTCTGATTTAAATATGCCCAATGACCTGGTCTCCGCAGCTGTCAGTGCCAATGAATTCTACAGATTCACTACTCTTCGGCTAAACAATCTCCTCACCTCTGTTCCAAATGGATGTCCCTCTATTCTGAGGCTGTTCCGTCTGGTTCAAGATTCCCCCACATTGAAACATCATCTCCACATCCTCTCAATGCCTTTCAATATTCCACAGGTTACAATTAGATTCCCCCTCATCCTTCCACACTCCAGCCAGTACAGGTGCATCCAGGAATCATTCCCATCAAAATCAGGTTTAATATCACTGTTTCTGTTAGTTTTGATTCCTCTCTTGTCTTTCCACAATGCCATCACATACTTTCTCTGATCAGGGGACTAGAACCGTTCACAATATGCAAGTGCGGTCTAGCCTGTGCTTGTTCTTATATTCTAATGCTCTCGAAATGAATGCTAACATTCCAACAGGTCTGTCAGGCAAGATTCCCTTCCATGGATTTTGTCCTTTTTTATCATGTACTTCCAAATACCCCGAAACATTATCCTCAATTATGGGCTGCTGACATCTTCCCAAACGCTGATCAGACTAACTGGCCTACAGTTTAAAATGGTCGGTCTTCCGGAACCATTCCAAAATAGAACCATAGAACATTACAGCACAGAAACAGGCCTTTTGGCCCTTCTTGGCTGTGCCGAACCATTTTTTTTCTGCCTAGTCCCAATGACCTGATCCTGGGCCATATCCCTAAATCTAGTGATTCTTGAGCGATCACTACTAATGTCTCCACAATCACTTCAGCCTCCTCTTTCAGAAGCAATCGGGTGCAGTTGATCTGGACTTCCCTATCTTCAGAACGTTCAGCTTCCCGAACGCCTTCACTTCAATAACTGCAAACACACTCACTACTGCCACCTGACATTCTCAACTATCTGGCACGTTCTAGTGTTTTTACAGTGATGACTGACGCAAAATAACTTCCGACATTTCCTTGTCCACTGACAGTACCTCTCCACTGTCATTTAACAGCGGCCCAATTCCTCTCTTTCACTCTTCATATATCAGACGGATATTTTGGTAAACTATTTTACATTATTAGCGATCCTACCTTCATATTCCATATTTTCTCTACATACGGCTCTTTGATTGTTTTCTATTGGTTTGTAAAAACATCCCAGTCCTCCAGCTTTCTACTATATTTTGTAATACTCCGTGTCCTCTCCCTTGCTTTTGTGCTGCTTTGACTACCTCGTCAGCCACGGTTGATCATCCTCCCTTTAGAATAATTCTTCATCTTTGTGATCATTTGTCCTGCACTTTCTGAATTGCTCCGAGAAACTTGCCATTCCTGCTTTGCCATTGTCCCTATTAGTGTCACTTTCGAGTTTTTATTTGCTCAGCTCCTCTCTCATGCCTCTGTAATTCCTTTACACAGATACAGTCACACTGATATATCTAAGTTTACGTTCTCCCTCTCAAACTGCAGTGTGAGTTCTGCTCTTTTCTGATCACTGCCTCTTCAGGGTTTATTTACCTGAAGCTCCCCAGTCAAATCTGGTGTATTACAGAACACCGAATCCAGATACACTTTTCCTATAGTGGGATCAACCATAGGCTTCTCTCAAAAGGCATTCTATAGATTCCCTCACTTGGAATGCAGCACCAACCTGATTTTCCAAAGCTACCTGCATATTGAAATTCCCCATGACTATTTTCACATTCACCTTTTTACATGTCGTTTCTTTCTCCCGTTGTAATTTGTAGCTCACATCCTGGTTACTGTTAACAGGCTTGTATATAATTTCCATCAGGGTCATTTTACCTACGTAGTCTCTTAACATCTATGTTGTCCAATCTGATATCACCTCTTTCTCGGGACTTTTCATTTTTAATGACAACAGAGTCAACCCAACACTTTCACCTACCTGCTTATCCTTTCGATTCAATATTTATCCATGGATGTAATCACCCAACTAGGATCTTCTTTCAGCCACGATTCAGTGATGCCCACCATACACATCTTGTCACATCTTTTTGATGTAATGTTGCACATTGACGGACAAGTAAATTAATCACATTGAATATACTTCAGGGTGTCAGTAAATCCTTGTTCTTTCACACTATTGATTTAGAATTTCCTTCAGTTACTGTTTCTCTGTTAATGACTGAACCCAGAGAGGATGAGGCAGCAGCCCAGTGACTGCATATGTTCTGAAGCTGCTGGGGCCATGAACAGATATTTTCCTCCACATTCTCCATGTCTGTCTGTCTGCTCCACAGTAAATTCATTGTTTTCCTTTTATAGAAAGTCACTGAACTGACAGAGAAGGGAAACCGGACAGATAGTTCCAGACTCTTCCTCAGTTTGGTGATGGGCAAAGGCTCCCGGGCCCGGAGGGCGATGTGGGAATCCTTTGTGACATGGAGGACTGAGTTACCGAAGTTGGACAGAATACTGAGGGAAATACAGGAGCTCGGTATGTTAAAACCATGCACTGAACACAAAGAACACATTGAAATAAGCATTTTAGTTATTTTAATTATTTTAGCTCTGTGTCCATGGATGTTTTTTTAAAATATTTAAACAGGTCCTGATCCACAGGAATACATGAACATCGCCCAAGGATTATCTGAGTTACCCACTCAACTGATAGGTGAGTGATGAAATGCACAGTTCAACTCACATCTCAAATTTTAGTATGGGACTTGGCAAAACCTGGGAATCAAAATTCACCATTAATTATTTGCTGATACGAGGAAATCTGCAGATGCTGGAAATTGAAGCAACACACTCAAAATGCTGATGGAACGCAGCAGGCCAGGCAGCATCTATAGGAAGAGATACAATTTGCTATTGACTTCCACAGAGTTTGCCTGGCATTTCCTTTTCACCTGTTACTGCAACTACAACATCATTTTTCAGCAGTCCAATATCTCCTTTTTTTATTCTTTATATATCTGGGAAAGAAAAACATACTTTGGTATCCTTTCTTATATTATTGACCATAACCTTGCATTTCCTGCACATTCATGTATATCTAGGAGCATCTATAACATTGTTGCCTCTGACACGACCCAGGCAGTAAATTCCAGGCACCCACCACCCTGTGAAAAAAAACCTACCGACAATTGCTGTAAATTTACCCCATCTCACCTTAACCAAATGCCCTCTTGTATTAGACACCAGTCTTATGTAAAAATAAACAAACAAAATAAAGGCTGTCGACCCAAACTCTTATCTCTCAAACTTGTACACCTCAGTCAGATCTCTATTATACCACCAGAGTAAACAAACCAAGTTTATCAAACCTCCACTTGTAGCACATGCCACCAAATCCAGGCAACATCCTGATGAACCTGTTCTGCAGCCTCTCCAATCCTTCCAAGAGCTGGACAATCTGAAGTGAACACAATACTCCAGATGCTCCCTAAAACCTTAAGACCTAGGAGTAAAATTAAGCCAATCGGCTCAGTGAATTTGCTGAACAAATCCTCTCTACCCCATTATTCTGCCTTCTCCCAGCAGACGTTGATGCAGTTCCTAATCAGGAACCTATCGACCTGCATTTTAAATATACCCAATTACTTGTCTTCCTCAGCTGTCTATGACAATAATTTCACAGATTCACCACCTGCCAGTAAAAGAAATTTCTCCCAATGTGGATCACCTCCAGCCTGGACAATTCACGCCTTTCTCAAGCATGTTAATATTTTGTATGTGCCTCCCATGTGGGATCTTGTCAAACACCCAAATAATATCCAAGCAGACAATATCCATGTGTAACTTCATCCATCACCTTTGGCACCTCCTGGAAGAACTCGATCAAGTTGGCACTCGCTGCTGAACCCTAACCCACCTCAAACATTCTCTGTTTCATACTCCCATGGGGCAGAAGATATAAAAGGCTGAAGGTCCGTACCAGCAGCCTCAAGGACAGCTTTAATTCTGCATTTATAAGACTACTGAATGATTACCTACTATGTTATTATTGGCTCTTAATAATAATAAGACAATTTTATATATAAAATTGTAACATAGGGCATCTCGTAACTAATAACCACTCACTTCGATAACCAAAATATACTTACAGAAGAGCAGAAAGAATACACTTAGTATATGAACGGATGTGAGGAGCAACTGATAATAGATTATGTATCTATCATGCACTGGGGAGAGTAGAAATCTTTCAATGTTATATTGTCTATCAAAAACTGTCTCTCACATGGTTAAGAGTTTCCAATATTATATAAGATGCATCCGATACTTGTGAAATTTCTACAACATCTAATAAAGTACAATAAATGCCCTATTAACAACCACAACGGAACAACAACAGTGACCAAAATAAATGGAGACATTTTCCAGAGTGATACACTGAACCCACTATGGTTTTGTCTGGTGTTAAATCCACTCTCAAAGTTCCTGAAACAGACAAAAATCAGATATCAAATCGGAGAAAAAAACAAACGAATTATACCGTGACACAGCTATACAGGGATGATTGGAAATTAGTTGTTGTTGCATCAGTGGAGTTAAAACAATTAATTCAAATAACGGAACTTATTTCCAAAGAAACCATATATAGCTACGGATGTCTGTGTGATTCTATAAAATATTAAATTTAATAAATTGTGCAGAAATAGAAATAAAAAAAAAGATTAGTGAGTCACTATCGATGGGTTCAATGTCCATTCGGAAACTGGATGGCAGAGGAGAAGTTGTTCTGAATCGTTGAGTGTGCACCTTACTCCGATCCTGAACAGTAGTCCCCATGAACCAGACGGTGATGCAGCCAGTTACAATGCTCTGCAAGTTAGAACTGTAGAAATATTCCAGTGATTTTGGAAACTTCTGATGAAATATAGCCACTGTAGTGCCTTCTTTGTAGGTGAATCGATTTGTTGGGTCCAGGTTAGATACTGGGAGATATTGACAGCCAGGAATTTGAAATTGCCCACACTCTCCATTTCAGATCCTTCTGTGAGGATTGTTGTGTTGTGTTCCCTCATCTTACCCTTTCTGAAATCCACAAATTACCTCTAACGATATATTTTCATCAACGCAAGCAGGATTCCCCACTCCGTACAAGCATATGCAATTCTGATAAAGGGTACACATCAGTGAGCAGAAATGAAAGCATCACCCATAAAAACGTCTTGGTCTCCCTAGTTATATATATCTGCCTCAGAATTTTGTGCAGTACTGTCATTTTAAATTTTGAATTCTACAGTTTAGGAGTATAGTTCAAAAACAAAACAAAAAAACCCTGACCTGACAAAGGTCATTTGGCCTAGTACCTTATTGTCTTCCTACACTGAATTTTCTTGGCAATTGCAACACTGTTTCCCTGCACTATTCTGTTCTGCTTTTCCTTGTAGGACCTTATTGCACCAATGTGAAGATATTTTCTATTTGGATCGCATGCATAAAAGTTTTCATTGTACCTTGGTACATGTGACTATAATAAACCAATTTGCCAAGTTATTGTTGTCAATAACACAGAGCTGCTTGGTTGCTTAAGATTGTTATACCCAGGGGTGGTAGCGGGGATGAGCTCCCACGACCCATTAAATGCTCCCAGTGGCATGTGACTCAAATAGCCTCGGACAATCATGTCCAGCTCCTGGCCTTCACGTGTGACTTAGCTATTAAGCTTGGCAGAGGCGTTCTTCCGATAGGAGAAAGGGCAAATGCGAGTTACTGCCACCTGACAAACAGTCGCTTCAGGCAGTTGGGGCTCGTTGGAAAACGTTGATCTCAAGCCTACACTGCCTTGCAACTGTACGCCTCATAGGAAAGACTTTGACCGTGAACCCAGTCGGCAAAGTCTAGAGCTGGAGCTCCTAAAGCAGTCTTAGGTTGTATTCAACGCGGTCTGGCAACTCTTATGACACTTCTGATGCCAAGCTGCATCGGTCTCTGCGGTTCCTTTATTTTCATCGTCTGCTAATGATGCAAACAATGCTTTAAATATAGTCAAATGTTGTTGTAACAGAAGTTCAGTCAAGATTGCAATAGGATATCAGGGGAAAATTCACCTTCACAAGTACCAGAACATGAGGACTGGACATTTTCTGGGACATCCATCGCTGTCAGTTCTGGTGTCTGTGAACAGAGTTTTACTTTATGTCCTAATATCCATGGATTCATTGAATTAATTCATGTAATCTCAAACACTGAATGTTGGAATACAGTTACAAAGTTTTTCGACAGTTGAGCCATTTAACATTGTAACTATGTTTTCTTTTCCCATGAAAGATGTTCAACAGAAACACAAGGAGACTCTGCGGGCACAAACTGAAACACTGAGAGTGAAAACGATCCTGATGAGGGAGAAGGTGAAGGATTTCCAGCTGGTTGATCGATACGCTGAGCTCACGGTCATTTCTACTGTTCGAGATCGGAGACTGGTGGAACATGAGCTGCTGGCAAGAGGCAGAGACCACGAGGAGTGGAGAGAGAAACATCTCCGCAGAGAGCTGGAGAAACTCCGGACGGATCAGTTGTTCCAGAGCTGCTTTTCCCGGAGTAAATCCAAATCTGGGAGTTCGGCAGCAGTGGCTGGAGTTCCGGGGATCGGGAAAACAACAATGGTACAAAAGATTGTTTATGACTGGGCCACGGGGAAAATATACCAACAGTTCCAATTTGTCTTCAGTTTCAAATTCCGGGATTTAAACTCCATTAACTGCAGAATAAACCTGAGGGAACTGATTCTGGATCAGTATCCTTATGTTGGGAAATTCCTGAGAGAGGTCTGGAAGAATCCAGAGAGTTTCCTGTTTATATTCGATGGTTTGGATGAATTCAATGACAAAATTGATTTTTCTGACAGTCGGAGAGACACAGAACCTCAGTACACTTGCACAGATCCGGAATTCAAGTGCAAGGTGTCTGACATTGTGTACAGTTTAATCCAGCACAAGCTGCTCCCAGGGTGTTCAGTGCTGGTGACCACCCGCCCCACTGCGTTACATTTATTGGAAAAGGCAGAGATCAGTGTCCGGGCTGAAATCTTGGGATTTTCTGGTGAGGAACGGAAAGAATATTTCAACAGACATTTTGAAGATCAGACGGTGGCAGCAGCTGTTTTCAAATATGTGAAGGAGAACGAGATCCTGTACACCATGAGCTACAACCCCTCCTACTGCTGGATCCTCGCTCTGGCACTGGGCCCCTTCTTCACACAAAGAGTCAGGGACCCACAGCTAGTTCCCAAGACCATCACCCAACTGTACTCCTACTATATTTACAACATCCTGAAAAACCACGGCCGTGAGATTGAGAGACCCCGTGATGTGTTACTCAGGGTTGGTCAGATGGCCTTCAGAGGGGTGTTTGAGAAGAAGATTGTGTTTACAGATGGAGATTTGATCAACTACAATCTGCAGCCTTCCCAGTTCCTGTCCGGGTTCCTGATGGAGCTTTTGGAGAGAGAGAATTCAGCCCAGAGCGTGGTGTACACTTTCCCACACCTCACCATCCAAGAGTTTGTAGCTGCAGTCGCCCAATTCCTGAATCCACATCCCGGGGATCTCCTGAAATTCCTCACTGAAGCACACAACACAACAGATGGGCGATTTGAAATATTTCTCCGTTTTGTTGCTGGTCTCTCCTCCCCAATGACAGCTCGGGGTCTGGAGGAGTTTCTGGGTCCATTGCCTCATGAAACAACCTGCCGGGTGATTGACTGGGTGAAGGAGGAGGTGAAACGCCAGATTGGAAACACAGGGAGTGAAGCTGGTAAAAGGAGCCTCCTGAACACATTGTACTACCTGTTTGAGTCCCAGAATCGTGGACTGGCTCAGGCCGCATTGGGATCTGTGGAAACCCTTTCATTCAGTGAAATGACACTGACCCCGATTGACTGCGCGGTCCTGTCTCATGTCATCGGACTCTGTGATACAATAAAACACCTCAACCTGACTGGCTGCAACATTCAGTGTGAAGGAATCCAGCGGCTGGGACCCGGGCTGCACAAATGCCAGGATTTGGGGTAACTTGATTTATCTCTCACTCTGAACTGTGAAAATGTTCCATTGTGTTGTTTCAATGTAAAGGGATTTTTTTTTAAACTGTAGTAAATCAGACTACAGTGATTGTTCAGGAATTGTGACAAATGCCCATGGGATCGGTCAGTAATTCCCCAAGGATGGGATGGTTCTGTAGTTCCTTGTGAAGGGATGTTTAGAATCTTCATCAGATCAATGAACATGGCCATTGGTTTAATGGTAGTAAATCACAGGAATGGCCGTGTTTCTCACTGCCTGTGACACGTCCATTGAAAATGATCCTTCTCACTGTTACTGACAGCCAGACCGACACTGACTGCAGCAGGTGGGTCAGGGATTCACACCCCCTTCCCGGTGAGGGACAAGAGACCGTCAGCAGACTGTCCCAGTGAGAAGAATAGAATTACCATTGTGAGATTGTCCTCCCCTGCCATTCCCTGTGTGTGATTATCACCATCAGTTCAGACCCACCCCTCCCTTGCATTCTATTTCTGGATCATCTCATCTTATTGGATTATCTTATCCCATCGATATACTGCTGTGGGACTTCCCATCCCCATTCCCCTGCCTCCTATGGGACCTCTCATCCTTGTCCCCCTTCCTCCTGTGGGATCTCTCTTCCTCATCACCCATCCTCCTGCAGATTCTGTCTCTTCCACCGTCTCTCATTGACATTTCCCCATTTACAAATCTTCCTCTTTTTGGGACTTTCTCCCATCCTTCATCCCTACCCTTCCCGAACATCTCACGTCAGAAAAACCTTTCTAACCATCAGGGAATGAGACAGAGTATGTGGAGTTTACAGGGTCACACCGACAGACTAAATTACTGACATTCGGTGAATCCCCTGGAGCTGGGCAGTGAGGGACATTGACAGTGATGGGAACTCCGATCAGTGATTTCCTGAAGGGTTTAATGTTTCCTGAAATATCCGAGTGAGAGAAATTCCCCCAGACACACGTTTTGAATCACTTTGTTCATCAAATTGTCTGTTTGTGTTTAGCCTTGGGGGGAACCAGCTGGGAGATTCAGGAGTGAAACTGGTGTCTGCGGCTCTGAGGAACCCGGAGTGTAAAATACAGAAACTGTGGTAAGTACCAGACTGTGGGAGATTGTGTTTACAGTCACTGGGTGTCTGACACTGAACATTAATGTGATCAGTAATTGTGTTACTTATAAACACTGGGGATTTGTACCATCTCCTGTCTCTCTGTGTCCTTCACCCTCACTCTCTCTCATCTCCAGGTTGATCAGTGTCTGTCTCACAGATTCTGGTGCCGAGGATCTCGCCTCCGCTCTCAGTACAAACCCATCACTGTCGGAGCTGCACCTGGAATCAAAAACGCTGACAGACCGATCTGTCCCCGCTCTCCGCCGCCTCATACTGACCCTCCCGAGTCTGGAGCAGATCGAGTGAGTGTTTGTGTTAATGTTCAATGTGATAAAATATCTGCGGATCCACGGTTTTCTGGCGATAATTGTCTGTGACAATTCGTTGTTGAAACATTAACCCCAGTTCCCTGTTATTAATAAAAACACAAAATGCTGGCAGAATTCAGCAGGCCAGACAGCACCTATGGGAGGAGGTAGTAACGACGTTTCTTCATCAGGAGCGTTTCCCATAGATGCCATCTGGCCTGCTGAGTTCTGCCAGCATTTTGTGTTTTTATTTATTTCCAGCATCTGCAGATTCGCTCGTGTCCCCTATTATTAATCTGGGCATTTCAGCTTTATTCTTCCATCTATTTCAGGCTGTGCGGGAATTGGTTCAGCTGGACCGGGAAGAAGGAACTGAGATCTCTGCAGGAATCCAGATCCGGACTGACAGTGGCTGTGTGAACATCTCCGTCCGCAGAATGGGGACATTATGGCCGATTCCACGCCCACCCCTTTAACACCCACCCTTACCTTTAATGGCCACAAGCCGGGGCTAATTCCCAACGGTTTTAACAGAACTGGCTCCGGTCTCAAGCTCGGTGACATCGGAAGCGGTCCCGCGGTGACGTATTTCCAGCTATTGCAGGTTCGAGATTCCCCACGTGAGACCCCGGGGAATTGCACAGACAAGAAGAGCCTTGGGCCGGGACTCAGTTTGGGGCACCGGTGTCCCGGGGTGGGATTATCCCGGGAGAGAATCCTTTTGCTCCCTTTGCTGAGGACGGTGCATTCGGCAGTCTGGCCGATATAAGACAAAGGAGCAGGTCGGCCATTCGGCCCATCGGGTCTGCTCTGCATTTCGTCATGAGCTGATCCAATTTCCCCTTTAGTCCCATTCCCCCGCCTTCACACCACAAACTTTGATGCCCTGACTACTCAGATACCTATCAATCTCTGCCTTAAATACACCAAATGACTTGGCCTCCACTGCCGCCCATGGCAATAAATTCCATAGATTTACCACCCTCTGGCTAATTTTTTTTTCGCATCTCTGTTCTCAATGGGCGGCCTGCAATCCTTAAGTCATGTCCTCTCGTACTAGACTTCCCCACCATGGGAAACAACTTTGCCACATTCACTCTGTCCATGCCTTTCAACATTCGAAATGTTTCTATCAGGTCTCCCCTCATTCTTCTAAACTCCAAGGAGTACTCCAAGGAGTAATGAAGTTACATTGACAAATCCCTCGGCAGTGACCCTGGATCTGCAGCGATCTCGAACACGGCCCTGAAGTGTGATTCTATCATCATCGTTTCCCCTTTGCAGAGTGACGGTGAGAAACGGGACTGATTATTCAACCGGTCACTCGTTGTCGCCGGTCAGTTAATTGTGTGTGTCTGTGAGTGAGTCGGGAGCAGCTTATTTATTCCCGCACGTCAGCAGCTCACACATTGTTTAATTTACATTTGTCATGATGAAATCAATAAACCGCTGTAACTTCCTGTCCTGGTGCCGGACTTGAGTTTTATTTGAGGTTTCTGCTGCCCCCCGCACCCTGTGCACTGCAACAGTGGGTCGGAGCTCCTCACACTGACACAGTAGCGTCTCAGCTCCAGGCTGAGGGAGGTCGGACTGGCTGAGTCTGGGTGCCCAGGATCTCGTCTCCACCCAACCCCCTTCCTGGCTAACTGACCCCCTCCTGCCCCCCGCAGATGGATGAAATAGACATGATTCCACCGTAATCCAGTGTACGAGAGGATTGGGGGATGGAATACCAGCGTTAAACGCGGAGTGAAGCTCCCTCCACACTGCCCCATCACACACTCCCAGCGTCAGACACAGAGTGAATCTCCCTCCACACCGTCCCGTCACACACTCCCGGGGTCAGACACAGAGTGAATCTCCACCCGCACCGTCCAATCAAACACTCCCGGGGTCAGACACAGAGTGAATCTCCCTCCACACCGTCCCATCACACACACACTCCCGGGGTCAGACACAGAGTGAATCTCCCTCCACACCGTCCCATCACACACTCCCGGGGTCAGACACAGAGTGAATCTCCCTCCACACCGTCCCATCACACACTCCCAGGGTCAGACACAGAGTGAATCACCCTCCACACTGTCCAAACACACACTCCCATGGTCAGACACCGAGTGAAGCTCCCACCTCACTTTCCCAACACACACACCCGGGGTCAGACACAGAGTGAATCACCCTCCACACTGTCCAAACACACACTCTGGTGGAAGCTCCCTTCACCTTGACAAATCTTATCCTCTCGTATGCAGCCACAGGGAAACTGTCTCTGTGGCGTGAGATGTATCAGCCGAGTTCAGGTTGGAATTGTAGCACAGAGACATCCCCCATCGCACACACGAGTTGAACCTATGTCGGGGAGGTCAGAGAGATGGGGAGTGATACAGGGTGCATGAAGCTGCAGAAGGTGGGAGCGGGCAAAAACGGGCAGGGGAATACAGGAGGATATGAAAACGCTAGCTGTTGACAATCTCATTTGACTTCTACGGTGGAGAAGTAACACAGGATGAAATCGAAGATGAGGATAATTTTGTAAAAACTAAACCCCACCCCTGCTGTCCTCTCTCGCCATCTGCACTCCAAACTGGATGTCGTCCCTTCCCTTACACTCACACAGGCTTCGCTCTCAATCAATGGCCACCATTTCCCAGTCATTCCCACCATTCGCACTCCCAATAGACCCCACCACTTTCCATTCACTCCATCCATCGGCATTCCTAACGGGACGCACCCCTACCCATTCACTCCCACTGTTTGCCTGCCAATGAGGAACCACATCTTACGATTCACTCCCACTATCTGCACTCCCAATAGACCCCACCCTTCCCATAAACTCACATCGTACGCACTCCGAATAGACCACAGCCCTTCCCATTCACTCCCATCATCCACACTCCCAATAGACTCCACATCTTCTCATTCACTCCCACCTTCCACACTCCCAATAATCCCCACCAATTCCCATTCATTCCCACCGTCTGCACTCCCAATAGACCCCACCCCTTCCCATTCATTCTCATCGCCCTTCCCAATGGACCCCACCCCTTCCCATTCACTCCCAATGAGTCCCAGCCCTTCCCATTCACTCCCACCATCTGCCTACCAATGGGAGCCGTTACAGTTCATTTCCAACGTAAAGGGATCTTGGAAATTGGCGGGGACACCTAAATTCTGAATTTGACACAACTCGGAGCAGCGTTTACGGAATACGACGAGAACGCCGATGGGTTACAAGGGAAGTCCAGGGTCCAGGATGTTGACAAATTTGTAAGGCGGAGACGGTGGATACGATTGGACTGAAGGACCTTCTGCGCGCCTTCCTGAAGATGGTAGGGGTGGCGGGGGGGGTGTTTCTGTTTCCCCACGCCGGGAGATTTATTGCGCCTGTTCCCGGTGTCCACGTAGCACACAGGAGGTTATACAGGGAACGGTTCCCAGTTTCCATATCCCAAACTGGGAATTTTGCCAGGCACGGTTCCCGATCTCTGTCTCCACACCGAGAGTTTTACCGCGCACGGTGTCGGGTCTCTGTATCGACACCGGGAATATTACCGCACACGTTTCCTGGCGTCTGTATCCTCCTCTCTCCACGACACTCGGAGTGATGACGCACAGGATCCGGAGATGAGGATGTCGGATCGGTCTCTATTGTTTACGATATATTTATTATTTGTGATAAACAGTCTGCGCAATCGAGTGGAGGGTGGTCGAGAGTGTCTGTCCTGCGAGGGGCCCCTGATTGAAAATGGTGAATAGGGAGGGAACGACAGAAGGATTTAGAATGGTTACTAGGGAGGGAGTGAAAGGTTGACTGAAAATGGTCTCCGGGAAGAAAGTGATGGGCTGAGTGACAATGGGCGCCAGGGAGGGGGCGATAGGCGGAATTAAGATGGCCGTGGTCACCTTGTTTCTCATGGCCGGCAGGGAGGGAGTGATACACTGACAAGAGAGTGGGAGTGACAGGCGGACTTAAAATGACCGACAGGGTGGGGATGACTCACTGATTGAAAATTATCACCGGTGCTGTTAGAGGGGAGGGGAGGTAGTTATGTGCTGATTAAAATATGATTCTGGATTAAAGCCAGAATATAAAGTTATCACCAGGGAGAGAGTGCCGCGCCGACATAACATTGTCACCAGGTAAGGGGTGACACGATCATTGAAAATGGTCTCAGGGAGAAAGGGATGCACTGAACGAAAATGGACGCCAGGACGGGAGTAACACACTGACAAACCAAAGGAAGTGGCGGCCCGACCTGAAATAGTCCCCGATTCCTTTGTTACAATGGCCAACAGGGAGAGAGAAACGCACCGAATGGCCCAAATGGAGACAGTGGCACGTTGAGAATAGAGAGGGGGTAATGGGTCGATGTAAAATGATCTAATGGGAGAGAGTGATGTTCTGACATAAAATGGCCGTTGTTTCGCTTAAACTGTCTGACGGGACAGTTTATGGTTAGTGATACCCTGTTTAAGGTGAGCACCGGGAAAGAAGGGACCAAGGAGGGAGCGATGTGGTGACTGAAGGAGACCCCGTTCGGCCGGGTTGAAACGGGACCAAGGAGGGAGAGATGTGGTGACTGAAGGAGACCCCGTTCGGCCGGGTTGAAACGGGACAAGGAGGGAGCGATGTGGTGACTGAAGGAAACCCCGTTCGGCCGGGTTGAAACGGGACCAAGGAGGGAGAGATGTGGTGACTGAAGGAGACCCCGTTCGGCCGGGTTGAAACGGGACCAAGGAGGGAGCGACGCCTCGGTTAAAGTGAGCGGCAGAGAAGGAGTGAAGGACACGTTGACTTCAAATGGCCGACGCTTCACTTGAAATGGCCGCCGTGGAGGGAGTGACGGCTTTGGTAGAAGTGAGCACAAGAGAGGGAGGGACGCGCTGATTTAAAATGGGCGAATCCTTGGTTAATGTGGCCGCCAGGGATGGAGTGAGACACTGACTTACAATGGCCACTGTCACAATCAGAATCTATGGTGAAGGAACATACGGTGTCCATGGATAGAATCCCGGGATCGAGTGTGTTATTGATTGTAATAACAGTATTTTAATTTGTGTTTTATATCGTCTTGGGCGTTGTATAAGTGTTTAAAATCCAATAATTTTGTAATTGAATAAACTAATGTATATATCTCAGATATTCACACATACACATATACATGTGGGTTTTGGGGAGGAGGGGTGAGGGGTTTGGGAGGAAGAGGAGTGATGGGACGAGGAGTAGACTGATGAGACGGTGAGCGTGGCGAAGTCACTGACTCAATAGGGGACGGAAAGACGAGGGGCGGAAGTTCCTGTCACAAACTGGTGGCCGAAATGGAAAAGATAAAGCCGAGGTAAGGAGGAGTGAAACGACAGGAAGGGAGCGGGACTGATGGGACAGGGAGGGAGAGGAAGTGACGGTACGGGAAGGGAGGGGAAGTGATGTGACGGGAGGGAGTGGTCTGATTGGACAGGATGGGGGGTGTGGGGGAGTGACTTTTTCAATAGTGGGGGATGAATGGGTGGTGACATTTCCTTCGCAAATAAGACGAGCTACCAAAAAGTTGGGCTACTTAAAACTTTCTCCAAAAGTTGGGAGAAAGAGGGAGCGGGGGTCGGGGACGCGGTCACGGCTGATGGGTCGGGGAGTTCATTGTCTCAACAAGGGAGAGGGGAGTGACTCACTCAACGGACGGGGGAGAAGGGATTGGGTGGGGGAGCGAAATTTCCCATCAGAAAATGTTCACCAAATTGTGGTGGATGGCGGGAGAAAGGGCAAGGGGCCAGAGAGGGGAGGGTGTCAGGAGTGACGCGGTGAGTACGGGAGTGACTCACTGGGTAACAGAGAGAGAGAGAGGGCGATGAGAAGAGGCGAAGATTGACATCGCAAAATGGCAGTACCAACCAGGAAACGATGCAGAGCATCGAGGTGGCGGGGAGAGGAGAGCGAGGAGAGGGAGGGAAGGGGTTTGCGAGTGAATGGATGGGAAGGAAGGTGACAAGATGTTGAATGTGAGGGAGTGACACACTTCGTGGTGGAGGAAGTGGGAAGGAGGGTCTGACACTGTCACAAAATGGCTGTCGGCAGAAGGTTAAATGGAGAGATGTGAGATCGGGCACCAAGGGGAAGGAGAGGAGGTTTGAGGAGTTGAGATTGAATAAACAGGGAGGGAAGTGAGCGGAAGGTGAGGAAAAGGGTGTGCCCCATTCTACAATGGTGGGAGAGCGGTTGTCAATGGTAACCGTCACAAAATGGCCGCCAGCCAGGGTGAGATGGGCGGTGATAGAGGGGAGAGCGAGGGGACAGAGAGCGGAGTGTTTCCGGAGTGACGGGAGCCGAGGGTGGGAGAGTGCGGCTCGTAACAAGGGAGCAAGAACTGTGGGGGTTCCCACGGGGGAGGAATGTGACTACGGGAAGAGGCTAGCACCGTTACCCTCCCCTCCCCTCCTCAATCTCGAAAGTCCTGCTTTGACTTTTCTTTCGGGCTGAGCCTCAGATCGCTCGGCCCGAATCCTTCAGGCTATCCGGTGGAGTAGGGGGACGTGTCTTCACTGGGGCCCATCAAAGGCAGGAGTGGGCGCCGGCTTGCCGGAGAAGATGGAGGCAAGTCTGGCGGTGCGGGCTGGTTGGCGTGGATCACCACGATTTTATGCAGGGTGGGGGAGAGGGAGGGGTCAGATTGAGTAGGGGAGGGGATAAAGAGAAGGTGAGAGGAGATGAGACCCTCTACCCACTCCCTCAGTCTCTCTCTCCCTCAGTCCCCTCTCTCCATCTCTTCCCCCACCTTTCTCTTACCATATTATCCTCCTCTCCCCACCCTATCCTCTCTCCACTCCTCTCCCCACCCTATCGTCCTCTCTCCACCTTCCCCACCCTATCCTCCTCTCTCCACTCCTCTGCCCACCCTATCCTCCTCTCCCCACCCCTCTTCCCACCCTATCGTCCTCTCACCACCTTCCCCACCCTATCCTCCTCTCTCTACCCCTCTCCCCACCCTATCCTCCTGTCCCCAACTCTCTCCCCACCCTATCCTCCTCTCAAAACTCCTCTGCCGGCCCTATCCTCTTCTCTCCACCCTCACCCCACCCTATCCTCCTCTCTCCACCCCTCTCCCCAACCTATCATCCTCCCTCCACCCCTCTCCCAACCCTATGCTCCTCTCTCCACTCCTCTGCCCACCCAATCCTCTTCCCTCCACCCCTCACCCCACCCTATCCTCCTCTCTCCACCCCTCTCCCCATCCTATCCTCCTCTCTCCACCCCTCCCCACCCTATCCTCCTCTCCCCACCTCCCTCCCCACCCTATCCTCCTCTCTCTACCCCTCTCCCCACCCTATCCTCCTCTCTTCACCCCTCTCCCCACCCTATCCTCCTCTCCCCACCTCTCTCCCCACCCTATCCTCCTCTCTCCACCACACTTCCCACCCTATCCTCCTCTCCCCATCACTCTCCCCACCCTATCCGCCACTCTCCACCCCTCTCCCCACCCTATCCTCCACTATCCACCCTCTCCGCAGCCTATCCACAACTCTCCCCACCCTATCCTCTTCTCTCCACCCCTCCTCACCCTATCTTCCACTCTCCACCCCTCTCCCCACCCTATCCTCCTCTCTCCACCATCCCCACACTATCGTCCTCTCTCCACCCCTCTCCCCACCCTATCCTCCTCTATCCACCTCTCTCCACACCCTATCCCTTCTCTCCACCCCTCGCCCCGCCCTATCCTTCTTCTCTCCACCTTCCCCACCCTATCCTCCTCTGCTCACCTCCCTCCCCACCCTATCCACCTCTGTCCACCCCTCTCCCCAGCCTATCCACTTATCCCCACCCCTCTCCCCACCCTATCCTCCTCTCTCCACCACACTTCCCACCCTATCCTCCTCTCCCCGTCACTCTCCCGACCTTATCCTCCACCCCTCTCCCCACCCTATCCTCCACCATCCCCACCCTATCCTCCTCTATCCACCCCTCTCCGCACCCTATCCTCCACCCTCCACCCCTCTCCCCACCCTATCCTCCACCCTCCACCCCTCTCCCCACCCTATCCTCCTCTCTCCACCTTTCTCCCTATCCTATCCTCCTCTCTCCACCCCTCTCCCCACCCTATCCTCCTCTCTCCACCTTTCTCCCTACCCTATCCTCGTCTCTCCACCCCTCTCCCCACCCTATCCTCCTCTCTCCACCTTTCTCCCTATCCTATCCTCCTCTCTCCACCCCTCTCCCCACCCTATCCTCCTCTCCCCACCACTACCCCCACCCTATCTTCCTCTCCCTACCCCTCTCGGCACCCTATCCACCTCTCCTCAGCCCTCTCCACACCCTTTTATTCCTTTTCTGCCCCACCTCTCTGAACTGTCTAGTCCATCAGCAATAACAGGAACGATTCTCTAATTCCCTATAAAGTATGAAATTATAAGTAGTATCTCAGATAAATTCAAGATTGGAAAAGACAGTGATGTGCGAGTTTGCATTTGAACAATGGTTATCAGACGAAAAATACAGATATTGGCAATAAATTATTCTCTTTTAGGGTAGCAGGCAATCACATGTGCGGTACCGCACAGAATGGAACCCGTCTGTCATGATATAGACTGTATCGATTATATTGATTAGGTCGGGACCGGGCGTTTTATTCTTTTCTGGCGTCCCCGGCGATGTGAACTTAGGCGATGTGGGGAATTATGAGGACAGAATATATTTTTTCTCCTGGTATTCCCGGTGATGTGAAATTGGGCGATGTGGAGAATTACATGAACGTTTTTTTTCCCCCCCTAACGTTCCGGGCGGGATGAAATTGGGCTATTTGCAGAATTATGAGGATGCCAGTATGATTTAGTGCCATTTAGTGAATCTCGATGTGTGCGGAAATCCATGGCAATTACAAAAAAATAACGTGGGTAATTGTAATGTATGAGGAAAATTAAAAGCGAAGTGCTACCAAAATAGCGATCTGCATAATATAGTGGAAATGTTTCGTGAGCTGATTCTCGGGTCACCTGGAACACTCTTGACTTGTAAATAGTGCAACCAGTTCAATTCAGAGATGGTCAGTTGATATTCGCAGCAAGTAACTTTTATCCCACTGTCAGAGTCATGTTTTCCTACTCCAAATTCGTCTCGACATTATGAGGCAAAAATTGCTGTATCGCGTGCAGCCTATGCTCCTTGCTTAAGAAATACTGACTCGCAATAGAGGAATGTTCACCATCTTGGCTTCTGACGTGGCTGTACTGTGACGGGGATTGGATCACGTGGACTGGACGCTCCGTCGCGAAGCTGCTTCATTCAAACAATGACCTGTGCATTCATTCACACTGAACAAGATGAATGATTTGCAAATATTGCAGATAATCTCTATCTGAGTTTACATGGACGGCACAATATCGTGGGCCGAAGGGCCTGTAATGCGCTGTAGATTTCTATGATTCTATGATTGACTGTCTGGGAGCAGGGAGTATGTATCCTGCACCGTGTGGTCGAAGCCGAGAAGGCAAAATTTCAGAAGAATGAATACCCTGTTCACGGCGGATATCAGACCAAATTCTTTAACGCTTGTGATTGGTGAATCACAGGAATCCGATAGCAGTGAATCTGACGTTTACAGTAACTCAACCTTACCCTTGATGGGTAGTGGAGGGCGATTAATTTGGGGGTGCCTGATTGCGAATCATATATTTTATGTCATTCCGTTCTCTTTCTCCAGTGAATTTAGTGGTGATTGTGATTCTGTCCCGGGGAAAGTGCGGCCTCTCCTTCTGCACCACTCGGTACCTGGTGGCCATGGCAGCGGTGGATCTACTGGTCATTATCACTGAGGCCGTTTTGTATCAACTCAATTATCATTATTTTCCCGTTTGCTTCCTGAACGTCCCCTCTGTGGGCACTGTTCTCCGTGTCCTGTCCCGCATTGCCGTGAACTGTTCCGCCTGGTTCACTGTCACTTTCACCTTCGATCGGTTTGTTGCCATTTGCTGTCAGAAACCGAAAACAAAGTACTGCACGGGGAGAACGGCGGCCGTGGTTCTAGCGACATCTAGCGGTCTGTTCTGTCTGAAAAACGGCCCACTCTACTTCACTTACAGAGAGATCATTAACAATGTACCATGATTCTGTTATCCGAAGCCAAGTTACTTCACTGAACCGGCGTGGGTGGCGTGTGACTGGTTTGACATCGTTTTAACTCCGTTCCTCCCATTCGGCGTAATAATGCTGCTCAACGCTCTGACAGTCAGGCACATTTTAGTGGCCAGTCGGGTCCATAGGGGACTGAGGGGTCAGAGCAAGGGGGACAACAGCAGTGACCCGGAGATGGAGAGCCGGAAGAGGTCTGTGGTTTCGCTCTACACCCTCTCCGGCAGTTTCATCCTCCCGTGGCTGACGAATGTTGCAGAATTTATCTACTACCGGGATAGGAATAGAGGGGAATGACTCGGAAATTATTTCCGCCTGTGCTGGGTATTTGCTAAGGAATTTCAGCTGTTACTCGAACACATTCATTTACGCCGCCACTGTCCAGATTCCGAGAGCAGGTGAAAGGCGCGGTGAAATATCCGTTCATTTCAGTACTCCGGTTCATAAACAGAGCAACCCACTAACGAAGCGCAAACCTGCTCACAGTCAGGCCCGCGGTTCCCGACTTCTACCCTCTCTTCCCTAAGGCCAGTAAGTCTTGGTCAAGCGAAATGGAGAAAAACAAAGGACGCTCCCATGAACGACTCCCGGCCGATCCGAACACGGCCCCAGTGAATAAGGACACGGGGAGGAAAATTGCAAAATACAAGAACACAGAACAATTATTCTGCGACACGTTAATTCCTCCGGGTACGTCCGCCTATAAGGTTTGGTTGGAAATAGGGGACAACAAGGACTCTGCTGCCTTTTCTAGTGATTTACGTGTTGGATCAGCCCCATGGAGTCTTCTTCGGTTTGGTAAAAATCGGATATCGGAAAGGAGAATCTGAGAACGGACGTGGGGATCCTAACTGGTAACTGACTTGCATGTTTTACTGAATGGGGAGAGGTGGAACAGCGGCAACAGCGCCCTAAGGTAAAGGCCAAGAAATGGGGGAATAATAGTTCAATGGCAGATTCTAGCGTCAGTCCGAAGCCCCATTGGGAGGTTTGTAGCCTCAGCCGGCGCCTCCGCCGCCCTAGGACGCCCCATGAATGATATCGAGATTATAGAAATGGCAGCGGGGTTGCAACAATAAAGACCCCGGAACGGGCAGCCAGCCCAGGGTGTGACCGCAGCAGATGTTCGCTCGCCTGGTCCGAACCCTGCCCCTTTGCCCGATTCTCCCGGAGCCCGCGGGCGGGAACGGACGCTCTGTTCACGGAGGGTCGAGTTTCCACCAGACGGGGGAGAGGGGCCCTTCAAATCCCCCGGATAATAGTGGACGATATCCCTATTTAAAAAACCAGGACCCCGGCTGACGTACGCAGTCCGATCAGCGACGCCCCGGATCCACTAAGAAAACCTGTAGCTTTTCATAATTACGAAATGGGTTGTTTAAGATCACGGGAGAAAGGGGGCAGTTCACACAGAAAGGGGAGTGGAAGGCGGGAGTTCGGCCAAGGTCCCGGGACGGGAGGCAGGACGGATGTCGGAAATGTGGGCGAAAGCGGCATTAGGTCAGAGAGAGCCGAGGCGGAGCGGAGAGAAGGGTTAGGAGAGGGCAATTGGAAAGAATCACCCACGAAGCCCCGGGAAGTGAGACGTTTCACTCTGCATAACCCCTTCAGGTCCCAGTAGGGAGGCCACGAGGGGAAGACGACACAACCGGCTCTGATCGGGCTGCATGAGAAGACGCAGGAGGATCCATTCCCGGATGTAGAAATAGCTGAGAAACGAGTCCGTGTCCTGGTCGATTCCGGCGCCACGATACCGTCCGTAAGCCCCTCTGTGGCACTGCCTGAGAGTACTATGAGTATAGAGACCGTGGGGATAACCGGACTCCCCATGACCGACCCATTTTCCCAGCCCGTAGAGATTAGTGTAGAAGGTAGAGGGATTGAAGAAACATTAGTCATAGCCAATAACTCACCCGTTAATCTACTCGGACGCAAGGCTTTGTGCAAACTAAAGTCGTAATTCACTGCCCTCCCCTGGGATAGTACCTTCTTCCCTTGAATACCCTCCAACCCTGACCCGCTCTGTCATGATCGAAAGGGGCGTGGCAGTGACGAGAGCGCGAATAAAACGTCGGATGAGAGTGATAATTGGTAGAACGTGGAGATGGTGGGATGCATGAGACAAATGGTGCTGAGTTTCTCTGGGCTTCTAAACGAGTTTAACTCTCCCGGCTGTCGCGGTCGCTGCTGACGACAGTTCTGTAGTGTCTCGGTGAGAATACAGCGATCGCCTGTGAGAATAGACTAGATATTTAGTTGTCTAACTGAGCTGAGCGGATATGTCTTTCTTTATTAAACTTTTTAGTGATTTGAAAAGAACAAGTATACAAACAAGAGAATTATCTCAAATATACATGTCAAAAACAATACAAACAGAAAGTGAAATAAACATTATCAAAATCATACAAATATATGTAAATATATGTGAATACGTGTAATCATAATATGTAGTATATAGTAAAAACAGAAACAGCTAATTCTGCTCTTATCAGTTAATAAAGAGAGAAAAAAAATAATTTAAAAAAAACAAAAAAAAAACCATTACACTATATGAAAAAGGGGTGGGGTGGAAATGGGCTGTGCAGTTTGTTCTGAGGAGACAACCAAAAAAAGAGGAAAGACTTTCTGATCAAATCTAAAACTTGGAAAATAAATAATTGGAAGAGTAATAAAAGAAATCAAATGAAAATGTCGTGAGTGGATATTTCGCTGCGCTGATGAACTGCTCTCTGAACTTGGACTGAGTCACGCCATAAATAAACGTGTTGGTGCAGCAACTTAATATCATCAGCATGTATCCGGAATGTTGAAGTATGTATTCCGAATCGTTGTAATTATTTGGATCCAGTCCGGCAATGGTGTAATAAAGGAATTCGGCAATATACACCGACCACAGGATGATGAAGCTTCCGGAGATGGAGAGAAGTAAGATCACAGACCTCCTCCTGCTCTCCATCTCCGGGTCACTGCGGTTCTCCGCCTTGCTCTGACCCCTCAGCCCCTTACGAACGCGACTGGTCACTAAAATGTGTCTGACTGTCAGAGCGTTGAACAGTAATATTAACACGAACGGGAGTAATGGCACCAGAACGGTAGAAAGCCAGTCATATCCCACCCACTCGGGATCCGTATAGTAGCCCGGCTTTGTAATACAGTCCCAGGGTATATTGTCAATCACTGTCACAGGTTGGTATATAAAGAGGAAGGGCACATTTATAAAACAGAACAGAACTCCAGTTGTTGTCAGAACCACAGCCGCAGTTTTCCCGGTGCAATACTTCGCTTTCCGCTTCTGGCAACAGATGGCGACAAACCGATCAAATGTAAACATGACGGTGAACCAGACAGAACAGTCTGTGACTGCCTGTCCCAGAGCATAAATCACACTGCATACGGGGGTGATGTCCAGGAAAGTCCCGGGGAAGTAATAATAACTGATCCGCCACAATATGACCCGAAATATGATGGTTAATAGATCCGCCGTTGCCATGGCCACCAGGTAGCGAGTGGTGCAGGTGGAGAGGCCGCACTTTCCCCGGGACAGGATCACAATCGCCACTAAGTTCACTGGGGGAACAGAGAAAAAAAAGTGAATTACTGTCTCGCCACTCCGTGAGTCTCCAGAGAGAGATAAGCTGGAAATTCAGAACAATCAAACTTTGCTGACAACAATTTCAGTCAGTTAAAAACGTGTAAACCTGCAGTCGCAGCCAATCACACGTGAGCGTGGGGTGAACGTGTACGGTACTCGGTACTGGCAGAGGACTAGTGTTGGGGAAGGAGGCATTGTCAACAGGTCGTAGACGGCGATTTGGGGAAATCATTCTAAATTTTCAGCCATTAGGTTTTCTGCTGATGGTCAAGTCCTGGAAACCAGATATATTGACTGCCGCGTTTCCCTCACCCAGGTTCTGTCACTCTCTCCATACATCGACTGCCTGCTCCCTCCGCCTCTGAACAACGTTCTCAGCAGATTAATTTTCATCCTTCTCTCCTCGACTTCCTGTTCGTCACCCGCACAGAGGAGACCCGCTTAGCTCGCCATTTTTAAATTCTGCAACTACTCCTCGCCGGGCTTTATTTTACAATGTGTCAAACCATCCGACCAGAAAGTTTGATCTTCGCATTGAAAGATTCTGTCTGGTTCGACGAACTTTTCATCTACTTCGTACGTTCGTGCTGAAATCATCAAAGATAATATAAGTCCGCTTGAACTTACGGATTTGCCTCTTTCGGATTTGCTCCAAATTACTGCGGGACGATTCTAAATGCTTCGATATTGGAACAAACCCTGCTAGATTAATTCGCACGCAGACGCTTATTGGAATCTCCGAAACTCCCGATGGCTCGGGGTCCAACACACAACTAATGACGAACGATCTCCCTTGAATCACAGCGGCGCATCGCCTTCCGCTTTCCCTTCAACGTTGCAACATTTATCTTAAAACATGACGCATCACCTTTCAATCTGAATTTAAAGCTTGTTGCACTATAGATACGGAACAACTCCAAGTAGCTCCTAAAGGCGCCGAGCGCATTGGAGTTAGTTTGTTTTTTATATAGCGGCTTTGCAATGATAATTGAAAACTGCTTGCTACGAAGCCACACAATGAATCCGTCTCACCGATCAGCTGCTCTACATCTGCTTCAACTGCCGGCTTAATTTCCGCCGAGATCACGTAATAACTGTAAAGGGGACATCGAACGAACTGAGAATTTTCTCACAATGTCGGCGCCGCAGTAACTGATACATCGGCATCACAAACCTATCGGTAACGAACGGGAGTAATGGCAGTAGAATGGTAGAAAGCCAGTCATATCCCACGCACCCGGGATCCGTATAATAGCCTGGCTTTGTAATACAGTCCCAGGGTATATTGTCAATCACTTTCACTGGGTGATATATAAAGAAGTGGGGCACATTTTCAAAACAGAGCAGAATGCCGGTTGTTGTCAGAACCGCAGCCCCAATTCTCCCGGTGCAATACTTTGCTTTCCGTTTCTGGCAACATATGGCGACAAACCAATCAAATGTAAAAGCGACGGTGAACCAGACAGAACAGTCGGAGGCCACCTCTCCCAGGACAAAGATCACACTGCATACCAGGGTGATGTCAAGGAAAGTCCCGGGGAAGGAATAATAACTGACCAGCCAGAATATAACATTCAAGATGATGGTTTGTAGATCCGCCGTTGCCATGGCCACCAGGTAGCGTGTGGTGCAGGTGGAGAGGCCGCACTTGCCCCGGGATAGGATCACAATAGCCACTAAGTTCACTGGGAAACAGCAAAAAGAATGATAATTACTCTCTCGCCGCTCCCTATGTCACAGGAAAGAAATAAGCTGGGAATTGACAACAATCATACTTTGCAGACAACTTATTTCTGAAGATTTGAAGCGTGTGGAGCGGGAGTGGAAGATGCCTCGCACAAGTACATGCAGGGTGAAAGGGTACAGAGGGTGACGGTTTGTCAACTAATCGCCAAGGGCGCTTTAGAGAAATCAATGTAAACCCGCAGTTACTTCGCACATTGCACGGTATCCGGTTAGAGAGTTTCAGCTTCCGTATTTTTTTAAAGATCTTGTCGGACCCGTTGAATTTTCAGCTATTTTGCACGTGAGTGCTTAATCTACCGAATTTCCAAATGAAAGGCAATATAGGTAATTCAAGACTTCTGTCTCTTTTAGTTTTGTTTCCAGATGGCTGCAGGATGATTCTGAATGATTCGATGTTTATTGTTCTAGAGCGGAGTATCGTATGCAAGAACTCAGCATCCGTGAGAAAAGAGTAGCCAACGTTTCGGGCCGAGATCCTTCATCAGGAATGGGGGGAAGAGAGGGCCGAAGCCCAGTAATAGAGATAGGGGAGGGGGTAGGGCCTAGAGGCGAAAGGTGGAAAACCAATCAGAGGAAAGATAAAGGGGGGAGAGGGAGGGGATAAACACGAAAGAACTGTAGAGATAAAGAAGCAGAAAGTTGAAAGGGGAGAGAGACAGAGAGGGACCAGGGACAGGGGAAGGGGAAAGGGAGGGGGAGGGAATTACCGGAAATTGGAGAATTCAATGTTCATACCACCAGGCTGGAGGCTACCCAGACGGTAGATGAGGCGTTGCTCCTGCAATCTGAGTTTGGCCTGATCATGGCAGTAGAGGAGGTCATGATATCGTATGCATATTGCCCCGTCTGACCTCCAACTGACCCTGTTGGGTTGGCTCTTAAATGTCGCTTCAGTTCACGTGGGAACAAATCCTGGCGCACGCAAACGCGCACAGAAACTTATCTTAATTTTGGAAACTCCCGATGTTTCGGAGTCTAACTCACAAGGGATGTAATCCAATCACAAACAAGAGAAAATCTGCAGATGCCGGAAATCCGAGCAACGCACACAAAATGCTGGAGGAACTCAGCAGGCCAGGCAGCGTCAATGGAACAGGGTACAGTCGACAGTTCCGGCCGAGACGCTTCAGCAGAACGGACTTGCTGAGGGGGCTCGGCCCGTAACGTCGTCTGTAAACTTTTTCATTGTGAGTTTATCACAAGAGATGTCTACTTCTCCCCGCTGAATCTCACCGGCGATCCGCTTCCTGCATTCCCTTCAAACTTGCAGCGATTTCTGAAAACACTGCGCAATAATTTCAATTTGAATTTAAAGCATGTTACTCTATTGATTCGGAATAACACTAATAGCCCGTAAAGCTGCAGAAGCTCGAGATTATCGGAGTTTACTTCAACAGCCTGCCATGAATCATATCTCCGATCTTCTACTCTGCATCTATTTCAACCGCCAGTTGATCTTCAGTCGAGGGCACGGATTAAACAGCAAGGAGATTTCTGAACGAACACAGAGATTTATCACAATGTCTGCACCGCACTCATTGATACACCGGCATCACAACGCTGACGGTAACTGAACGAGTTCACAGACCGCGCACACAGAACCGCAATTGTTAGTTCGCCTCTGTTCTTACCAGGAACACCGATAACGGCGATGATCATGAACCATATCTTTCTCACACGGGAAAATACGTCAAGCATTTTGTGTGAGATTCAGCCTGTCTTCCAGCTGCCCGCGATCTCGCTGAAGAAACTCTGAGCTGATGAATCTCCACGGTCATTCATTTATACTCGCTCCAGCACACTGAATATTCAATACTACACAAGGCTGACGTGTCTTCCAACAGCTGGGGTAAAAATAAAAATGACGTAATTCAAGTAAAATCCCAATTGTGAAGAGTTTGCAAAATCTCAAAGACAAAGAAATGACGGTTCTAGCAATCAGTGAATGTTGTTACGAAATACTCTTAGGGTCAGCTCTCGTTTTCATGATTGTCATTGTTGATCATGTGATGTCCATTCCTTGGCTCCATAGACTTGGTCGTCATTGAGCAATTGTGAACCGTTATCGGGCTGCTCTGTTCACTGAGGAAATCGTCTCGGTTATGGATCTTGCAATTGAATCTGATGACGCCGATACTGAACACATGCAAACCGTGAATAAAATTAATTGTAGCACACACAAACTGCTGGAAGAACTCCGCAGATCAGGCAGCATCTATGGACAAGAATCAACAGTCGATGTTTCTGGCCTAGACGTCTTCTTCAAATTAATTAACGCTTCGTCGAGCACCTCATGTCCATCAACATCAAGCGAAATTTCCCGGTGGGCAAACATTTCAATTCCTATCCCCATCCCGAGCCGACATGTCGGTCCATGGCCTCCTCTTGCGCCATCATGAGGCCACTCACATGCTGGAGGAGCAATATCTTATATTCTGTGCAGGTAACCTCCAGTTCAATGGCATAAACATTGATATCTCCATATTCTGGTATTCCCCCTTCCTTTTCCCTCTTCTTTATTTCACCACACTGGACTCTTACACTTCTCCTGACTTGCCTATCATGTCTTGTTGTTGCCCGACCTGTTTCCCTTTCTTCCATGATCAACTCTCCTCTCCTATCGGATTCTTTCTTCTGCAGACCGTTTGCCGTTTCCAAATATCTCCAGTCACATAATTCGCCACCCCTCTCCCCCACCTACGCACCTGGCTTCGCCTGTCACTTTCATGCTTTTCCGCATTCCCATCACTCAACCTTTTCACTCTAGCATCTTCTCCGTCCGTTTGAAAAGTCGCAGCCCGAAACGTCAGCAGTGTATTCTTTTCCATAGATGTGCCTGAACTGCCCAGGTCCTCCGGCATTTTGTTTGTGCATCAAACTGATGTAGTCCCTCACACAGTGAACCAGCACTCATCCATTTCGCGCTAGCGTGAAGCCAGGCATTTCAATCGACCCTCCATTTGGTTCAAATGTTTAAACCTTCTACATTTATTGCACTTGTACGAAAAATGACAATTGTTTTACAGATGCACAAAATTGATAGCGCTGTTGACAGTGAGGTAGAAAGTCGCATTTACTTGTTTGGACGATCTGAACTGACCTTTCACGGCAAATATAACACGACATTTTATATTCCGTTTCATTTTGTCCTCCGTTGTGCACATCCATTGAATGGTCTGAATCGAATGACGCACATAAACAGCCTTTCACGTATCCAGCTGCTCCGTGTGGTTTTAAGTCAATGGGTCGTCAGATATGGTATGGAATTGATCAGCTTGTCAGATGGTCCTCAAAGGGCAAACCGGGGTGAATATTGATGTACGTATTGATTCCGCTCCATGGATGAGTAGAGCTGGAATATTCACAAAGAGTGAGAGGTTCTGGAGAGAGCTGATGCAGGGACGGACAAGGAAATGGACGGTCAGAATTCACTGAAGGCAGAAGTGGAAGATTTAGCGTAAGTTCACGTAAGGTGTTGGCTTTCTTTGTGAACCGTTATTGACCCAGTCCCGAGGGTGAGTGTTAACTAGTTTCTCTTTCTACGGAGTCTGGTTCACTGGACGAGTTCTCCGAGTCTATGTTTCAGTCTTGGACCTTGAACATGGACTCAGGTCCAGCAGATCATCATCAAAAGAAGCAATAAACAACTCATTGCGTCCGCTTTTATTTGCTCTAATTAAGTCAGCCTGGAGAGGGAACTTCCATTCCTGCGAGCACATGGCAAGAATAACGAACTTCCCTTCGTCTAGTCTCGTTCCTGGTTACCGATTTACAGACTGTCTGTCTTTCTGTCTGTCTATCTATCTATCTATCTATCTATCTATCTATCTATCTATATATCTATCTCTCTGTCTATTGGACTGTCAGGCTGTCTGTCCTCTACCTGCCTGCTTGTCTGTTTGCCTGTCTAACTGTTCAGCTGCGGCTCTGCCAGATATTGCCACTTTGATCGAGAGGGTTTCACAAGGAGAGGGACAATGCGAAGCCGTTATGAAGATGGAAATGCTCATTTTCTCAATCTTACCGGATCAAGGTTTACATGATGGATACGCTGTGACGTGAGAATGACGTCGTTTTACCATTCCATGGTCAGTCTATGGGCGTTTACCAAGTCCGACTGAATTTCATGACCCATGAGCCACCCAATCTCTCACTTGGTGCACGAGTTTTCACTACATTGATGATATATGGTTTGGTGGAGACAGACAGCAAAGCCTAAGTGAAGGTCCACATGAACAGGCTGAGGAAATGAAACACAGTGAGTGGACAATGAACTCAAATGGAAATACCTGTTCTCAGCTATAATGTGGAGACTGGAGATACAACGGAATAATGTAAAAAATAATGATTCAGGAGAGGGCGAAGACTAACATCGAGTACCCTGCAGTCCACAACCAGGGAAGAGCTCCACTGTCGTTGTCCCGACTGAACAGCGGCTGGCATCCGTGTTTCGTCACTGCAGTTCCCCGGAGCGTCGGTAGATGCCGCTGTCCCTTTCCGACTCAGACTGGCAATCATTGCTGCCACATTCCTTCACCGAAAGTCATGCGGCAAGTGATGGCGCATAGCAACTCATCAGCCAAACCCCGGGACCCTAGGCAACGGTGATGTTCTTTTCCTGAAAATAACAGATGGGTGGACCTGTCTGTGATATTACTGGCTTTGAGATTGAAAGGAGAATTTGGAAGGACGGACGAAGAACAAAAATGTTAACAGCAAGAGTGTTTACTGGCGCGGTGTCTGCTGAAAGGGCGGTGCTGTGTGGAATGAAAACAAAACTGAGACAAGGCGAGCGAGAACAGTGTGGGTGGGAATACAACTAACTGAAAGTAGAGGGTGGGGGTGGGAGTTCCAAAGAGAGTGATAGAGTCATTAATGACACAATTTGTTGTTGACACGTTTCCCTGTGCACAACTGGAATAAATTGGCATCAGGAAAAAGAAATGAACGGAAAGTTTGTGGAATGCAGAATGAAAAGAGTGTCGGAATGTGTTGAAGAAACATGAAGCAACAATGGAACTGTTTATTGTCAGGCAGATCTATTACAAGAACGCCTGAAATTCAGAAATTAAACAGTTTCTTTATTTTGCATGAAAAATAATTCAAAAATCGTGAACATGCGGCAGACCTGACTGTCAGTGTGAGCATCAGGCCGCTAGTCGGCTGAAGGGATTCGTTCCGAAAGGAGAAGCCAATTTCCTCAAGAAGCAAAATAATCGAGATTTTATTGTCTGCTGACACAGCCTGAAGGAAATCATGGAAAATGGAAGATGACCCAGGCCGGAATTAGCAGCGGGATAAAGTGACAGGGTCTGGGGGCTGAGGAGCTGCCGAATGAGCTCCCCGTTTTCCAGTGACAAGCATATGACATTCCGTATTGCTGCTAATTTGTGCAGCAATTATTGGTCTGCGGTAAACGAGAATAAAAACGAGATAGATCAGAGGACAGAGGTTTAAAATTGACATGGGGGCAGTTCCTTCATATAGAGGCCGGGACATGGTTTGACTGAACTGTCAGAAGTGGCGATTAAGGTGGAAATATCGGCAACAGTTAGAAAGCCATCTCGATACTTGCAAGGATTTCAGAGGTTCAGAGGGATCCTGGCTAAGTGAGGGAAAATGGGACCAGCTCGCTGGGCGTGGACCAACTGAGGCGATGGGTCTGTTTCCATAACATATGACTCTAAAACTCAATTTTCATCCGACCGATTGCTTAGACCGAGTTTAAATGGTGAGTTTATTTCTGTAAACCGTTTCACTCCTCGTAACCTGAGGCCAGCAAACCGAATCGAACTCACACAGCACATGGTATTCAAGTCACATTCATGCCGCCGCACTGGAGATAGAATCAGTGGCCAAGAGTCAAAGTTACCCCTAAGCCCCTTCATATTGAGCTGTTGCTTCAGTCTTGAGGAAAGGCACAAGAGCACTCCATGGACCTGGGTCACAATACCTCTCAGCTCTTCCCAAGTAGTTTCCCGCACCCCAGTTGTATTAGCATTCTCCAGCCTCTCGGTCCTTTACACCTGGTTCGAGCATTTGGAAAATAAACTCTCCAGCCTGCTGACAAAATTGTGCTCAGGTCAGCGACGACCAGCAAGAGTCCACTATAAACCGCCGTGTGAAATAGAGAAGGTCGCTCACTTGTGCAAAATCTTTATCCGTGAATTAGCAAAGGGAACCGTCACCTCGGGCAAAAGTGGGTTGGACAGTAAATTTCAGCGTGGAAAGCAAAGTCCAGATTGTTAAAAATAGTATTCATGAAAACTCCGTTCAACTAAATGTGTTCAAACCCATGTGTGTTTCATTCGCTGGAAATGAATTTACATGTGATTGTATTCCACAGAACGATATGTCCGTCCGCTCAGTTACTGCTGTTTGCAAGAGATATCCTGCTGGGGTGCTGGGGGTGGGTGGGCAAGTTACAGAATTCTTCATTATTCTACTGAATAAGGGGAATTACAGGGGCAGGAGACAGAAAATTGCCCGGGTCGATCAGAGGAGGATACTGTCGGTGATGGCGGCAAAGCAGAGATGGCTGAAGCTTCTGGGAATAGTTCACGAGGCGCAGGATGGATATGTCCCACGGAGGAAGAAGTTCTCAAATGGCAGGGGTAAGCAACCGTGGCTGACAGGGGGAGTTACGGACGGATAAAGGCCAAGGAAAGGGCAGATAAGGACGCAGAAGTTAGGGGGAAGGATGATCAGGAACCTTTTAATATCCAACAAAAGGAAATTAAGAAGATATATTAAAAAAGAAAAAGACGAAATGATAGCAAGCAAGGCAATAACAACATGAAGCAGGAAGCTAAAACGCTTTTCTGTCACATAATGCGTAGAACGGAGGTGGGGTAAATATTGGATCACTTGAGAATGATGCTGGTGAGGTCGTAATTGGGGACAAAGAAATTGCAGATGAACTTAATGGGTGCCTTGCATCTGCTTTCTGTGACGAGATATGTTATAGATTATGAGATTATTTCCAGATATGTTTTAAATTTATGAGATTATGAGCGGCATAGTTTGACCAGGGAGTTGGAGTAAGTTTCGCAAGGATAAACGTCTATCATCCGATTGCATGCATTGACGTTTATAGGGACAAAGATCTGTGAGCGGCAAATTATTAACACAGAACGGCGGGTACCAGAATTTGAGGATAGTAGCAGATAGTATCTGCGCTCAAGAGGTTCACTTCATTTTAAAAATCATTTTATTGATACGTAATCTTCTACAGCTATAAACATATACAAGCCTTCAACCAGTTGATATATATACAATTAATAAAGCTCAAGAAAAATAACATCAAAAAAGAATAAAATATGACGATGAAAAAAATTAAAGAAAAGAAGGGAAAAAAAGAGAACCCCAAATAACTAAAAAAGAAAGAAACCCCACTAACCACAAGAGATGGAAAAAGAAAGAAAAAGAAGAAAAAAACCATTAGGAATCAACTCCCGGTGCAATACGTCTTACCATCATCTATATATATATATATATATATATATATATATATATACATATAAAGAAGAAAAATCATCAACAGCCAATTCACATTTATATAACATAAAATTGGAAGGAAACCATATAAATTAATTCAAATCAAATGATAATACTTGGCATAAGAGACCCATCTTCTCTCAAAATCGAATGGATGATCAAAAGTTCTACTTCTATTTTTTTTCTAAACTAAGACATAAAATTACTTGAGAATAACATTGAATTAATGCAGGGATTGTGGTATCTTTCCATTTCAATAAAATAGCACTTCTTGCCAACAATGAAACAAATGCAATTACATGTTGGTCTGAAGATGAAATACCCTGACTATGATGCGGAACTGTTCCAAATAGAACAGTTAGTCTACTAGGTTGTAAATTAATTTTCAGAGCTTTAGAAATTGTAGGGAATAAAGATTTCCAAAAAAGATCTTAATGAAGAAAATGACCAGAACATATGTGACAAAGTGGCTTCTTCAGTTTGACACCTATCGCAATAATTCTCTATGTTAGGAATTTCATTTAACCTCATTATGAGGAGCTCCATTACATTTACAACTCCTTTAAATTCCAATTTTAAATCTCTATCCTATTATTAAACAGTCTTTATTAAATTAAATTATCTAGTTCTTTATATCGATATTTTTTAAAAAAATTAAACCTTCAATAACAGATCCCATTATTCTCTTTTTTTTGCAGATTTATTTTGTGAATGTCGATTGATGACTTTTGAAGAGTTAATTAGCAAATATTGTCTCTCTCTCTCTCTCATTCACACTTTCTGCAATATCTTCAGTTTAGATTTTTTTTTACAAAAATACTTATCTAAGTTTCCATATATGCAAGAATCTGATTTGTTGGACACTATTTTGAATATGAATCCTTTAGTTGTCATACGGGGGTGTTGGATCAGGACCCAGATGCAGGACGCAGCCAATGCAGTGCTAGGAACAGGGCAGGACGAAGCTAAAGGACGGGACAAGACGCCTGGGGTGAGGTGCGAGCCCGAGACTGGACAAGGACCCAGAACCTGGGTCTTGCCTCGGGCTCGGACCCCCAAAACCAGGCGAAGACGTGGCGAGGCTTGGCTAGAGACATGGGGTCTTGAGGCTTGGCTAGAGATGGGGTCTTCAGGCTTGGCTACAGACTTGGGGTCTTGAGGCTTGGCCAGAGACGGGGTCTTGAGGCTTGGCTAGAGACGGGGTCTTGAGGCTTGAGGCTGGGGTCGAGGCTTGCCTGGAGGCTTGAGACCTGGATGGAGCTTGGAGGCGGACTACGGACTGTACATAAACATAGAGCCGAGACTTCTCCTTCGACAAGCCGGGACTCATCTTTCACTCCACAGCAAAGTGGGGCAGGACCTTCCGTCAGGTAACGGCAGAACGGCCTGACTTACCCCAAGGAGGCCAGGACAAGACAAGACAGACTATCCCGCAGGGCAACGGCAGGACGTCCCGACTTACTCCACGGGGCGAGGACAGGGAGAGACAAACACCGAAGAACGAAGACAGTTCCATCTATACATCGGGGCTGCTCCGAGTAGCCATTACAGCCAGCAACCTTGGCTGGATACGGAAACAACCGGATCCCTACCTAGCTCGGAATGGCTGACGGCCACCCAGCTGGCCTGGGAAACGGCAGAATCCATACCGCAATGACAGCCCCGACTACTGACAGCAAGGCTCCAAGAAACAATGGTTCTCCAACGCAGCCTAAAGATGGCAAATGGCCGTACCTGCCTTCCATCAGCCATTTGCTCCATGAGAATCTTGCCAGAGAAGCTTGACAAGACGACCCTCAACCACACTTAATCCCAGGGCTGCAGTCGGTGATAACAGCGGCATCCTGGTGGCGCGTCAGTGCTGATTGACAGCGAGCGGAGATGTTATTTCCAATCCGCACAGATGGTGGACTCCAGAGTCGAAGATGAATCCCTGAATACAGTCCAGTCCTGTAAACGCTCCAGTGCCTCCCTTGTCCATATTGTCCTCCACCTCACTACCGGACTGGGATTAGAGAGCAAACTGATAGAAATAACAGGGCATTCATTGGATATAGAGCGAGATTCCAAGATGGGATGGCCCCTAGGTAGCAGGGTCGGTGAAATTTCGGATGATGTCCTTAGCATTGTTAATGTGGGAGGAAAGCCACCAAAGTTGTCAACCGCAGGCTTATCAATTACATGGACAAGACGAGTAACGATGTCCTGCAAACTGAGTTTCGGTATTTAGGTGATAAGTTAAAGGGCCGGACCACAAGGTCGGTGGTATCGAGATTGCTACCCATACCACATGTCACTGACGCTTGAACTATGAACATGATACAGTTCAGCACGTGGGGAAGGAGACAGGATGCAGAATGTGGATCATTGGACTCTCTTCCACGGAAGACAGGACGTTCACAACGGGAACAGATTGCACGTCAACTGCACGGGAACCAATTTCGTTGTGTCGAGGTTTCCTGGTACAGCTCCGAGACGTTCAAAATGAAGTTGTGGTGATATGGAAGTGAGTGTGTCAGGTCATCTAGTGAAGTAGTTGTGGGGAATGTAGATATTATGTCTGCATTAAAAGAAATGATTGAGAGGTTGGGCATGGTGGGACTAATAATCTGAATCGCGTCTATTTCAATACAATGAGTGATTTGGGTAAGGATCAACACGTGAGTTTATGCTATTATAGCCATTGGTAACAATTGCATGCGGGGTGGCAGCGCCGGCAGCTCAATGTTCCGCGGTTCAGTTGTTTCATAAACGATAGAAAGGTGAAGTGGTTATTAAAGAGGAAAGGGCGGCATTACTAGTCATGGAAGGTGTCACAACAGAGCTCGGGCAGGACCGACTGGAGGACTCCTCCAATGAGTCTGCATGAGTACGACAGAATTAAACCAAACCGATGATCACGTCACTGACTTCATTGAGGAGCGGCGGAAATGAGAGGAGCAAATTTGCAGAAACTTCATATCGTTGCAAAAAGTGAAGGTTGTGTTCGTAGTTCAGTTTAACTTTCAACACAATGACTGGGACTTTGATTCTGTAAAGAAATGGATGGGATAGAATTTACCAAATCTGTTCAAATGAATGCTGGTTAAGTGGGAGGCCTTCAGAAGCGGTATTGAGTGTACATTGCTCCTATATTCCTGTTAGAACAAAATCCAAAGTCCACCATTCTTACAGAAGCTTGCTTTTCAAGGGGTAGATTTAATTTTGTTAGGCAGACGGTCTGTATAACAAACGTGAGGAATAAACACCATTTAAGAGAACACAAGAGGGAAATCAGCAGGTTTAGAATCTGTCCTGATGTTGCTCTAGCAGTAAACCTGAAGGGGACTTGGGAAGAAAGACAGATAGACAGAGATATAGATAGAAAGTAAGATAGATAGATAGAAAGACAGATTGATAGATAGACAGATAAATAGCATATAGACAGATAGACGGATAAATTTGTCTTGAGTCAAGTTAGGGTGGCTAATGTCCAGATCCTTGAAAAGTTGTCCACGCGAATCTTGTGGGAGGCGTCCATTAATTTTTGGGGTCTCGGCTGAGATATTTAAAAGATCTTTAATCGCGGTGAAGAGGCCAGGTGACTGGGGACCAGGTATTGTCCTTACATTCGTGCTCGGGAAGGGCTCGGATTATGTCGGGAAATTACAGGTCAGTGAGTCTGAAGCCGGTAGTGTGTAAATTATTTCAAGGTACTCGAAGGGACGGTATATATATGGTAGGTATTTCGATAGACATGGCATTATTGTTGAAATTCAACGTGGCTTTGTGAGTGGTACGTCATATCTAAGCAATCTTAGAGACTTCTTTTTCTAGGAGTTACTAGAAAATCTAATGAAGACGTGTCAGCGGATCTCGTTCATTTAGACATCAAGAAGGCTTTTGACAAAGCTCACATAAGAGGTTAGTCCAGACTGTTCAGTCCCTTTCTTTCCGTGGGATGTAGTAAACCGGATTCAACATGACTACGGTAGAAGCCAGAGAGTGAAGTTATATGGTTGCCACTCTGAATGGAGGCCTGACAATAGTGGAGAGCCGCAGTGATCACCGCTGGCTCTGTTGTTAATGCGGACGTGTGGGATGTTGCACACTGGGAGGACTGACCAGCGTGGGACGTACACATGGAATAGTACGGCACTGAGTAGTGCAGTGAACAAAGGGGTCTGTGAGTACAGAGCCATTATTCATTGATAGTGGTGTCTGAGGGAGATTGGGTCGTAAAGCGGGTTTGGGCAGTTAGGCATTGACAAATCAGACTATTTAGCTGAGGATGTAATTCTGAAGTTGAATTGTACGTTGGCAAGACTCAGTTTGGAGTATTGTGTGGAGTTCTGATCAACTACCTGCACAAATAAATCACTGAGAGTGAACAAATACAGAGAAAGTTTACAAGGCCTTCTTTGAAGCTTGAAGACCTGATTTATAGGGAATGCTTGAATAGGTTCGGAAATTGATTTTGTTTTCCATATCCTGAGCACAGGAGAATTTGGGGAGATTGCACAGAGGCATATAAATCATGAGGGGTAAATGGAAGCAGCTTTTTCTCACTATTTGAGTGAGACTAAAACTACCGCTCATAGGTTAAGGATGAAAAGTAAAATATTTAATGGAAACTGATGGGGAGCTCTATTTTAAGAGTGGGGAGAGTGTGCAACTAGCTGCCAGCGGCAGTGGTGGACGTAGGCTTGATGTAACATTTAAGACAGATTTGGGTAAGTCCGTGAATATAACGGTACGGAAGTCGAGGCAGAGTTTGACACGGACTGGATGGGTCCAGTTTTTTTGTGCTGTGGTACACTATTTCACTGGCTCCTCTGAAATACATTGAATGAACATCGAACCCATTGTTTGTCATGCACCGCCAAGAGTTCAGTGTGTTACCCAATGTCACAATGAGTAAAAATAGACCGAAAAAAAACTTTGTTTCTTTATTCACTGTCCTGTAGCTAATGTAACTAAGGGGGCATTAATTGGCTTAAGGGACATTCCTCCTGGTGTATAAGGGCTCACCGAACCACCGCATCTGGGCAAGTTGGCACTTTTCGTACAACTGATCGACGCTTCTGGCAGAAAAAGGGATATCCAGCAATTTATTATATCGTCTCAATTTACTATCCCGTACTGGCAGCCGTTGGTATTCCAGGTAAGGTCTCGGAAATGCCGAGATGTGCGACATACTGTAGTTTTTAAATTATGCGCTGCAATTTAGAGCGGACGTGTTTTGCTGTTGAAGTCTTTTCATATAAAATCACAGGAAATAATGAAAACAGAAAGACTTTACATCGATTTGTTTAAATTTGATTTGCGTGACTTTGATATCTTTACTGTTTTTTTTCTTGTTTGTTTTAATGTACTGAATCATGACCTTTTCTGTATAATCATAACATTTTTGTTTTGGATGTAATGAATTTGCCGCTGATATTAAACCTGAGTCTGGTTCAGATTCTAATACACAGTGATTGTGTTTGATTCATGATGTCCTCTGTCTGGAATAGTTATGGTGACTGTCCTGTGTATTCAGCCAAAGGATATGTGCTGTCCTGGTTGTCAGTCCATCGGAAACTGATATCTGAAGGGTTAACGGAAGTTCATAAGGGATACAAGAGAAAAGCAAAATTAATCCAGAGGGAAAAGTGTTCTATGGAAATACCTCGAATTTAGGATTAACGAGAACCCAGTTTATTCTAGAGGGGTAGAGCTATGCAGCACAGAAAGAGTTATTTCATCCAAAGATCCCATGTCAAATAAGATGCTGCGTGATGTTTCAGCGTTCGCCTCACAACCTTTCAAACGCTTAATAACCATTTACCCGTCCAACTGCCTTTTATTATTGGATCTCCTGCAGCCACGTCATCGCGCAGCATGTTTCACCTAATTGCCACATTTGTATAAACGTTGCCCCTCAAATACCTATTGAACCTTCCCCACTCAATTTATACCAGCGCCGTCAGGACCAGGATTCCGCAACCCTGTAAGAATAGACTGGGTGAATTTACACTGTCTCTGTCCCTTATGGCTTTCTGTGCTTCTGTGTGATTAACTCCCATCTACCTGCGCTGCAGCGAATAATGTCCGGCTCTGATCAATCTCTCTCTGCAAAGCAGTTTCTAAAATCCTGGAAACATTCTGGTAAATTGTTTCTGGACTAATTCAGTGTGAGCCTTTCCAACTAGAAGGTGGCCACAATGCTCACAGTTGTTTGTGTACAGGCGTAACACAGACGTGTGCATTTCCATTTCCATCCTTTTTTTTTTGCTCAGTTCCTTCACTGATGAAGCCTATTGATCCTAGCTTCATAACCACCCTGACCGCCTTATGTTCAACTTTCAGTGAATCATGTTCTTGAAATACAAGATCCCTCTATTCTCGAGACTCCACGGAGCCCTAATGTTAGTTGAGAATCTCCTACCTTTCTTATCTTTTCAAAAGTAAAACCCTCCACGTGTCCCAATTAAGCTCCACCATTCCATTCTTTGACCAACTTACTGAACTGATGAAGATAACAACCTAACGTTTGATAGCTGACCCCGCTCTCCACTGGACAATCTATTTTATTGTCGTCTGTAAATTTATTCCCCGGGTTTTGCACATTGATATCCAAATCTTCGATATAGATGACGCATGACAATTGGCCCGGTAACAATCGCTGAACAAATCACTATTCGCTGACCTGCGATCCCAGACACAAAATTCCACCATGGATTTCTTCTCCCCACCACCAAGGATTACCATGATGGGACTGACGGCTTTGTGGCAAAGTGTGCGGATGATACGAATGATGGGTGGATAGGTAGGTATTGCTGAGGAAGCAATGCGATTGCAGCGGTGCTTAGACATATTGGAAGAATGGGCACAAAAGTGACAGATGGAATACAGTATTGGGAAATGTACGGTAATGCATTTTGGTAAAACGAACAATAGTGTGGACTGTTACCTAAACGGCGCGATATGGACTACCAGTTTTACCATGCAAGCAACGTCACACTGAGCAATCGAGACACATTGAGAAATTACTGTCTCTTTCTATCTCTCTTTTCTCAGTTAATTTAGCGGCGATTGCGATCCTGTGTCGCAGAAATTGTGGGCTCTCCAAATGTATCACTCGCTACCTCGTGGCCATGGCGGCAGCAGATCTGATGGTCGTTCTCTTTGGTGTTGTATTGGAGAAAATCAATGCTCTCTATCAGTATGCTGTTTTTGTCGTGAAACCCCCGCTGTGTGTTGTGGGACCTATTCTGACGATTGCAGCATTGGATTGTTCCGTTTGGCTGACTGTCGCTTTCACTCTCGATCGCTACATCGCGATCTGCCTTCAGAAGTTGCGGCCCCGATATTGTACGGAGAGAACAGCGACCGTGGTGATCGTGGCCGTGGCCGTAGGTGGCTGTGTTCAGTCATTTCCATTTTACTTGGCAGGAGAGCCAGGGAAGTGCATTCCCAAACCCGAGTACCTAACATCATCCCTGTGGAGAGGTTACGAGTTATTTGACACCATCATTACCCCGTTATTACCAGTTGGTTTAATTCTGCTGTTCAATGTTTTAACCGCCAGATCTATTATAGCAGCGAATATAGTTCGCCGTGGATTTCGGAGCAATACTGACAACAAAAGTGATCCAGAGGTTAAGAACCGGAGAAAGTCAATGGTTTTGTTGTTCGCTCTATCCGCCAATTTCATTTTATTGTGGATAACCAACATTGTACACTCCATGACTTGGGCAGCGGTAAACGTGTTTTTCACAGACAAATATTACAACACGCCTACATTTATCCTACAAGAATTTGAGTATACTTTGATGTTGCTCAGTTCCTGCACCAACACGTGTATCTATGGACTGACACAGAGGAAGTTCAGGGAGGAGCTGAAGAATGGGGCGACATATCTGTTTACGCTAAATGGGAAGCTCTGTAAATGAAATGTAACTGAAATTATCCATAATTGACTTTTGCCATAAATACGTAGAGTTTTTTGTATTTTTTGATTAAGCAGCAACAATCTGATTATTATCTTTGCGCACCACCTGACTGTTCATTCCAGTCCGAATGAGGTCGGGAGTCACAACTGCGAATTTCCCTCCATAGATTCTGCCTGAATTGCTTATCTTTTTGCTGCGTGTATAAAACCTCGGCTGAATCCAAAATGCGTGCTGGACGTCAGCGTCTATTACGCATGTGCAGGTATTAATGATGTCTTTTTCACGTGCTAAACTTCTGTGTTGTGACGTCAACATATATGCTTACTGTGGTTGTGGGGTTTGATTGTGACATCACATTCCCTTCACAAACACATCATAAGCACGGCAGGAATTCATGACCATGTATGAGTTTCAGGCACCTGCAGGATCGCTACACAGTGCCTTTCGTTACCCGCGTTTATACAAACTCATTGGGAATATAGTACTGTGTAATTTAGTTTCCTTCCATTAAATCAGATCTAACTATGCTGTAGTTCCAACTATGTTGTAGCCCAGGAGTTTCCGAAACTTTTAATGCCATGGACTCCTACCATTAACAGAGCGGTCCGTGAATCCCAGAATGGAGCCTCTATTGCAACAGAAAATATTCCTGCTGAATCTTGCATTATGTTCACTAGTTTTCAAAGCAGGGCATGTTCCCTTTTACATTTTCGTGAGCAAGGGACGGAAGCATTCTTTCATTGCCCATGTGACCGCAGTAGCTTTGTCACATATCAGATTCAGATTCAGATTCAGTTTATTGTCATTTAGAAACCACAAATACAATGCAGTTAAAAAATGAGACAACGTTCCTCCAGAATGATATCACAAAAGCATATGACAAAATAGACTACACCAGAAAATCCACATAACGTTTGACAATCCCCAATCCAGAGTCCGGAGAGGCTGCTGCTTATTAATACTGCGCTACTGTCTTAGCACGTTCCCCGGAAAGGAGATCCAACCCTACTAGACAAAACAAGACCACGGACTAAAGCCTCAAGACCTGCACAAAACCACATAGTTACAACATATAATTTCAACAACTGAGGACCAGGAGAAAACATTGTGCGTATTTTCCCGATCTCTTTTTATAATTGAAACTGGTGCCAGTATTGTGTAGCAGCACCTGAAGGAAAACTGTCCTTCCACATCCGAACCAACTGTCCTTCCACATCCGAACAGTGTCCTTCTACACCCGAACCAAGTGTCCTTCCATATCCGAACAAACTGTCCTTCCACATCCGAACAAACTATCCTTCCATATCCGAACCAAGTGTCCTTCCATATCCGAACAAACTGTCCTTCCACAACCGAACAAAGTGTCCTTCCATATCCGAACAAAGTGACCTTCCACATCCGAACAAAGTGACCTTCCACATCCGAACAAACTGTCCTTCCACATCCGAACCATGTGTCCTTCCACTTCCGAACAAACTGTCCTTCCATATCCGAAACAATTACTCCGGCTATAAAGACCCCGGACGAATCCTAAAGAAGGGGCTCGATCAGAAACATCGATTGTTTATTCAGCTCCAAAATTTTGAGTGAATTTCGCTACATTTCAGTTATATTTGTAATCTCTTATATTTAAGATCTAATCGGCATTATAATTGTATAATTTTGTTAGCAATCATCTGTACGCAATCATTTATCACTGAGAGTGGCCATTTCAAGCGCATGGCTTTGCGGCTTTCTCTGTACGGGTGTTATTCTCTGGCTCCGGGATAAACTAAATTCCTATCATTCTGTACTTCAGTAGCAGTGTTCTCCTCTTACCGGGGAACCGACCCGGCAGCGCCGACGTCTTTGCAGAACACAACCACCTCGCTAATTTAATTGATACCGCAGGCTGTAAGTTCTTCTTGTTCAAGGGTAATCCCTTTATATCTGTATTTGTTTTGGGCTTTGAAGAGTCAGGGCGATAGTATTCAAAAGGTAGCTTTGAATTGAGTAGAAAATATGTTGAATGTTTTCAATTGTCTGCCACTCGTGAACAAGGGACATTTTGACTAAAACCTGCTTTTAATTGAATTGCATTGACACCGCGTTCTCCGAGGGGCAGATCGTCAGAAACAGCCCGTGCACATTGAAAACAAAACCTGAAGTTAGAGCTATAGCAAGCTTTTCCGAACTGGCATCGAAAGACTATGCATGCCGGCAAAAATCAGTCATTACTGAAACGAATGCCAAAGCAGGCTTGTGACGCCTTTAGACACACTGCTCGTGCACTCTTCTTCTGCTCTGCCTGTAGTCACACGCATTCGTCATTCATAGTCACAGATGAAAGTGGAGAGCTGATATACAGGAGCGCACAGAATATGTGAATGACGTCAAATTGATTAAAAAAATGTCAGCGGAATTTCTGAAATGAAAGACAAACTTGGTTAATAAATGTTGTGTGATGGAAAACAGGGGTTACAAAATGCTAAGCCAGTTGTGTAGCATTTGGACAATAAAGATCATATATGGACTTGTCTGATGGAGTTGAATCCAAGTAAGCGCGGGGGCTACACTTGGAGTTCTACTGTAAGTGCAGGTATGCGATCAATGACAGACCGCTAACAGAATTGTCCACTATTGCTTTACAGAGCAATCTGTCCGCCGAAATACCGAGCACGTCGGCAGGATGTTATAAACGCATGTGGCATGTTTGCTATCAGTGGGAAGGTGAGTGAGTGGAATAGTCAGGAATTCATATAAACCTTCGGTAGGATTTCATTTACAGTTTTGTATTCAATGACAGTTACTGGGAGGATAGGACATAGACCATTACAGCACATCACAGGAGCAACGGCCGGCGACGTTGTACCGACCTTTGAATCTACCCTAAGATAAATCGAACCATCCGCTACAACACAGCCTGCTATTTATATCACCAATGTGCCTAAATAAGAGTTTGTGAATGCCCCCAGTGTATCCGCCTCTATCGGAGCGCTCCATGCACCCACCATTCTCTGTACAACGAACGTGCCGCTAACAAACCCGTACAGACCATAAGACATGGGAGCAGAATCAAGTCATTCAACCCATTGCGTGAACCCTGCCATTCCATCATGGCTCATCCTAGATCCAACTCAACCCCATTCGCCTGACTCCTCCCCATATCCGTTGATGCTCTTAACAAATCCGCAATGTTCCGGTCCAACTAAAAAAAATCCTCCACGCTAACAACTCAGTCAACTGTCGCATCGTCTGCAAACTTTCAATCCCGCCCCCACTACCCCAACCAAGCCATTTTTAAAAGTCGCAAGCAACAGTGGTTTCAGACCAGATTCCCCTGGAGACACCAATGGTCATAGACCTCCAAGCGGAATACTCGCCAAATACTACCATCCTCTGACTTCTCTGTGAAGGCTAATTCTGTATTCATACAGCCACATTTTTTGGCTCGTATGCCCCCAGAATTTATGGCTGACCCTACAATGCAGAACCCTATCAAACGCCTTACTAAAGTCCACCTGCAACACATCCACTGTTGTACCTTCATCAGTGTGTGAGTCCCGGTTTGTCCTTTTTTTTATTTTGTGATATCACTCTGGAGGAACATTGTATCATTTCATAAAGCATGCATGCATTTCTAAATGACAATAAACGAGGACTGAGTGTCCTCATAATCTAAAAAAAAATTAAAAATGTACTTCGTCACATCGTCACAGAATTCGTCAGGCTCGTGATTCATGACTTGATCCTTAGAAAGCCGTGTTGACAATCCTTAATCAGACCATGTTTCTCCAAATCCTGTCTGACCAATAATTCAGCCAACGCTGAAGTAAGACTCTGGTCTGTGATTCTCAGTGCTATCTTCTCCCCATTTCCTGAACAGAGGAATCACATTTGTCAGCCTGTAGTCATCTGGTTCTACCCCTATGGGAAATGAGTATGTGGTAGCTTTTGAAAGAGTGCTTTACCAGGATACTGTCTGAATTATAGGCTGTGACCAGGAAAATAAGGAATCGACCTGCAGATCCAGTGGTTCAGGAAATCCTGTCACTTCGGAGACGGGATTGCGGAATGTGAAAGTAAAGCCACAGAGGAACAACCGACCTTCTGAAATGTATAGACATGGGGGGAAGTGGGTATGATGCGCCAACTTTGCTTTCGACCAACTCTCTCCATGCTTTTTCGCATGGAGAGTAGCTCAGTGATTGAATCGGGCGCCTGAGTTCGGGCATCACGTGATGAAACTAGTGTGATTGGTGTCTGGAGGGCGGACAATTCCACCCTCGCAACTAATCGGGTAAAACAGAAATCTCTGGACCCCTTGTGAGGAATACTGTATGAAATATGGTGCTCCCGTTACTGCGGCACAGTGAAGAGATTCCCACTCAAACCTATATCTGACTGACTATTTAAAGCAGGGGTGTCAAACTCGTTTTAGTTCACGGGCCGGATTGAGCAAAATGCAGCTTCATGCGGGCCGGATCAGTCGGACGCGTGCGAACGCAGCTTTCGTTGCCTCCGTTTTTTCAGCCTGCTCTCATGTGTCTCAGTCTCTGCTATAACTACAAAGTGTTTCACTTTACAAATTCCGTTTCTTATGAAGAAGACTGCCGAATAAACACTAAAAACCCTGAAAACCTGGTACCTGAATAAACTCAGCATTAGCCATATCATACGCCATAGGCGCTTCGATTACTGGGGCCAGCTTTAATAGTAATTAGATATTATCTCGCGGGCCAATTTGGCCTTGAGTTTGACGTATGATTTAAAGTAATGAAAATACGGCCCCCTTGGTCTGGCCATTGAGGTATTATGTTTGTGTCCAACTGGTTCCAATGCAACCCCTCCATTTGCCCCTTGTTTCTTGTATCTGTCGTCGTTACAGCGGAAGTGGTTAAATTAACTGTACTCGTGACACGGTTTATGCCGTTTACAATCCAGTTGGTTCTCTGCCCAATTTACTAGTCCAGTGATTTGCAATTTTCACCTCGAATGCAAATTATGTTAACTTGTACATGCGAAACTCAGGTAGATTTGCCCATAATTTATAAAATATTTCCCCGCACTCTACTTGGAAAATTGGCTGAAACTTCTAGCTGTGGAACACAATCCCGCATATTCCAGGTATCACTTTCGAAATGATTTAGTTTCTAAATGGGCCATCCGAATTGAGAGAATCCGAATTCTCGCCAGTGGCAGGGAGAGAACCATCCGCCATGTGGGAATCTGATCCAAGTTCTCAGCGGCACGGGGATGAATGAGAAACACTTTAACACAACACATTTTTGTTTCCGCATCCGTGAAGCTTTATTATTGTCGTGGTTAAAGCCAGACTCAAATGCTCCATAACCACAGATGCTTTCTTGGCCCGCGGTGCTGGAGCCTAAGATGCTGAAATCATGTTTCGCATTGCTCCATCTGGGCGCTGTTTCTTTGCCGGGATGTATTGCTGATTCGCCTTTGATCTTGTTTGCATTCGGATCTGATGACTCTGCTCTGTGGGACAGAGATTACAAATTGGTAGATTGCAAGTTCAAGTTCAAGTTGTTTTTCTTTAATTGTCGTTTCGACCATAACTGCAGGTACAGTGCATAGTAAAAACGGTACAACGTTTTTCAGGACCATGGTGCTACATGAACAATACAAAAACTACACTGAAGTACGTAAGCCAACACAAAAACTACACTAGACTACAGGCCTACCCAGGACAGCATAAAGTACACAGAACAGTACAGACATTGCAATAAATATAAACAAGACAATAGGCACAGCAGAGGTCAGTAGGTTAGTAGTCGGATGGCTTGGGGGCAAATCTGTAACGGAAAAATCAGCTGAATGGCGGCGCCCCGGATTCTGTCCGTTTCTGTACTCCCGCGGAGTATTTCGTTGCCACAGGTGTAGTCAATTTAATGTCCATTTGAGAGCGGAATGGACGGGAGAGCCGGCTGGCTCGGGCTTACTTTTTTCCTGGTACGGACTCCTGCCCTCTCACCTAGCCTCCGCTTCCTCGCACACTACTTACGATATTTCTTTACCACTTCGGAATCTGAAATAGCCTGGGCTGTTAAAGTGTCACAGCTTCTGTTTTATTTTGAGGTGCCCCTCCATTGTGAGGTATTGCGTTATTACAGGGTATTTTGTCGTTCGTATAAAATCCATCACTGTTAGGAGCAGAACACGCGATACACCTTTGTTTATTTTTGTGCTGAATTTTATTCCTGCAGAGATTGAGAGTAGAGATGATTGTCTTCTTTTTACATTTTCTCCGAAAACACGAACCGCGTGAATTATTTCTGAATAATTCACTCGTGTGTGCGACTTCACCCATTTCAAATTTTATTACACAACTAATTCAGCAGATGCTGAAAATCCAAGGCAACACACACGCGCGCACACACGCACACACACACACAGGGAATTGCGGGATGAATGCAGCTGGGCGGGCAGCATTAATTGATGCACCATCAATAACTCTCGGAGACGGGAGGCAAAAGATAGGCTTTTATTAGCTGCAAACGTGACCACAACATCTTGCAGACTGAAGGAGGAGCAGTGCCTCCAATCGCCTTTATACATGGGTCTGTGGGAGGAGCCACAGGAGCAGTCAGCAGAGGGGCGTGTCCAGACAGGTATACACATAGTTTACCACATGCATGGAAATGAATAAGCGGTTGATGTATCGGGTAGAAATCTTTCTTCAGGTCTGGAGAGTAAGGGGGAAGACGCCAGAATAAAATGGCGTGAGGAGGGGAAAGGTGATGGATGAATCCAGGTGATAGGCGATTGGTTGGAGCAGATGGAATCTGATTAGAGAGGACAGTGGAGTACAGGGAAACCGGAAATATTTAGGGACGCCGAGTGAGGTGATAGGCGGGTGAGAATCGGCATGAACCAGAATGGTGAATAGAAGAAGAGGGGAGGGGGAGGGATCTTTTTATCGGCATTCATGACTCCAGGTTGGAGGCCACCTAGACGGAAAATAAGTTGTCGCTCCTCCCTCTTGAGGTCAGCCTCACTGTGGCACAAGAGGAAGCGATGGGCTGAACATGTCGGATCGGGAATGGGAATCAGAATTAAAATGTTTGGACGCCGGGAAGCTCTGCTTTTCACGGATGGAGCGGTGGTGCTCGAGGAAATCAGCCCCAGTTTATCCCGGGTCTCTCCAATGTAGAGAAGGCCGCACCTGGAGCACCAGACACCATGGACGATCACAGCAGATTCGCAGCTGAATTGTTTCCTTACCTGGCAGACTGTTTGGGCCCGGACTGATGGTGAGGGAGGAGATGAAAGTGCGGTTGTAGCGCTTTGGGTGCTTGCAGGGATATGCACCGCGAGGGAGATAGGTGCGGAGGGCTGAATGAAACAGCGGAAAGCAGAGAGATGGGGACGGAAGGTGGTGGTATCTTTGTTGGGAGCATCGCTTTAAAAGTGGGATCAGCCCGTCCGCGCTCACCAAGTCTTCCATCAGTTTATCGGCGATGGAGTTCCTCTTGCTGTAACCTACATGACGATCCGGACCCAAAAATCACATTTTGGCACTTCCACCATCTCCAAATAGATCGTACAAACAAACTTATTTTTACCCCTCTCCCCCGCCCCCAACCACACTTCGCTTTCCACAGGGATCGCTTCCTCCGTTATTCCGTTTCCCTTCCGTCCCTCACCGTTCATCTCCCTCCCGACGCTTACCCCTGCAAGTGGCCACAGCGCTACACCTGCCCATCCACCTCCAACCTCACCGCGGTCTTTACCTCCAAGCAGCCCTTCCAGGCGAGGCAACAATTTACCTACGAATGCATTGGGGTAGTCTGTGAGTCCACTGTTCCCGATGCGGCTTTCTCTACATTGGCGAGATCCAGCGTTAATCGGGGGAACATTTCATCGAACAGCTCAGCTCCATCCGCCAAAACAGATCTTCCTGCAGGCCAAACATTTTAATTCCGATTTCTGTTTCTGTTCGGACATGTCGTTCCGCAGCTTCCTCTTGTTCATGATGAGACCACCCTCCGGGTGGAGGAGCAACAGCCTATATGTTGTCTGGGTAGCCTAACATCCTGACGGCATGAATATCGAATCTCCTTTCGGTAGCAGAATGATCACCCTTTTCCTTTTGTTCTATCCGCCAGTCCGGCTTTTGACCTCTTCTCAGCTGCCTATCACCTCCTCGTTAGTCCTCACCAGCTTCCCTTTCTCCTCGGGTCCATTCTCCAGTTTAATCAGATTTATTCCTCTCGATCCTTTTCGTTTTCCTGTTCACTAGGCTTGATCTATCACCGTCCACCTATCCCTCTCCCCCTCGGCTACCTTTTCATTCTGGCGTCTCACCACTTCGTTTCCGGTCCTGGAGAAGGGTCTCGGCCCGACACTTCGGCTGTTTATTCATTCCAAAAGATGCTGACTGACCTGCGGAGTTCATCTCGTAGTTTGTTTGTGTTGTGTTTAATATTTTTGTTGTGAGACACCGTGACGAAGGGTGCAATTCAAATGCGTTATTGCAATGCTTTCGAGCCATTGATGCCTCACTGCATTTCAATAATGGAGTTGAATTAAAAACTGGGTGACCCATACTGTTCAGGTTATTAATGACTCTGAAAACCTGTACTCAGATAAAGCGCTTTAAAGTCCAGGAGCTTTCCATCCTTGCGGCTACAAACATGTGGAACGAGTTACTCTCAGAAACATCAAGCTGCCATTGCTCACACGATGTGATTCTGAGATGGTCATTAATCTGATGAAACATTAGTAGATTTGTAGGTCTACAGAGTTGAATTTATTTATCAGTTTCATGGTTCCGATTTGTGACTATCCCACTGACGAGTTGTATGTTATGAGTGAGGTTTATTGGGTTGTTTTGAAATTTTTGAAATTTTCATCAATATAACGTCGAGAAAAACGACCGCCAGCTCTGCCGCTGACTTGGCCGACAGATAGCGGATGACAGTTTTAGAGGTTGCTCTCTTTCCCCGCGATGGTATGACAATCGTCACCACGTCACTGTGAAAAGCAGAAGCACAGAAATCATACATCAAACTGAAAGCCTGTAATGTCAATGTCTGTTTTATCGCCACAATATGTCAGCGTCCATCATCATCATCAGCATTTTCTACGCCCCTACCTCTTCTTGTACAGAAAACCTATCACCATCCTCCCGCCGTATTTTCCCACTCCTATTGGTCATTTCCGTCCTGGAAGAAAGATACAAGCGGTTGAGTGTATCTATGCATCTTACGATCGTGCATAACTCAATCAAGTCACCTCTCATCCTCCAAAGAGATAATCCCAGGCTCGCTCCTGAGCTTTCCAATCCAGACCGAATCGATTTTTGCTTCGCAGCAGCAACGTATCAACCCAGATCCACATCTCTATTTTTTTTCGCCACTGTGTCAATAAATAAACAATTTTAAGAGTTTAACCTTTCTTTCAAATACCCATACAGTGCCTATGAAAAGTATACGCCCCTTTGAAAGTTTTCGTTTTATTGTTGTACAGCATTGTATCACAGCGGATTTAGTTTTGACTTTTTTAACACCAATAAACGGAAAAAAATCTCTCCATGTCAAAGTGAAAACAGATCTCTAAAACGTGATCTAAATTAATGACAGACATAAAACGTGAGCGTAACTGGGGTAGAAAGAGTGTGTGGGAGGGCGAGATTGAGGTGAAAGACAGGGGAGAGAGAGCCAAGGAGAGATAGAGATAGATAGAGTGAGTGAGAGAGGGGGAGGGGGAGAGGGAGTGAGAGACTGGGTAGAAAGCGATTGTGGAGAGAGGGGGATTTGGGGGTAGAAAGAACCTGGAAGTGAGGTACGACAGAGCAATGGAGAGAGAGAGAGAGAGAGAGAGAGAGAGAGAGAGAGAGAGAGAGAGAGAGAGAGAGAGAGAGAGAGAGAGAGAGAGACTGGAAGGGACAGTGGAGAACAGAGACAGGAGAGAGACCGTGTGGAGAGAGAGAGGCAGGGTGACGAGAGAGATTTTGAATGGCTGAAGAGATCGGAGCCTGGGAGAGACCGAGACGGATGTTGTGGTGTACGGAGAGACACTGGGGCGAGAAAGACACCGAGTCTGGGCAGAGAGACGTGGGAGAGTGCGCGGACGTGGTAAGTCTTGGATGAGGGTGTGTGGAGAAGAGTGAGTCAAAATCAAGAAAAATGTACCGTAAGGGTCCGGAGGGGTTTCCGTCACGCACAGCATTCTGCGACTGCAGTGCCACCATTGTAAGGTGCTGCCGAATCATCCAACCAATCTCAGGGACTCGTGCCCCTGACCCGACTCCTTCCAACCCGCATCGGCGTTCTCCCTCCCTCATCAATTTATTCCCTGTCTCTCTCTCTCTCTCTCTCTCTCTCTCTCTCTCTCTCTCTCTCTCTCTCTCTCTCTCTCTCTCTCTCTCTCTCTCTCTCTCGCTCTCTCTCTCTCTCTCTCTCTCTCTCTCTCTCTCTCTCTCTCTCTCTCTCTCTCATCTCCAACCTCTCTCCTTTTGGACGACATTTACGAATATAACGTTTTTAGTGATGTGCGTTGCTTTCGTCGGCGTCGTTAGGTCGTATCTGGAATTTCCAGTTGGTGGACGATTTCCCACATGCCGCTCGGTCCACAACATCCATAGTCCTGTCCAGCTTGGTCCAATTCTTGATGTTATCCAGCCACGTTGTTCGTTCCCTTCCTCTTCCTTTCTTTCCCTCCATCTTTCCTTATAGCAAGTCCGACAAGATGTTATCTCTCCACGATATGTCCACAATAAGCAACTTTTAACTTCAAGATCTTCTCCAGCAATATCCGTGGTCATCAACTTCGGAGGAAACCCTCTCATTTGAAACTTTCTCCACCCAGCTGATCTTCAACATTCGTTGACAGCATCACGTTTCAAAAGCCTCAATTCGTTTCATGTCATCATTCCTCAGGGTTCATGTTTCTGATCCTTACCTCAGCACTGACCGCACGTAACACTCGAGGAAGTGGATTCTAATTTTGGTTGTCTACCTTCTGATTGCATAGTAGATCTTTTAGCTTCGTGAACTGGGTCTTAGCCAATACCTATTCCCCTTCTGATCTCAACTTCACATCTCCCGTCATCTGTCAGACAGCTGCCAAGATACTCAAACTTTCGCACCTGATCAATGTCTTGTCCATTCACTTGTAACGATACCATCATGAGTGAATCTTCAGTGTTTCTTTTGCTTCCCACCATCGAATTTGTTTTCTTACGGTTGATTTTTAGTCCGTATTCAAGGCTTTTCTCATTCACTTTATTCAGCATAATTTGCAGTTCTGTCAGCTGACAACGCGGTGTCGTCCACATACCTGATGTTTTCCACCTTCCGGCCTCCCATTGGAATACCTGTCTCCTGATGGTCGCATTCCCAAAATATCCATTCTCCGTAGAGGTTGAACAAATCCGGAGAGCCTTGCGCCTGGTTTAATACATGCCCATGGTGATAGCTCATTTTCTGCCCTGACCGCCGCTTTCTGTTTCCAATACAATTTCCTTATTATTTGCAAATGCTCCCATCCCAGATCGTACTTGTTCAGCATTTCTGTTACTTTCTCATGTTTTTCTTTATCAAAAGCCTTTTAATTGTCAATAAAGCATAAGTTCATGGTCTTTTGTGCCTCAGCGCATCTGTCCATGAAATTTCTTATCACAAATATTCCTTTCCTTGTTCCTTAGCCTTTACGAAAACTAAACTGTGTATTTCCAATTTCACCGCGGATTGTAACTTTCATTCTGCCGAACACTATTTTCAACAGTAACTTGACGCAGTGAGACATTTTGCTTATCGTCCTGTGTTCGTTACATTTTATCGTCCTTGGCTTTTTTGGTAAGGCGATAAATACCTATTTGAGAAAGTCCTCCAGAAGATTTCCTGTCATATAACTGTTGTTTAGTATCGCTGAAAGGTTCGTTTTCCCTTCGGACCAAGTGATTTCAGAACTTGAGTGGAAATCTTATCTTCACCGGCCGCCTTTCTGACTTTTAGACTCCAAATCGCACTTTCCATCTCTGACATCAATTGTTTTTCTGCTGATTAGTCATTTGATTTGATTGTGGTAAATCCTCAATCCTGCTATCTTCAAATAATTCCGAGATGTACTCAACTCATCTGTCCGTGATCTCTTCTTTATCATGGCATGGATTACCACTACCGTCTTCCATACACCCAGCTGATGACACAGTCCTCCTTCATTTCCTCATATCCTTTGCCTGTTGGTGAAGGCCTCTATAATCATGACTTCGTTCATACTGCTCAATTTCACCGCACTGTTCATTCATCCAATTCTCTTTCGCTTCCTTACATGTTCTCTGAATCAAGCGGTGCAGGACTTTGTATCGTTCATTATCCCGGTGTTTTACCTGATGTTGCTTTAGTTTGTGAAATTGAAGACTTCTGCGTTTTCCACTCAAGAATATCCTCTCCTCACCAATACTCCTCGGAACGATAACGCGGCCGCACAAGTCAGATGGGTGGAAAGGATGAACCACAATTCAAGAAAACAACATTATGACCAGATTCTATTGTTCTACGGATTCGCACGCTTCCCTGCTACTAGATCTAAAGGCAAGCCTTTTACTTGCACCTCAGAGTTCCAGACATGTGGACTCTCCATGATATCTTGCTAAAATAAAATATTCTCCAATTGAAATCTGGTGCCGAATTTCATTTTGAAATATCTCTTGACAAATTGCTGTAGTCCCGCAGGATCCCGACAAAACGGGGTGGAACGATGGAGTAACTGAGAGTCGCAGAGGCAATTTCGAGTTCGCCCCCCGTTGGGTGTTCAGCTTTGAGCCTTCCTGATCCTGGCCCATGAGCGGGTAGAAAGGATGGGATCAGCGGAACCAAGTAGGAAAGACGGCAGTATTATGTGAAGTGTTGTGTGAACTAAGGAGATCCGGAACCGGATCCTAGTCCCACCCAAGATGTTCTCCAATTAGGAAATAAAACCAATAAATATAAATAAGATTTGAAGAGAGGAATGTAACGAAATTACTTTCGCGCTTGTGCCTGCGACTGACTGTCTTTCCTTTGCAGGACCAGGTAAGTAGATTGAAGTAGGATGGGAAGTAGTACAGTAACGTTGATCAGGAATGCGGAGGAGTTGAGAGAATTCCCTGTAAAGATAAAGATGACAACAAGGTAAGTAGATTGAAGGAAGATGATAAGTAATGATAGTAATGTTGATGAGTGTAATGCGGGGAGATTTTTATCTGTAAAGGTAAAGAAGAAAACGAGAAAGAAGCATCCGAAGGTTGAACGAGGAAAGAAACCACTGGGACATCCGCTGGTGTCTCCCGGCTGATGAGGTCTGGTTGGAAAGTGGGTATACTAGCCATTGTGATTCCTTTTACTAGTGGCTTGTGTAGTTGGACCAAAGGACGGTGGCTCTATGGGGATCATTTTAGTTAAAGTATATCAAATAGTTTCAACAGTAAACTGGTAGCGGAGACGGAGATCCTACGTGGGATTATGATTATATAAAAACGTGCTTTGACTTATGCACTTAACTTTGTTTATTGGTGCCTGTCTCATTGGAGGATGTTGTCCTTGCTTTGAGAAGTGTTGCTGTGTTGTGTATGTTCTGTGTGCGCTGCTGTGCTTCACACCCTGGGTCGGAGAAACGTTGTCTCGTTTGTCGGTGTGCGTGTGCGTGGTTAAATGACAATAAACTGGACTTGAGTTGAATAAGTGCTGGAGTCATCTAAGAGACACCAAACTCCGAAACAACAACAACAACAACAAAATAGACTGACTGACCAAACAGTGTCCAAACAAAAGAAAGTGGAGGCGTCTCAATGTTTATATCCTCACCTAGACAGCCTGTGACCAGGCCGGATTCAGGTCTGGACAAAGTTTTCATGTCAGCAGATGCGATACTACAGAATCAAACACCCCGACCCCGCTCAGTCAAACGAAGCAGGGGGACCGGAGGGGACAAACAGCAAGACAAAGAACTATGCAAGGAAAGATGAGCCCAGTTTTAAGGTCGCTTCTGAACGGTCGAGGGGTCTCAAAAAAAAGGACATGTCTATAATTCACGTATTTGAACAGGAAACGGGGAGAAATAAGAAAGAAGCGAGTTCAGAACTCGATCCTGTTACATAATATCCAAAAAAAGTATTATTGGCACCGTCGCAGTAATTGGGCTATGAAGTTCGGGCTATGGGACAAATTTGTGAAATTTATAACTCCTTGCCTGGAAATGTTCAGATGTTCTGAAAAGTGGTGTGTGGAACCCACTTGGCCTGAAGTACAAAGCGCGTTTGAATTCCCCAGAGGAATAGAGGGGGAAACGATAATGATGGATATTCCGTTACCATGGGAAGGTGGTTAAAGGGGACCGTGTTCGACTGCCCGAGTGGGGTAATCCGTCAGCAGTGTGATTTTGGAGAGGGAACCTGGTGCAGGCAAAAATCAGAAGACAATATAACTGACTTCATTTCCCGTTTCCCTGACACATGATAGAATTGCAGAACAACTCTGCGCTGCCAAACACAGAATTCAAAAATACACTTGGACTAAGATGTTAACCAACGACAGCTTATCCTGACATGCCGACCTCTGATGCATTTCCATCGCACCGCCCGATACACCGAAACATCTCAGCCGAGCGATCACCAGAAGCTCCTTTCTGTGCGTAACAGAGCAGAAACTCTTTTTTTAACCGGACACATCTATTATGGTCCAATGGACAAAGTGGCAGTAGGGTTTTTGAGTGAACAACAGAATCGACGAGTTGAATTGCCAAACTCAACCACTCATGTCACTATAGTCAGAAAAGACTGCAACTTCTCAACTACTCGGACCCGTGCTTCAGACGTTACAGGAGTTAAACCGCACACAGTGTCTAACTCTGCCTAATACTAACGCTGCTCTACAACTCCATTCCGCTCAGGCTGGATGTACAATATTTCCTTCTTCATCGTTAAAACAAAGTTTGTCATCTTTGCTCCCCCTCCTTTGCCTGAGCATGTCGTACACGCGTGGCTTTCGGAGGCACCTCCCTCTCGGTGGGCGATAAACAAACATCAGGAGGGACTTGTACATTCCGCCCCACCACACGAAGACTCTATACATAGAAACATAGAAAATAGGTCCAGGAATAGGCCATTCGGCCCGGCGAGCCTGCACCGCCATTCAGTCTGATCATGGCTGATCATCCAACTCAGAACCCCGTACCTGGTTTCTCTCCATACCCCCGATCCCTGTAGCAACAAGGGCCATATCTAACTTCCTCAAATATAGCCAATGAACCGGCCTCAACTGTTTCCTGTGGCAGAGAATTCCACAGATACATCACTCTCTGTGTGAAGTAGTTTTTACTCATCTCGGTTCTAAAAGTCTTCCCCTTTATCCTTAAACTGTGATCCCCTCGTTCTGGACTCCCCAACATCGGAAACAATCTTCCTGCATCTAGCCTGTCCAATCCCTTTAGAATTTTATATGTTTCAATAAGATCCCCCCTCAATCTTCTAAATTCCAGCGAGTATAAGCCTAGTCGATTCAGTCTTTCTTCATATGAAAGTCCTGCCATCCCAGGAATCAATCTGGTGAACCTTCTTTGTACTCCCTCTATGGCAAGAATGTCTTTCCTCGTGCTTTTATATACACGACAGATCATGTATACGGCTACATGATTTGTCACTGGAGGCAATGTAAAGCATGAAACCTGTCATAAAGCACTATTCGATCAGGAAGGGCTGTACCAACCTGCAGTCCCGGTAATTCTCTTAGTTTACCAGTTCCAAAAACAGGTCGTGATAATGAGTGACTTTTTTAGCAATACTTAAGGGCGATTAGCAGGATGGCATGTGAAGGGTTTACTAATGGCAATTTATCAGAACGACACGGGACCGCAGAGAACCCAGTGCATAGTGCTCTGCACAATTACCAGCAGTTGTGAGAGGCATGCCTGGGTGTCTAACATCATCATCTGTCGCCGATACTACAATTAAAAAAACATAGAACATAGAAACCTACAGTCAATTACAGGCCCTTCGGCCCACAATGTTATGCCCACCATGAAACCCACTCTAGAAACTGCCTTGGATTTCCCTGGTGCATAGACCTCTACTTTTCAAAGTTCCATGTACCTGTCCGAGAGGCTCTTAAAGACCCTATTGTATTCACTTCAATCACCGCCGCCGGCAGTGTATTCCACGCATCCAACACTCCCTGTGTGAAAACTGAACTCTGACATTCCCCCGGTACCAATTTCCAAGCACCTTAAAAGCATACCCCGCGTGTTAGTCATTTTGTCCCGGGGGAAAAAGCCACGGGTTATCCACACGATCAATGCCGCTCATCGTCTTATACATATAATTATGGTAGAAACGTCCGATCCTATTAAATGGGATCTCCCTGATGAAGTGTGTCGGCCCGGAACATTGACTGTTTACTCTTTTGCACAGATTCTGCCCGGCTTGCTGAGCTCCTTAGGATTGTGTGGGTATTACTTTGATTTCCAGCGTCTGCAGATGTTCTCCAGTTTGCGATTACACTTGGACAACAGTCAACAACATTAGAAACTGCGCTGCCTACACGAGAAAAAATTAACCCCAGGTCATTACCAACTCCGGAACGCGAAGCTCTTGTCATTTAATCTTGCCAAGCATTTATGTCGTAGTCTTTAAGCCAGTCAATCTGATTGGGAGTTAAATTGGACAAGACTAGAATGACGTCGCTTGGGATTCACGCTGCTTTTGTGTTCACGGTGGCCGGAGATGGGACACAATCCTTAAGTATCACTGGAAGCATTATTTATGATAAAGCGTTGAGTTGGTAATACCTGACGCGAGGCGCATAAATCTATCCTGCGCTCGGAAAGATATCTGTCGTGTCGACTCTTACTTCCGTCAACCCCGGGCGAGGAGAATCACCGGTGTTGTGTAACGCTGATCGGTGGCAGGACAGACATCAGTGAGACGGAACTGGAAATGCAACAGAGTGACTAATGTTCCGTCAGAAAGCGGTACAACATCAATTTAAGTAATTTCAATTCGGATTTCCAGTATCATTCTTTTATTTTTCATGCATCGATAAAACTTCCAGATAGAGCTCAGTTAGTTCGAGAGAGAAAAAATAAACAAATAACTTTTTCCCGTGGCTCTGGAAATTGATTAAATTTAAGCGTACATTGATGATCAATATAAACATACGTTCCTGCAATGACATTTGCTTTGCTCTGTACGCGACCGGACGGAAGTTGTGGTCAGAGAGAAAAAGAGAACAGGGGGAAACAGAGGGAAAGAAACAGACTGTGACGGAGCCTCGGGATGTGAACAGAGATAAAGCCGGAGATTTGCGGGGACAACGAGGGAGCAGGTCGGAGATGGAGATGGAGTTGGAAAAGAAGGAAAATAACGCACACACGCTCTGTTCAAGCTCGATCATGTCTCCCTCACGGTGAAAATCATTACTCTGCAATGAGATTAAATTTTGTTCAGAACGGGACCGGACGCAGTCCGGAGATGGAAAAGGAGTTGGAAATGGAAAGGAACACACACACACACACACACACACACACACACACACACACACACACACACACACACACACACACACACACACACACACACACACACACACACACACACACACACACACACACCTCCGCTATGTTTCAGTCTGATCACGTTCCCCTCACCGGCGTGGGGGAAGGAGTGAGCGAGGACAACGTGAGGGATATTGGGAGTAAAACACTGTGAGCGTCACTGAAAAGGGTGAATCAGAAACAACGGAGAGAATGAAGAAAAGGGAGAGGATTCTTCCTCACTGGACCAACCCAGAGCAAAACTCTATCAGATGCGATGGAGATTATTAAAATAAAACGGGCGGGACCGACTATAGACCCTCCATCGGGGTGAATTACAACTGTGGTGACCGCTACATATTACATATTTGATGAAGGACACATTTCACCCGTCCGGGGTAAACAGCGAGTGAAATATATCATCACAAAACGCATGCGTATTTCACAGCGCTCAGTTGTTACCCATGGTTCTACATATCGGCAAGTGGATAGATTATGCAGGAAACATGGTGTTTGACTTAAATCTCCGGCAGAAACCAACAAGTCGCTCTATGATTTAAGGAATTTAGTTAACAGTTTCTGCGGGTATTTCACCGCGTTCTTCAGCTCCTCTCTGAACTTGCTCTGCGTCACGGCGTAAATACATGTGTTGGTGCAGGAGCTGAGGATCTGCAGCATCGTCGCCGTGGAGTCTGCGATATAAATCGGATCCGTGGCCGAGTAACGAGGGATGTTTGCAATCAGTACGTAAATATCAGAAACCAGCAGTGTTAACCACAGAAATATAAAACTACCAGTTATACTGAATAGTAAAACGACCGATTTCCTTCGGTTCTCCATCTCCGGGTCCTTGTCATTCTTTCCGTTACTGCGGCCCCGGAACCCCATCCGGACTTTATTGGCGGAAAAAATCCGTCTGACTGTCAGAGTATTGAACAATAAAATCAGAACAAACGGGAGACAAGGCATGAAAATGCGATGTATCATGCGAAGTGCGACCCACGTGGGGGACGTAGAGAAGTTCTCTTTGGTCAAGCAGCCATAGAAAACTCCATTAATTAGCATCTTAGGCTCCAATGTAAAGTAGAAAGGGACACTTTCTAAACAGCCCAGAACACTCACTGCCCCGATAACCACAGCCGCCGTTCTTTCGGTGCAATATTTTGTTTTCAGCTTTTCACAACAAATGGCCACAAATCTGTCACAGGTGAACGCAACTGTCAGCCAGACAGAGACCCCGGTGCTTCCTATAAGCAGGCAATGACCGACCCTGCAAACGGGAGTTCGATGGAGGAAGGAAGACCAGAAGTATATGAGAACAGTCCACTTCAGCAGAGGGTCAGAGATAACGACCAGGAGATCGGCCGCTGCCATTCCCAGCAGGTAGCGAGTGATGCATTTGGAGAGACCGCACTTTCCTCGGGACAGGATAACAATCGCCACCAGGTTAACTGCAAGAGAGAGGGAAAGGAGCAGACAGATTACTGACTCGTCGGGGAAATAGAACAGCAATGTGATAGAATCAGATTAGATCTTATAATGTTTTTTTTTTGCCTCAAAGGCTCGATACCGGACGCTGAACATATGAAGACGCCTGACAGAAAACTTGCCGGGAGTTTCGTAAATGCGTTAAATTTGGAAGAATTCCCAAACCGACGAGAGGACGGCTGTTTAAATGCTTTCACGGCGGCAGTAAGGGATGGACATTAAATATCAGCATCACTGGCTCTGAGACGCACAGGAATGAAATGAAATCCACATCGGCGGTTCCCTCTGCTCATATTTCTAACATAAATGAGCCACTCGCGTTGTTCCATCACCCAGTCAGGCAATTCACAGTCGATTCATACTGACAGAACAGAAGGTCGGCTGGCTCCCACGGATGCAGTGTAGCCCGGTGTCCTCCTGTGCAGACATTTCGATTCACAATTATTACATGATATCGAGATAGCGGAGAGGATTTCAGTCAAAGGCAGCATCTCGGCTCCAATATGGAGCGCTGCCTGCTACGAAAGCAATGGGATTAATATTGTCAGCGCCTTCCGCCCATGACTGAAATGCGGGGACTGGGCAGGTGGCTGTGGAAACAAGTAGCGACAGAAACACTTCAGAACATCGGAATTAATTCTCAGTTTCTGCCGTTTACAGGTGTGACAGCGGCTTACCGGGAATTCCAACGGCTGAAATAACAGGGTAGTAAATGTCTTCAATCCGCCAGATTACTGGATATCCCATTTGAGTGACGCAGTGAACGCGATTGCTCTGAATTCCACAGCTCGGCAAGACACTCTGGGCTGACGTACTGCAACAGGCTCTGATTTATACAGGAGATCGATCTCCAGTGACAAGGTCCCACCTCCCACCATTGTTATTGAACAATCAAATTACATCACCGGCAGTGTCTCAGGTGTGAATGCTGTGGGAATGTAACATTAACACGTCAGTATCATTGGTATTACCTCAGTCAGATCCCTCTGTGCAATTAGACCAAAATGTGCAATGAGACCAATAAGTGAGCAATGAGCGGCTCTATTTCCAACATTCCACAGGTGTATTGACGACTGTTCCCATTTTCCAGCCTGAAACTTTCACTGTGGTTCTCTTTCCACAAACATTCCGGAATCGATGTTTCCAGCATTTTCTGCAGTTTTCACTGTCACGCCTGCTGTTTCATCTACAAATAGACCCGGTTTCCCCTCAGTGTGTTCTGGAACCAGGGACGCATGAAAACCCCTCCCTGTCTCCTCCTGCAGACATTCATTTTATTTTTACACAGCAGCTCCACTTTGTCCGTTCAGACACCAAACCCTCCCCACCTCGTCCCACTATGTGCCATCAGATATAAAACATACCCGCTGTGTACAGAGACACCCTGTCCAGTTCCCCATCAGACACCAAACCCACCCCACCCCGTCCCACTATGTGTCATCAGATATAAAACATACCCGCTGTGTACAGAGACACCCTGTCCAGTTCCACATCAGACACCAAACCCACCCCACCCTGTCCCACTATGTGTCATCAGATATAAAACATATCCGCTGTGTACAGAGATACCCTGTGCAGTTCCCCATCAAACACCAAACCCTCCCCACCACGTCCCACTATGTGCCATCAGACATAAAACATACCCGCTGTGTACAGAGACACCCTGTCCAGTTCCCCATCAGACACCAAACCCTCCCCACCCCGTCCCACTATGTGCCATCAGATATAAAACATACCCGCTGTGTACAGGGAAACTCTGCCCAGTCCTCCATCAGACACCAAACCCACCCCACCCCCGTCCCACTATGTGCCATCAGATATAAAACATACCCGCTGTGTACAGAGAAACTCTGTCCAGTCCTCCATCAGACACCAAACCCACCCCCCCCCGTCCCACTATGTGCCATCAGATATAAAACATACCCGCTGTGTACAGAGACACCCTGTCCAGTTCCCCATCAGACTTGAGGGACATCGATGTTCTCGTCATTGTGATCAGCTGCTCCATGATTATGATTATTTCCGTTATCTTGAAGTCCAGATCTGTCCATGTATACCCCCCCCCCACCCCCGATCTCTTAAACTGTCTTCTCTGTTGAATCTACCTGAGGAACAGTGAGAGGCTGAAATGCTGTGGCGATCAGTTAGCTGTTGGAATATAATGGGCGGATAAGACCATTCACTGCCCTGTGGGTTACGAGCGCAAACATAAACACGTTTGTCTCTGGTGTAAATACCGGCATCATTGAACAGGATATTCTCTGCCGAGTATAGATTCCACTCGGTACACAGAGGTCTTCATCTGCTGCTTTAACATAAAAATACCAGTTTCCTTGTCATTTACTCAGAGGTGCCCTTGTAGAAATAAATGCAGGATCGCCAGGTAAGGTCACATCATCAGATAAGGTCATATCAGAAACCATCATAATCACACACACACACACACACACACACACACACACACACACACACACACACACACACACACACACACACACACACACACACACACACACACACACACACACACACACACACACACACACACGTGCATGTATTAAATTATTTGCTTATTTCCCTGCCGTTCCTTTCTCTGCCCTTGCTGTACCCGTGAAACAGGTTATTTTGCAATTCCATCATATCATCGGTATAGGGACAGAAGAAACAGAAGAGATATTTAAACAGCCGCAGTACCACGTTGCAGGAACAAGAGAAAAAATGAATAGTGAGTTGGAAGAATATAGCGTAATTACTCAGTCTGCTGGAGAGCAAAGTACTTATTATGCAGTAGGCTTCAAGCTGAAAATGAAGAGAGAGTTTAGATGCATTTCACATGAAATAAATAACTAGTGAGACAGTACGACAGCAATGCAGAGACAGTCAACTAACGGGAGACATTCAGAGGGATAATATGAGATTGTTGGTTTAAATATCTACTTGATTGTTGCCGGTATGGTGCTGAAGGCTAGTTCATTTTATACCCACTTGTCTCCGGTGCAAAGTGAGAGTACGGGGTTCATTCTGTATCCGTCAGTCTCTGCTACAGTGTGAGAGTGTGGGGTTCATTCTGTATCTGTCAGACTCTGTTACAGTGTGAGAGTGTGGGGTTCATTCTGTATCCGTCAGTCTCTGCTACAGTGTGAGAGTGTGGGTTTCATTCTGTATCTGTCAGTCTCTGTTACAGTGTGAGAGTGCAGGTTTCATTTTGTATCTGTCAGTCTCTGCTACAGTGTGAGAGTGCGGGTTTCATTCTGTATCTGTCCGTCTCTGTTACAGTGTGAGTGTGTGGGTTTCATTCTGTATCTGTCAGTCTCTGCTACAGTGTGAGAGTGTGGGTTTCATTCTGTATCTGTCAGTCTCTGTTACAGTGTGAGCGTGTGGGATTCATTCTGTATTTGTCCGTCTCTACTACAGTGTGGGAATGCGGGTTTCATTCTGTATCTGTCCGTCTCTGTTACACTGTGAGAGTGCGGGTTTCATTCTGTATCTGTCAGTCTCTGCTACAGTGTGAGAGTGCGGGGTTCATTCTGTATCTGTCAGTCTCTGTTACAGTGTGAGAGTGCAGGTTTCATTTTGTATCTGTCAGTCTCTGCTACAGTGTGAGAGTGCGGGTTTCATTCTGTATCTGTCCGTCTCTGTTACAGTGTGAGAGTGCGGGTTTCATTCTGTATCTGTCAGTCTCTGCTACAGTGTGAGAGTGTGGGGTCCATTCTGTATCTGTCAGTCTCTGCTACAGTGTGAGAGTGCGGGTTTCATTTTGTATCTGTCAGTCTCCGCTACAGTGTGAGAGTGCGGATTTCATTCTGTATCTGTCCGTCTCTGTTACAGTGTGAGAGTGCGGGTTTCATTCTGTATCTGTCAGTCTCTGCTACAGTGTGAGAGTGCGGGGTTCATTCTGTATCTGTCAGTCTCTGCTACAGTGTGAGAGTGCGGGGTTCATTCTGTATCTGTCAGTGTCTGCTACAGTGTGAGAGTGTGGGTTTCATTCTGTATCTGTCCGTCTCTGCTACAGTGTGAGAGTGTGGGGTTCATTCTGTATCTGTCCGTCTCTACTACAGTGTGAAAGTGGGGATTTTGGGTGTCATTCTTTATCTGTTCGTCTCTTCTAGAGTATTACGGGTGTCGTCTCAGTCCTGTGCCTGTGAGCTTCTGATTCAGTGTGAGCGGGTGTATCTTTCTCGGTCTTTGCCGCTGTTCCTCAAATTCAGAAAATACTCTTAAAATAGATTCTGTATTCCCTGAGCTATTTTTAGAACAAGAGTCTCCTGCAGTTGGTTTATGTTAAAACTGTGAGAGAGACAGTGCACTGATGATGATGACGGTTGTGTGGAGCGGTACATCCTGTGTAATAGAATCACATGGCATACATACCATTCGTCCCGTTATTATACTGCATGCGATTCTTGCTAAAACACATGGAGCCATTTGAACAGCAGTCGATCCGTAATATTTCTGTGGTTTGACAAAACAATCTCTGAAATGTCCAATGAAAATAAGGAAAATAAATATTTTATTTAATTTAATCAAACAAGTGCATAACTAAATTAATAAACTGATCGAAATAAAACCCATAGAGGCACCGAGTTTCATGTTTGAGCAGGATTTACGAGGGGTGATTGATAAGTTCGTGGGCTAAGGTAGAAGGAAGCAATTTTAGAAAAACAAACACATCTATTTTTCAACATAATCCCCGGCTACATTTGCACACTTAGTCCAGCGGTCGTGAAGCGTATGGATTCCTTCTTTGTAGAAGTCGCCGTCTTGGACCTCCAGAAGTTGTCCACAGCAGGGGTGATTGATAAGTTCGAAGGAGATGAATTACACAGTTCGCGTTACATGCACGTGCATTTCAGCACTTTGTGATTATGCAGAAAGTTTGAAGTTAATAACTCATCATAACTCATTGAAAAATAAATGCACCAGTTCTCTAATGTTGACTCCGTCTACCTCCGGCCACGAACTTATCAATCACGACGCCCCCCCCACCGGGTATAGACATTTCTCTCACAGTTCTAAATTGCGCCCTCCGCCGTGTATTCCGCACTCTTATGTTTGCCGATTCTGTCACATATTCCGGAATGTGCACCTGTCCATGAATTAACTAGAGTTATTTCCCACTCATAAATAATATAATATTCATTTCGATTTTCTTATGACAACTTCAGACTGCTCTGCAGTATGCCATGCATTTTTCATTGATAAAGTTGTGACAGCCTTGTTCCGTGCAGCACTGAAAGCGTTTGTGAGTGGGAATGCGAGGGGAGATCAAGTTTCTCATTTGGAATCATCCAAAGCTGCTCACTGCAGCACGCGGTTGATGGAAGAATCCTGAGAATTTGGCGTCACTGATTACGTCACTGCACAGCCGGGAATGTTCCCCCCGTCAGGGACATGATGCGCGGAAGAGTTGCTCCTGTGTTGCAGGATACAGTGTTCTATGTTATACCCATCAGTGCAGAATAACGAGATGAATGGGGGTGAATGGACAGAAGATGATGAACAGACTGATATTACAATGTGCACACATCACCTGGACGTGTTGGGATCATGGACAGCAGAGAACAGGAACAAGCCCTGTAACTCACTGCTCCTGCGCTGAACACGATACCGAATGAGACTAAACTCTGTTGACTGTACATCACCCATCTCCATTCATTCACTGCGTGTTCGTGTGCTACGCCAACAACGTCGTAAACAACAATGTATTACCGACTGCCACACTTGACAGATTTTCCAGGCACCCACCATTATCTGTGAAACAAACAAACGTGCCCCGCGCATCTCCTCTAAGCTACTCTCCTCTCGCGTTAAATACAGACCATCGCCCACTTGATATTTCCACCTTGGTGTGGAAGAACTTAAGACTCTTTGGATATGCAGAGGTTAACCTAATCGCTTATGAATGCTCATAAAATTTAGCTGAGCTCTGAGTTGCAAGTCTTAGAATCCAGTCCTTGCTAAAGTCTGGGCCGCTGCACAGGATCAGATCAGTCTGCTGAAAATCTTTTCTCGGAAGGCTGCATCATAGGCACCAGCCTCCCAAGCACCCAAGACACCTTCAAAGGGCGATGCCTCAAAAAGCTGTATCCATCAGTAAAGAGCTCTCCCCACTCCCCTCGCTCGCCCAGAGGGCACAGGGACCCGACCACACACACTCAGCGTTTCAGGAGCAGCTTCTTCCATCCGCAATCAGAATTGAGAATGGAGATCGATCCGCTGATGAAATCTTCCTCTGTATTTTTCTATTTCGTTCTGCACGGTATATTTAATTTATTTCTGCAGATACTGTAGTTATTGTAATTTATAGCTGCGTTATTCTGTAATACAATGCGCGGTTACCGCATGACGACAAAAGCACGTGACGCGCATATGGGTCCTGTCTGACTGCAGCTGTGACAGACGGAATGACCTGAGTGACGGGACCTTTGATGACGACCTCACTTTCTTGAGGAGGGGCCTCCTGTAGATATTGCTGACTCCGAGAAGTGATGTGCTTGTGATGCGTTGGACAGCTTCACTACTTCGTTAAGAGAATGGGGAGTGAGGGACATCGGGCACTTCGAAGCCCAGAGGCAGAAGCAGGAAGATGTTGGAGCAGGGCTGGGCACAGCTGGACTGTGGCTCCCAATTCTGGTCCCGTCAATTTAGGATGGATGTGGACGTCTCCGTCATGTAGCCGAGAATATTCCTGGCAATATTTCCACCGGTAAGGGACCTCAGATGCAGGTTAGACTGGAAAAGCTGTTTTCACTCGTCCTGGAGCAGAGAAGCCGAAAAGGTGTACAAAGGCTGTGGTAAATCTAGTCAAGAAGAAAGGAAGAGCTTACGAAAGGTTCAAAAATCTAAGTAATGATAGAGAGCTGGAAGATTATAACGTTAGCAGGAAGGAGTTCAAGAAAGAAATTAGGAGAGCCGGAAGGGGCCATGAGAAGGCCTTGATGGACAGGATTAAGGAAAACCCAAGGCATTCTGCAAGTATGTGAAGAGTAAGAGGATAAGAAATGAGAGAATAGAACCAATCAATTGTGACCGTGGAAAAGAGTATATGGAACCGGGGAGATAGGGGAGGTACTTAATGAGTACGTTGCTTCAGTATTCACTACGGAGAAAGGATCTTGACGAATGTAGGGATAAGCTACAGCGGACTGAAAAGCCTGAGCATGTAAATATTAAGGAAGGTGATGTGATGGAGCATTTGGAAAGCATCAAGTTGGATCAGTCACCCGGACTGTTCAAGGCCTACAGCAGCAACGTTCCCGAAATCATCCAACGCTACATCGACGATTGCATAGTTGCTGCTTCCCGCACTCGTGCTGAGCTCGTCCATTTATTCAACTTTGCCTCCAACTTCCACCCTGCCCTCAAATTTACCTGGTCCATTTCCGACTCCTCTCTTCCCTTTCTCCATCTCTGCCTCCATCTCCGGAGACAGTCTATACGCTGGTATATTTTATAAACCTACTGCCTCACCGCAGTCCGGACGGTCCCTCTTTCCACCCTGTCATTGGTAAATAAAGCCACCCCTTCTTTCAGCTCCTCCGTCCCCTCTGTGTCTGCTCTCAGGTTGAAGCTTTTCATTCCAGAGCAACTGAGATGTCCTCCTTCTTCAAAGAAAGGGGCTTCCTCTCCCCCAACATGAACGCTGCCTCACCCGCATCTCTTCCATTTCACACACATCTGCCCTTACACCATCCTCCCGCCGCCCCATCACGGATAGAGTTCCTCTTGTCCTCACTTACCGCACCACAATGCACATTCTGCACATAATTACACATAGCTTCCACCACCTCCAACGGGATCCCACCACCGAGCACATCTTCCCATCCTCATACAACTCCCGACCATTTCTGCTTTCTGCAGGGATGACTCCCTATGTGACTCCCTTGTCCCTCCCCACTGATCTTCCTCCTGGCACTTATCATTACAACTGGAACAAGCACAACATCTGCCCTTACACCCCCTCCCTCAGGCCCCAAACAGTCCTTCCAGGTGTGGCGACACTTCACCTGCGTGTCTGTTGCGGTCATCTACTGTATTCGGTCGTTGAAAACTCTTATATATCAGTGAGACCCAACGTAGATCGGAAGACCCCTCCTCCTCGTCGAGCACCTGCCACGAAAAGCGGTTGCCTCCCATTTCAATTCTACTTCCCGTTCCCATTCTGACATGCCCATCCGCGGCCTCCTCTACTGCCAAGGCGGCGACACACAGGTTCGAGTACTGACTCCTTGTATTCCGTCAGGGGAGCCTCCAATATTATGGCATGAACATCGATTTCTCTAACGTCTGGTCACTACCCACACTCACCCCCACAACCTCTTCACCATTCCGCATTCATGTCTCCCTTTCACAACTCCTTACCTGATTATCCCCACAACTTATATATAAATAACAATACCTCATTTACTGAATTAATGGAAAGGCTGAACTGCTGGGAACAACAACGTTTTTCAACAACAACTGCTTGTAGAGCAGGTGTGGATTTATTTTCGGAATGTCAAAATTACTTGACCCTTTCGACCGAGCGGTAGAGACTTCTAAAATGTTTCAAAACAAAAGTAGCGGGGGAGATCAAAAGAACTTCCAACTGCTCTCTGAATCTGGTCTGGGTGACTCCGTAGATAAATGTATTCGTGCAGCTGCTGAAATTCTGAATGACAGAACCCCAAAACTGTGCCTGAAAAAGTCGAATAGACATTTCCAGGTCTGTGTAGAGGCATCGCATGAGAATGAAGACCAGAGTGGTTGTCGCCCAACAGAGAAGGAAACTCGCCGACAGGCTGAAGAGCAGAATGATGGATTGTCTCCGACTCTGCATCTCCGGATCTGAGATGTTTCAGTGTATCGGGCGGTGCAATGTAAATACATCAGGCGCTGGCAGGTTAGAATCAGCTGTCGTAGATAGTGAAGCGTCGTTGGGCAGTTTAACAGTGTCTGTACTATGTGAACGGTAGCGCAGAGTTGTTCTGCAACTCTACTCCATCATGTATCAGGGAAACGGGAAATAAAGTCAGTGAGATTGTCTCCTGATTTTTGCCTGCACTTGGTTCCCTCTCCAAAATCACTCTGCGGACGGACTGCCACATATCGGCAGCCGAGCACGGTCACCTTTAACCACGTCCCCATGGTGACGTTATATCCGTCATTGTCGTTTCTCCCTCGATCCCTCTGGGGAATCCAAACGCGCTTTGTGTTGCAGGCCAAGTGAGCTCTACACACTTTTCAAAACGTCCACAGACAAGGTGTTACAAATGTCACAGATTTGTCCCCTAGCCCGAACTCCAGAAACAGTCCACAGCCCGATTACCGCGGAGGTGCCAATCATAATTTTTTTTTGGGGTATTGTGTAACTGGACCGACTTCTGATTTCACGTCTTTTTCTTTCTCCCCGTTTCCTGTTCTAATACGCAAATTATAGTCGTCCCAATTTTCAGTCCCCTCGACCTGTGCAGAAGCGACCCGAAAAAAAAGGTTCACCTTTCCTTCGATAGATCTTTGCCTTGCCGTTTGTTTCCCTCCTGCTCCTCTGCTTCGGTTGCCTGAGTGTAATAAGGCAGGGTCGGGGTGTTTGATTCTGTCGTATAGCTTCTGCTAACAATAAATCTTTGTCCAGACCTGAATCCGGCCTGGGCTCAGGCTCTCTAGGTGAGGATAGAAGAATTGAGACGCCTCCCCTTTCTTTTGTTTGGACTTCGTTTGGTCAGTCAGTCTATTTTTATCTGTCACGAATGTTGATGTCGTTTTTGTACCTCCAGCACTTATCCAATCCTTTCTTCCCGGCCGTGGTCCAGGTTCAGGAAGGCTCAAACAGGAGCGAACTGGAAGTTGCCTTTACGACCCTCAGATACTCCATCGTTCCACCTCCTTTTGTAGGAATCCTCCTGAACTACGCCAAGGGTAGAAATTGTTTTTAATATAAAGTTCAATACCAGACGTCAATTGGCGAATCTTTTATTTGATTATGATATCATGGAGAGTCCACTTGTGTGGAACTCTGAGATACAAGCAAAAGGTTTGTCTTTATGTCTAGTAGCAAAGAGCGTGCCAGACCTTCCCAGAACAATGGAGATAGTTCATAATGTTGTTTTCCTGATCTGTGGCTCATCCGATTGCATACACTTCATTTGTACAGCCGTGTTATCGTTCTGAGGAGTTGTAGTGCCAAGCACAATATTCCGGTGGAAAACACAGAAGTCCACAATGTCACTGAGCTACAGAGACATTCAGCCCTGTAACATACATATTCGGAAATTTCATCCACAGGGAAGGAAGTTGGAGGTCAGAGAAAAGATCGAGAGAGAGGATTATTTGGTGGAGAGCGATGGCCAGGGTTATGAGAGAGATTTCGGATGGGTAGAGAGATCTGAGTGGGGGAGGGGCCGAGGATAGGATTGAGGAGACACCGGTGGATGGAGGAGAGAGATAGGAACGGTATCGATACGGTGAGTTGGGAAAGAGACACTGTGAAGAGAGGGCACTCAGTGTGCGGCGGGATGGGAAATAGAGCCTGGGGAAGAGATAGACGGGGTGTACCGAAAGAGACTGTTCCGAGAATGAGACAGGCAGAGAAACGGGGCAGAGAAAGACTCCGTAGCCGGGGTGCTTGGGAAGAGGGTGTGTGGGGAAGTGTGTCAAAATCCAGGAAAAAAAAATGTACAGTGAGGAGCTAGAGGGCTTTCCTTCACGCATTGCATTTTGGGATTACTGTTCCCCCACTGTAAAGGGCTGCCAAAACATACAAACCTTCCCGTCTCGGTGACTCTTTCCCTCGACCTCTCTCCTTCCAACTCGCATCCACAATCTCCCTCCCTCCAAGCCTTCTTCGCCACCATCACTCTCCCTCACTGTCTGACCTCCAACCTCCCTGCACGTGGATGAAAATTCCGAATATAAGTTTTACAGGGCTGTATGTTGCTGTAACTCAGTGATATTGCAGACTTTCCAGGTGAATATCGTGCTTGGCACTGCTACTCCTTAGAATGATAACAGAGCTACACAAGTGCGATGAGTGTAATCGGATGAGCCACAAATCGCGAGAAGAACATTATGAACTAATTCCACTGTTCTGGGAAGGTCTGGCGCGCTTTTTGCTACTAGCTATAAAGACAAGCTTTCCAATTGTACCTCAAAGTTCCACAGACGCGGATTCTCCACGACATGAAAGATTCGCCAATTGAAGTCTGGTACTGAATTTCATTTTGAAATATTTTTTGGCAAATTGGCGTAGTTGAGCAGGATTCCGACATAACGGTCGAACGATAGATAAACTGAGGGCAGCAAAGACAAGAACGAGTTCGTCATGACCCTGGCCAATGACAGGAGAAGCTGTGTTCCAAAAGTATTTTGTGTGTTTTGCTTGAATTTCCAGCATCTGCAGATTTCCTCGTGTTTGTATTGTAGGTATGTGATTCCTTTTACAAGTAGCGTGTGCGGTTGGACACAAGGGCGGTGGCACTATCGGGGCCTTTTGAGATAAAAAATAAATAAATATTTTAAACAAGAAACTGGTAGCGGAGACGGAGACCCTACGTGGGATTATGATTATATAATAACGTTTTGATTTATGCAACTTTGTTTATTTGTGCGCAGCTCATCGGTGGATGCTGTCCTTTCTGTCATACGTGGTTGTATGTTGTGTGTGTTGTGTGTGTGTGTGCTGTACTTTACACTCTGGGTCGGAGAAACATTGTCGTGTTTGTCGGTGAGCATGTGTGTTGTTAAATGACAGTAAAGTCGACTTGAGTTGAATAAGTGCTGGAGGCAGCTGAGCGACACCAACCTACGAAACAACAACAACAACAAAAAAAATAGACTGACTGTCCAAACCACGTCCAAACAAAAGAAAGGTGAGGAATCTCAAAGTCTCTATCCTCACCTAGACAGCCTGTGCCCAGGCCGGAATCAGGTCTGGGAAAGGTTTTCATGTCAGCAGAAGCTACACGACAGAATCAAACACCCCGACCCCGCCTGATAACTCTTAGGCAACCGAAGCAGAGGGGCAGGAGGGGGACAAACGGCAAGACAAAGAACTATGCAAGGAAAGATGAGCCCATTTTTAGGGCCGCTTCTGAACCGTCGATGTGTCTTAAAAAATGGATATGACTAATTTGCGTATTAGAACAGGAAACGGGGAGAAATAAAAAGAAGCGAATTCAGAACTCGATCCTGTTACATCATGTCTAAAAGATTATGTTTGGCACCACCGCGGTAACTGGGCTGTAGACTCTGTATGAAGTTCGGGCTCTGGGACAAATTTGTGAAATTTATAACTCCGTGCCTGGAAATGTTCAGATGTTCTGAAAGTTGATGTGCGGAATCCACTTGGCCTGAAGTACAAAGCGCGTTTGAATTCCCCAGGGGAATAGAGGGGGAAACGATAATGGTGGATATTCCGTTACCATGGAGACGTGGTTAAAGGGGACCGTGTTCGACTGCCCGTGTGGGGCAGCGTCAGCAGGGTGATTTTGGAGAGGGAACCAGGTGCAGGCAAAAATCAGGAGACAATATAACTGATTTCATTTCCCTTTTCCCTGACACATGGTAGAGTAGACTTGCAGAGAAGCTCTGCTCTGCCATACAGAGAATTGAAAATACATTTGGACTAAGATGTTAACCAACGACAGCTTATCCTGACATGCCAAACTCTGATGCATTTACACTGCACCGCCTGATACACTGAAACATCTCAGCCGAGCAATCACCTTTCCGTGAGTAACAGAGCAGAAACTCTTTCTGTAACTGAACATATCTATTATGGTCCAAAGGACAAAGCGACAGGAGGGTTTTTGAGAGAATATCAGAATGAGCGATTTAAACTGCCAAACGTAACCCCTCATGTCACCACAGCCATCAAACCCCCTGCAACTCCTGAACTACTCGGACCCGTGCTTCAGACTTTACAGGAGTTAAACCGCACACAGTGTATAACTCCGCCTAATACTAACGCTACTCGAGAACTTCATTCCGCTCAGGCTGGGTGTATAATATTTCCTTCTTCATCGTTTAAAGAAAGTTTGACCTGTTTGCTCCTCCTGCTTTGCCTGAGCATGTCGTGCACGTGTTGCTTTCGCAGATTTACCTCCCTCCCTGTGGGCGATAAACAAAAATCACGAGAGACTTGTACTTTCCGCCCTACCATACGAAGACCAATGCTATTCTACCCTCTAAACGGCAATACGATTTGCCAGTCGAGGCACTGGAAGGCAGGAAACCCTGTCATAAAAGCGCTTTTCGATCAGAAAGGGTTTGTACCAACCTGCAGTCCCTGTAATTCTCTTGTTTTACCAGTTCCGAAACCAGGACGTTATAATGAGTGACTTTTTTTTGCAATACTCAAGGCCGATTAACAAGATAGCATGCCAACGGTTTACTGATGGCAATTTATCAGAGCGACACGGGGCCGCAGACAACCCAGTGCATAGTGCTCTGCACAATTGCCAGCAGTTGTAAGAGGCATGTCTGGGTGTCTAACACCTGTCTCCGACACTACAATTAAAAAACATAGAACACAGAAACCTACAGCCCATTACAGGCCCTTCGGCCCACAATGTTGTGCCCACCATGAAACCCACTCTAGAAACTGCCTTGGATTTCCCTGGTGCACAGACCTCTACTTTTCAAAGTTCCATGTACCTGTCCGAGAGGCTCTTAAACACCCTATTGTATTCGCTTCCATCACCGCCGCCGGCAGTGTATTCCACGCACCCAACACTCTCTGTGTGAAAACTGAACTCTGACATTCCCTCGGTACCTATTCCCAAGCACCTTAAAAGTATACCCCGCGTATTAGTCATTTTGTCCCTGGGAAAAAAAGCCACGGGTTATCGACACGATCAATGCCGCTCATCCCCTTATACATATAATTATGGTAGAAACGTCCGATCCTATTAAATGGGATCTCCCTGATGAAGTGTGTCGGCCCGGAACATTGACTGTTTACTCTTTGGCATAGATTCTGCCCGGCTTGCTGAGCTCCTTAGGATTGTGTGGGTATTACTTTGATTTCCAGCGTCTGCAGATGTTCTCCAGTTTGCGATTAGACTGGGACAACCTGCGCTGAGACACGAGGAAAAATTATCCTCAGTTTATTACCAACTCCGGAATGCGATGGTCTTGTCATTTAATCTTGCTAGGCATTTATGTTGTAGTCTTTAAGCCACTCAGTCTGATTGGGAGTTAAATTGGCCAAGACTAGAATGACGTCGCTTGGGATTCACGCTGCTCTGGTGTTCACGGTGGCCGGAGATGGGACAAAATCCTTAATTATCACTAGAAACATTATTTATGATAAAGCGTTGAGTTTGTAATACCTGACAAGAACCGGAAGGTAGATTACTATCTAAATGGAGTCAAGTTAGGAAAAGAGGAAGTACAACGAGATCTAGGTGTTCTTGTACATCGATCAATGAAAGCAAGCATGCAGGTACAACAGGCAGTGAAGAAAGCAAATGGCATGCTGGCCTTTATAACAAGAGGAATTGAGTATAGGAGTAAAGAGGTCCTTCTGCAGTTGTACAGGGCCCCTCTGAGACCCTACCTGGAGTATTGTGTGCAGTTTTGCTGTCCAAACGTGAGGAAGGACATTCTTGCTATTGAGGGAGTGCAGCGTAGGTTCACAAGGTTAATTCCCGGAATGGCGGGACTGTCATGTGTTGAAAGATTGGAGCGACTGTGCTTGTATACACTGGAATTTAGAAGGATGAGAGGGGATCGGATTGAAACATATAATATTATTAAGGGATTGGTCACGCTGGAGGCAGGAAGCATGTTCCCGCTGATGGGTGAGTCCAGAACTCGAGGCCACAGTTTATGAATTTGGGGTAGGCCATTTAGAACAGTGATGCGGAAAAAGTTTTTCACCCAGGTATGTGTGGATATGTGGAATGCTCTGCCCCAGAACGCAGTGGAGGCCAAGACTCTGGATGCTTTCAAGAGAGGGTCAGATAGAGCTCTTATAGATAGCGGGGTCAAGGGATATGGGGAGAAGGCAGGAACGGGGTACTGATTGTGTATGATCAGCCATGATCACAGTGAATGGCAGTGCTGGCTAGAAGGGCCAAATGGCCTACTCCGGCACATACTGTCTATTGTCCATTGTCTGGCACGAGGTGCATAAATCTATTGTGCGCTGGAAAAGATATCTGTTGTGTCGACTCTTACTTCCGTCAACTCCGGGCGAGGAGAATCACCAGTGCTGTATAACGCTGATCGGTAGCAGGACAGACATCAGTGAGACGGAACTGGAAATGCAACAGTTCGACTAGTGTTCCTTCAGATTGTGGTAAAACATCTTTAAAAGTAATTTTAATTTGTATTTCCAGTATCATTCTTTTATTTTTCATACGGCGATAAAACCTTCCAGGTAGAGCTCAGTTAGTTCGAGAGAGAGATAAAAAAGAAATAATTTTCTCCTGTTGTTTTGAAAGTTCATTAAATTTCAGCGTGCATTTATTATCAATATAAATATATGTTCCTGCTATGAGATTTACTTTACGCGACCGGACGGACGTTGTGGTCAGGGAGAAACTGAGAACAGAGGGAAACAGAGGGAAACAAACAAACCGTCACGGGGTCCTGGCATGTAAACAGAGATAAAGCCGGAGACATGCGAGGACAACGAGGGAGCAGGACGGAGATGGAGATGGAGTTGAATAAAGAGGAAAAAAAAAACACACGGTATGTTTCAGCCCGATGATGTCTCCCTCGCGGTGAAAATCACTCGTCTGCAATGAGATTAAATTTTATTCCGAATGGGATCGGACGTGTGGACAGAGAGAAACAGGGAACAGAGGAAACAGAATTTCACGGGACCTCAGGATGTGAACGGAGATAAAGAGGTAGAAACGAAAGGACAAAGCGGAGCAGTCTGATCACGTTCCCCTCACCGGCGTGGGGGAATGAGTGAGCGAGGACAACGTGAGAGATATTGGGATAAAACACCGTGAGCGTCACTGAAAAGGATGAATCAGAAACAACGGAGAGAATGGAGAAAAGGGAGAGGATGCTTCCTAACTGGACCAACCCAGAGTAAAACGCTGTCAGATGTAATGGAGATTATTAAAATAAAGCGGGCGGTACCTGACTATAGACCCTCCATCGGGGTGAATTACAGCTGAGGTGACCGCTACATATTACATATTTGATGAAGGACACATTTCACCCGTAAGGGGTAAACAGCGAGTGAAATATATCATCACAAAACGCATGCGTATTTCAGAGCGCTCAGTTGTTACCCGTGGTTCCACATATCGGCACGTGGATAGATTATGAAGGAAACATGGTGTTTGATTGATATCTCCGGCAGAAACCAACGAGTCGCTCTATGATTTAAGGAATTTGGGTAACAGTTTCAGCGGGTATTTCACCGCGTTCTTCAGCTCCTCTCTGAACTTGCTCTGAGTCACGGCGTAAATACATGTGTTGGTGCAGGAGCTGAGGATCTGCAGCATCGTCGCCGTGGAGTCTGCGATATAAATCGGATCAGTGTCCGAGTAACGAGGGATATTTACAATCAGTACGTAGATATCAAAAACCAGCAATGTGAACCACAGAAATATAAAACTACCGGTTATACTGAATAGTAAAACCACCGATTTCCTTCGGTTCTCCATCTCCGGGTCCTTGTAATTCTTTCCGATGCTGCGGCCCCGGAGCCCCATCCGGACTTTATTGGCGGATAAAATTCGTCTGACCGTCAGAGTATTGAACAATAACATCAGAACAAACGGGAGACATGGCATGAAAATGCGATGTATCATAAGAAGTACAACCCACGAGGGAGACGTAATGTAGCTCTCTTTGGTGACACAGCCATAGGAAACTCCATCAATTATCGCCAAAGACTCCAATGTGAAGTAGAAAGGGACACTTTCTAAACAGCCCAGAACACTCACTGTCCCGATAACCACAGCCGCCGTTCTTTCGGTGCAATATTTTGTTTTCAGCTTTTCACAACAAATGGCCACAAATCTGTCACAGGTGAACGCGACTGTCAGCCAGACAGAGACCCCGGTGCTTCCTATGAGCAGGCAACGGGAGACCCTGCAAACGGGAGTTCGATGGAGGAAGGAAGTCCAAAAGTACATGAGAGCAGTCCACTTCAGCAGAGGGTCAGAGATAACGACCAGGAGATCGGCCGCTGCCATTCCCAGCAGGTAGCGTGTGATGCATTTGGAGAGACCGCACTTTCCTCGGGACAGGATAACAATCGCCACCAGGTTCACTGCAAGAGAGAGGGAGGGAAACAAAGAAATTACTGACCTGCCAGGGCACAAGAACAACATTATTATTATTAGACTTCTTCTTGTGTTTTTTCTTTGCTTCAAATGGTGGGAACTGGACCCAGAACATATGAACCCGCTGACAGTGTGCAATATCGGCATGACAGAGAACTCTCCGCGAGTTTTGTAAATGGGTTCAATCTGGGTGAATTCCCAAACCGACCAGATGACATCTGGTTAAACGCTTCCTGACCGCAGTAAGGAATGGGTATGATACACCAACGTCACTGGTCTGAGCCGCACAGGAATGAAATGAAATCCACATCGGCGGTTCCCTCTGCTCATATTTCTAACATAAATGAGCCATTCGCGTTGTTCCATCACCCAGTCAGGCAATTCACAGTCGATTCATACTGACAGAACAGAAGGTCGGCTGGCTCCCACGGATGCAGTGTAGCCCGGTGTCCTCCTGTGCAGACATTTCGATTCACAATTATTCCATGATATCGAGCCAGCGGAGAGGATTTCAGTCAAAGGCAGCATCTCGGCGCCAATATGGAGCGCTTCCTGCTGCGAAAGCAATGGTATTAATATTGTCAGCGCCTTCCGCCCATGACTGAAATGCGGGGACTGGGCGGGTGGCTGTGGAAACAAGTAGCGAGAGAAACACTTCAGAACATCGGAATTAATTCTCAGTTTCTGCCGTTTGCAGGTGTGACAGCGGCTTACCGGGAATTCCAACGGCTGAAATAACAGGGTAGTAAATTTCTTCTATCCGCCAGATTACTGGATATCCCATTTGAGTGACGTAGTGAACGCGATTGCTCTGAATTCCACAGCTCGGCAAGACACTCTGGGCTGACGTACTGCAACAGGCTCTGATTTATACAGGGGATCGATCTCCAGTGACAAGGTCCCACCTCTGACCATTGTTATTGAACAAACAAATTACATCACCGGCAGTGTCTCAGGTGTGAATGCTGTGGGTATGTAACACGAACACGTCAATATCATTGACATTACCTCAGTCAGATCCTTCTGTGTAATTTAACCAAATTGTGCAATGAGACCAGTAAGTGAGTAATGAACAGCTTCATTTAGAACATTCCACAGTTGTATTGTCAGCGGTCACGACTGTCCCCATTTTCCAACCTGAAACTTACACTGTGATTCTTTTTCCACAAGCATTCCGGAATCGAGGTTTCCCGCATTTTCGGCACTTTTCGCTGTCACTTCTGTTGTTTCGGCTACAAATAGATCCGGTTTCCGCTCAGTGTGCTCTGGATCCAGGGACACATGAAAACCCCTCCCAGTCTCCTCCTGCAGACTTTACTGTAATGATATTCACATTTTCTTTGTTCAGCAGATCCACTTTGGCAAACCAGTCACCATACCCACCCCATCCCTTCCCACAAACTGCTACCAAATATAAAGCATAACCGCTGTATACACAGACACTCTGTCCAGTTCTCCATCAGCCCTGGAAAACATCCATGTTTACTTCATTTTGATCAGCTTCCCCTGGATAATGTTTATCTCTGAAACTCTGAAGCTTGGAGATTTTCGCGGTCCTCTCAATCTCTCAAACTATTTTATCCACATCAGTAGTATCTGTGTATGTGTGTGTGTGTGTGTGTGTGTGTGTGTGTGTGTGTGTGTGTGTGTGTGTGTGTGTGTGTGTGTGTGTGTGTGTGTGTGTGTGTGTGTGCGTGTGTGTGAGTCGGTGTGTGTGTGTACCATTTATATATTTTATAATGATATGTATAAAATTCCCTACGCGTGCCGTAGAGTTTGAAACCTCCTGAGGAAAAGTTAGATTCTGATATACTGTGGCATTCACTTAGCTGTAGGAATATAATGGGCTTATAAGGCTGCCATTCACTGCCCTGTGCGTTACGAGAACAACCATCGACATGTTTCTCCTTGGCGTCATTACCGGCATATTTTAATAAAATACTTTCTCTCATGTAAAGATTTCATTCCTATTTGATCATGGTTTTAAATACAAATGCCCGTGTCCTTGGCATTTCCTTTGAAGTCCCTTTCGCAGGACACTCATATAAGGACATATTAAAAAGTATTATCAGTTTATTATAAACACACGCACACACTTACACACAAACACGCACACACGCGCGCGCGCACACACACACACACACACACACACACACGCACACACACACACACACACACACAGACAGACAGACACACACACACATACAAATACACAGAGACACTCTTAGACACAAACAATCATACACAAGTATACACACACACACACAGGTACACTTCCACGCACACACACAGACACACTCTCTCACATGCACACACAGCTGCACACAGATGAAATCTCTCACATCAACAAACCTACACATGAACAGATACACTCTTTCTCACACACATACACACAGGTGCACTCACACTCACACACACACAGACCCTCTCTCGTTCACACACACACACACACACACACACACACACACACACACACACACACACACACACACACACACACACACACAGTGTGAGCCGATGCATTTCATTCTGTACCTACCAGTTTCTCCTACAGGTTGAGAGTGTGGGTTTCATTCTGTATTGCTCAGTCTCTGTTACAGTGTGAGAGTGAATGTTTCATTCTGTATCTGTCAGTCTCTCTTATAGTGTGTGTGTGTGAGTTTTATTGTATCTGTCAGTCTCTGTTACAGTGTGACAGTGTGGAGTTCATTCTGTATCTGTCAGTCTCTGCTACAGTGTGAGAGTGTGGGTTTCATTCTGTGTCTGTCAGTCTCTGTTACAGTGTGAGAGTGTGGGTTTCATTCTGTATCTCTCAGTCTCTGCTACAGTGTGTGAGTGTGGGTTTCATTCTGTATCTGTCAGTCTCTCTTACAGTGTGTGAGTGTGAGTTTCATTGTATCTGTCAGTCTCTGTTACAGTATGAGAGTGTGGAGTTCATTCTGTATCTGTCAGTCTCTACTACAGTGTGAGAGTGTGGGTTTCATTCTGTACCTGTCAGTCTCTGCTACAGTGTGAGAGTGTGGGTTTCATTCTGTATCTGTCAGTCTCTGCTATAGTGTGAGAGTGTGGATTTATTTCTGTATCTCACATCCTCTGCTACATTGTGAGAGTGTCGGGTTCATTTTGTATCTGTCAGTCTCTGATCGAACATTAAGTGTGTCCTCTCAGTCCTGTACTCGGAAACCACTGATTAAGTGGGAGCGGGTGTATTTTTTTTCCTACTTTCTCAAATCTAGTAACTGCTCTTGAAATAGCTGCTGTCTTCCCTGAGCTCTTCTTGGAACAAGTCTCTCCTGCAGTTGTTTCATGTTATAATTTTCTGATAGAGAGATCACTGATGGATAATGGCGGTTGTATTGAGCAGTACATTCCGGATAATAGAGTCATAGGGCAGAGAGACCATTCGGCCAGGCATCATTCTGCATGCCATTTCTCACTCAACCAGATACCGTCAATCGAACAGCACCTGATCTGTAATTTTCTATGGCTTGGCAACGCAGTTACTTCAATGGTGAATGAAATTAAACACTTTAGATAAATGTTGTAATTTAATATATAAGTGCGTAAGTAAAATCATGAATTGATAGCGATAAAACCCACAGAGGCAGAATGTTTCATGTTCTAGCAGCATGTATATCAATAGATGTCCCTCAACAATTCTAAATTGCTTCCTTCACCGAGTATCTCTGATCTCTTAAGTTTTGTCGATTATTTTATCTGTTCCCCAATGTGCACAACTGTGTGAGTTTGTTCCAGTGATGTCCCACTCGTAAATAATGTACTATTCATTTTGATTTTCTTATGTGAGCTTCAGACTGGTCTGTATCGAGCCATCCATGTTTTCTTGATAAAATAGTCAGCCTTTTTCTATGTGGTACTGAGAGAGTTTGTGGGTAGGAATGTGAGGGAAACTCAGGTTTCACATTTGGAATAATCCAATGCTTCACATTGCAACATGCGGCTCACTGATGAAATGCTAAGAGACTGCTGTCATCGCTCAGGCAAAAAGAAAAACACCCCAGCCCGCCCCACTATATGCCACCAGATATAAAGCATCCACGCTGTGCACACAGACACTCTGTCGAGTTCTCCATCAGCCCTGGACGACATCAATGTTTACTTCATTTTGATTCGCCTCCCCTGTGTAGTATTTATTTTCAATTCCTTGAAGTCTTTAGCTGTGCACGGATCTCTCCATCTCTTAAATTATCTTCTCCACATTTGTAGTATCTGTGTGTGTGTGTGTGTGTGTGTGTGTGTGTGTGTGTGTGTGTGTGTGTGTGTGTGTGTGTGTGTGTGTGTGTGTGTGCGTGGTTACGTGTATTTGTGTGTGTCTGTGTGTTTATTTGTTTGTTCGTGCGTGCATGTGTGTGTGTGTGGGAGCGTGTATTTATATGCGAGCGTGTGTGCTGATATACCTCTTATATGTCTTATAAAGGATATGGATAACATTTCCTACTCGTGCTGTAGTTTTTTAAACAGTAAGATAACGGAAAAAAGCCGCTGTTGAATCCACCTGACGAACAGTTAGATGCTGAAATACTTTGAACGTCAATTGCCTATAGAAATATAATGGCCTGATAATCTCTGTGGGTTACGTGCAAAGCCGTCAATGCGTTTGACTCTGGTGTGAATACTGGCATGATATTTGTTGTCATTTATAGATTAAATTCCATAAACAGATATCTTCATCTCCTGCCTTAACATAAAATATCTATGTATTTCGGATTACCTGCGCAGTGCCCTGATAGAAATAAATGCAGGGTCACCATATAATGTCACACACCAAATCAATTCAATTTAGAACCCCTTTTTTTACCACACAGACACACACTCACACACGCACACACACACTCCCACACTTTCTCTATATCTCTCGCTCACACGCTCTTCCTCCATCTGTCTCTCTATCTCACTGTCTCCCTCTTTCTCTCTCCCCCCGTCTCTCTCTCTCTCTCTCTCTCTCTCTCCTCTCTCTCTCTCTCTCTCTCTCTCTCTCTCTCTCTCTCTCTCTCTCTCTCTCTCTCTCTCTCTCTCTCTCTCTCTCTCTCTCTCTCTCTCTCTCTCTCTCTCTCTCTCTCTCTCTCACTCTCTCTCTCTCTCTCTCTCTCCTGTTCTCGATGGATGAACTAATTTTTTTGCGGAATTTTCAGAAGGCATTTGATAAGGTCCCACATAGAAGATTGGTGGGTAAAATCAAAGCTCAGGGCATCGGGGGGAAGTCATTGACATGGATAGAAAACTGGTTGGCAGATAGAAAGCAAAGGGTAGCGGTGAATGGGTGTTTATCGGAATGGCAGGTGGTGACTAGTGGGGTGCCACATGGCTTGGTATTGGGACCACAGCTGTTTACCATTTACGTTAACGATTTGGATGAAGGCATAAAAAATAACATCAGCACATTTGCTGATGATACTAAGCTGGGTGGCAGTGTGACATGTGATGAGGATGTTAGGAGAATTCAGGGTGACTTGGATAGGCTGCGTGAGTGGGCAGATACTTGGCAGATGGCGTTTAATCATTCTGCATGCCATTTCTCACTCAACCAGATACCGTCAATTTGTGAAATTTATAACTCCTTGCCTGGAAATGTTGAGATGTTCTGAAAACTTATGTGCGGAACCCACTTGGCCTGAAGTACAAAGCGCGTTTGAATTCCCCAGAGGAATGGAGGGGGAAAACGATAATGATGGATATTCCGTTACCATGGGGACGTGGTTAAAGGGGACCGTGCTCGGCTGCCCGTGTGGGACAATCGGTCAGCAGAGTGATTTTGGAGAGGGAACCTACCCGAGTGGGGCAATCCGTCAGCAGAGTGATTTTGGAGAGGGAACCTGGTGCAGGCAAAAATCAGAAGACAATATAACTGACTTCATTTCCCGTTTCCCTGACACATGATAGAATTGCAGAACAACTCTGCGCTGCCAAACACAGAATTCAAAAAAACACTTGGACTAAGATGTTAACCAACGACAGCTTATCCTGACATGCCGACCTCTGAAGCATTTCCATCGCACCGCCCGATACACCGAAACATCTCAGCCGAGCGATCACCAGAAGCTCCTTTCTGTGCGTAACAGAGCAGAAACTCTTTCTGTAACCGGACTCATCTATTATGGTCCAATGGACAAAGTGGCAGTAGGGTTTTTGAGTGAACAACAGAATCAACGAGTTGAATTGCCAAACTCAACCCCTCATGTCACTATAGTCAGAAAAGACTGCAACTTCTCAACTACTCGGACCCGTGCTTCAGACTTTACAGGAGTTAAACCGCACACAGTGTCTAACTCTGCCTAATACTAACGCTGCTCTACAACTCCATTCCGCTCAGGCTGGATGCACAATATTTCCTTCTTCATCGTTAAAACAAAGTTTGTCATCTTTGCTCCGCCCGCTTTGCCTGAGCATGTCGTACACGCGTGGCTTTCGCCGGCACCTCCCTCTCGGTGGGCGATAAACACACATCACGAGGGACTTGTACATTCCGCCCCACCACACGAAGACTCTATACATAGAAACATAGAAAATAGGTGCAGGAGTAGGCCATTCGGCCCGACGAGCCTGCACCGCCATTCAGTCTGATCACGGCTGATCATCCAACTCAGAACCCTGTACCTGCTTTCTCTCCATACCCCCTGATCCCTTTAGCCACAATGGCCATATCTAACTTCCTCAAATATAGCCAATGAACCGGCCACAACTGTTTCCTGTGGCAGAGAATTCCACAGATTCACCACTCTCTGTGTGAACAGGTTTTTACTCATCTCGGTCCTAAAAGTCTTCCCCTTTATCCTTAATCTGTGATCCCCTCGTTCTGGACTTCTCCAACATCGGAAACAATCTTCCTACATCTAGCCTGTCCAATCCCTTTAGAATTTTATAGGTTTCAATAAGATCCCCCCTCAGTCTTCTAAATTCCAGCGAGTATAAGCCTAGTCGATCCAGTCTTTCTTCATATGAAAGTCCTGCCATCCCAGGAATCAATCTGGTGAACCTTCTCTGTACTCCCTCTATGGCAAGAATGTCTTTACTCAGATTAGGGGACCAAAACTGCGTACAATATTCCAGGTGCGGTCTCACCAAGGCCTTGTACAACTGCAGTAGAACCTCTATGGCAAGAATGTCTTTCCTCGTGCTTTTATATACACGACAAATCATGTATACGGCTACATGATTTGTCACTGGAGGCAATGTAAAGCATGAAACCTGTCATAAAGCACTATTCGATCAGGAAGGGCTTGTACCAACCTGCAGTCCCGGTAATCCTCTTAGTTTACCAGTTCCAAAACCAGGTCGTGATAATGAGTGACTTTTTTTTGCAATACTTAAGAGCGATTAGCAGGATAGCATGTCAAGGGTTTACAGATGGCTATTTATCAGAACGACACGGGACCGCAGACAACCCATTGCACAGTGCTCTGCACAATTACCAGCAGTTGTAAGAGGCATGTCTGGGTGTCTAAAATCTGTCACCTACACTACAATTAAAAAACATAGAACATAGAAACCTACAGCCCATTACAGGCCCTTCGGCCCACAATGTTGTGCCCACCATGAAACCCACTCTAGAAACTGCCTTGGATTTCCCTGGTGCATAGACCTCTACTTTTCAAAGTTCCATGTACCCGACTAAGAGGCTCTTAAGACCCTATTGTATTAGCTTCCATCACCGCCGCCGGCAGTGTTTTCCACGCACCCAACACTCTCTGTGTGAAAACTGAACTCTGACATTCCCTCGGTACCTATTTCCAAGCACCTTAAAAGTATACCCCGCGTGTTAGTCATTTTGCCTCTGGTTATCCACACGATCAGTGCCGCTCATCATCTTATGCATATAATTATGGTAGAAAGGTCCGATCCTATTAAATGGGAACTCCCTGATGAAGTGTGTCGGCCCGGAACATTGACTGTTTACTCTTTTGCATAGATTCTGCCCGGCTTGCTGAGCTCCTTAGGATTGTGTGGGTATTACTTTGATTTCCAGCGTCTGCAGATGTTCTCCAGTTTGCGATTAGACTTGGACAACAGTCAACAACATTGGAAACTGCGCTGCCTTCACGAGGCAAAATTAACCCCGGGTCATTACCAACTCCGGAATGCGAAGCTCTTGTCATTTAATCTTGCCAAGCATTTATGTCGTAGTCTTTAAGCCACTCAATCTGATTGGGAGATAAATTGGACAAGACTAGAATGACGTCGCTTGGGATTCACGCTGCTTTTGTGCTAACGGTGGCCAGAGATTGGACATAATCCTTACGTATCACTTGAAACATTATTTCTGATAAAGCGTTGAGTTAGTATTGACTGGCGTGAGATGCATAAATCTATTCTGCGCTCGAAAAGGTATCTGTCGTGTCGAATCTTGCTTCCGTCAACCCCGGGCGAGGAGAATCACCAGTGTTGTATAACGCTGATCGGTGGCAGGACAGACATCAGTGAGACGGAACTGGAAATGGAACAGAGTGAGTAATGTTCCGTCAGAAAGCGGTAAAACATCTTTTAAAGTAATTTTAATTCGGATTTCCGGTATCATTCATTTATTTTTCATACATCGATAAAACTTCCAGGTGGAGCTTAGTTAGTCGAGAGAGAAAAAAATAAACAAAAAACTTTTTCCTGTTGCTCTTGACGTTCATTAAATTTCAGCGTACATTGATGATCGATATAAATATATGTTTCTGCAATGAGATTCCCTCTGCTCAGTACGCGACCGGATGGAAGTTGTGGTCAGAGAGAAAGAGAACAGAGGGAAACAGAGGGAAAGAATCAGACTGTGACGGGGCCTCGGGATGTGGACAGATATAAAGCCGGAGAGATGCGGGGACAACGAGGGAGCAGGTCGGAGATGGAGATGGAGTTGAAAAAGAAGGAAAAGAACGCACACACACTCTGTTCCAGCCCGATCATGTCTCCCTCACGGTGAAACTCACTCGTCTGCAATGAGATTAGATTTTGTTCAGAACGGGACCGGACTTGTGGACAGAGAGAAACAGGGAACAGAGGAAACAGATTTTCACGGGACCACAGAATGTGAACGGAGATAAAGAGGCAGAAAGGAAAGGACAAAGCGGAGCAGTCCGGGGATCACACACACACACACACACACACACACACACACACACACACACACACACACACACACACACACACACACACACACACACACACACACACACACACACACACACACACACACACACACACACACGCACACACACCTCCGCTATGTTTCAGTCTGATCACGCTCCCCTCACCGGCGTGGGGAAAGGAGTGAGCGAGGACAACGTGAGAGATATTGGGAGTAAAACACCGTGAGCGTCACTGAAAAGGAAGAATCAGAAACAACGGAGAGAATGGAGAAAAGGGAGAGGATTCTTCCTAACTGGACCAACCCAGAGTAAAACACTGTCAGATGTAAGGGAGTTTATTAAAATCAAACGGGCAGGATCTGACTATAGACCCTCCATCGGGGTGAATTACAGCTGAGGTGAGCGCTACATATTACATATTTGATGAAGGACACATTTCACCCGTACGGGGTAAACATCGAGTGAAATATATCATCACAAAACGCATGCGTATTTCAGAGCGCTCAGTTGTTATCCTGGTTCTACATATCGGCAAGTGGATAGATTATGGAGGAAACATGGTGTTTGACTGAAATCTCCGGCAGAAACCAACAAGTGGCTCTATGTTTAAAGGCATTTGGTTAACAGTTTTAGCGGGTATTTCACCGCGTTCTTGAGCTCCTCTCTGGACTTGCTCTGAGTCACGGCGTAAATACATGTGTTGGTGCAGGAGCTGAGGATCTGCAGCATCGTCGCCGTGGATTCTGCGATATAAATCGGATCCGTGTCCGAGTAACGAGGGATGTTTGCAATCAGCACGTAGATATCAAAAACCACTACTGTCAACCACAGAAATATAAACCTACCGGTTGTACTCAATAGTAAAACGACCGATTTCCTTCGGTTCTCCATCTCCGAGTCCTTGTCATTCTTTCCGTTGTTGCGGCCCCGGAGCCCCATCCGAACTTTATTAGCGGAAAAAATCCGTCTAACTGTCAGAGCATTGAACAATAAAATCAGAACAAACGGGAGACAAGGCATGTAAATACGATGAATCATACGAAGTGCGGCCCACCACGGGGACCTATAGAAATTCTCTTTGCTGACACAGCCATAGAAAACGTCATCAATTATCACCAAAGGCTCCAATGTAAAGTAGAAAGGGACACTTTCTGAACAGCCCAGAACACTCACTGTCCCGATAAACACAGACGCCGTTCTTTCGGTGCAATATTTTGTTTTCAGCTTTTCACAACAAATGGCCACAAATCTGTCACAGGTGAACGCGACTGTCAGCCAGACAGAGACCCCGGTGCTTGATAAAAGCAGGCAACGAACAACCCTACAAATGGGAGTCCAATAGAGGAAGGAAGACCGAAAATATATGAAAACAGTCCACTTCAGCAGAGGGTCAGAGATAACGACCAGGAGATCGGCCGCTGCCATTCCCAGCAGGTAGCGAGTGATGCATTTGGAAAGACCGCACTTTCCTCGGGACAAGATAATAATCGCCACCAGGTTAACTGTAAGAGAGAGGGAAAGGAGCAGCGAAATTACTGACCTGTCAGGGCAATAGATCAAAATTATTATTATTAGACTTCATCTTGTGTTTTTTCTCTGCTACAAATGGTGGAAAGTGGACCCAGAACATATGAACCCGCTGACAGTGTGCAATATCGGCGTGACTGAGAACTCTCCGCGAGTTTTGTAAATGGGTTCAATCTGGGTGAATTCCCAAACCGACCAGATGACAGCTGGTTAAACGCTTCCTGACCGAAGTAAGGAATGGGTCTGATACACCAACGTCACTGGTCTGAGCGGCACAGGAATGAAATGAAATCCACATCGGCGGTTCCCTCTGCTCATATTTCTAACATAAATGAGACATTCGCGTTGTTCCATCACCCAGTCAGGCAATTCACAGTTGATTCATACGGACAGAACAGAAGGTCGGCTGGCTCCCCACGGATGCAGTGTAGCCCGGTGTCCTCCTGTGTAGACATTTCGATTCACAATTATTACATGATATCGAGACAGCGGAGAGGATTTCAGTCAAAGGCAGCATCTCGGCTCCAATATAGAGCGCTGTCGGCTGCGAAAGCAATGGGATTAATACTGTCAGCTCCTTCCGCCCATGACTGAAATGCGGGGACTGGGCGGGTGGCTGTGGAAACAGGTAGCGAGAGAAACTCTTTAGAATATCGGAATTAACTCTGTTTCTGCCGTTTACAGCAGTGACAGCTGCTTACCGGGAATTCCAACGGCTGAAATAACAGGGTAGTAAATGTCTTCCAACCGCCAGATTACTGGATATCCCATTTGAGTGACGCAGTGAACGCTATTGCTCTGAATTCCACAGCTCGGCAAGACACTCTGGGCTGACGTACAGCAACAGGCTCTGATTTATACAGGGGATCGATCTCCAGTGGTAAGATCCCACCTCTCACCATTGTTAGTGAACAAACAAATTACATCACCAGCAGTGTCTCAGGTGCAAATGCTATGGGGGTGTAACATCAACACGTCAATACCATTGACACTACCTCAGTCAGATCCCTCTGTGTAATTTGACCAAAATGTGCAATGAAACCAGTAAGTGAGCAATGAGCGGCTTCATTTACAACATTCCACAGTTGTATTGGCAGCGGTCACGACTGTTCCCATTTTCCAAACTGAAACTTTCACTGTGGTTCTCTTTCCACAAGCAATCCGGAATCGATGTTTCCAGCATTTTCTGCACTTTTTCCCTGTCACGCCTGCGGTTTCATCTACAAATAGATCCGGTTTCCCCTCAGTGTGCTCTGGATCCAGGGACACATGAAAACTCCTCTCAGTCTCCTCCTGCAGACTTTCATTTTATATCTTTCACATTTCTTGTTTCAGGGGTTCCACTTTGGCCGCTCAGACACCAAACCCATCCCACCCCGTCCGACTATGTATCACCAAATGTAAAACATACTTGTTGTGTAAACAGACACTCTGTCCAGTTCTCCTTCAGCCCTGGACGACATCTATGTTTACGTCATTTTGATCACCTTCCCGGTATAATGATTATTTTCGACACCTTCGATGTTCAGAACTGTCCACGGTTCCCTCCATCTCTTAAACTACCTTCTCCACATCTGTAGTATGTGTGTGTGTGTGTGTGTGTGTGTGTGTGTGTGTGTGTGTGTGTGTGTGTGTGTGTGTGTGTGTGTGTGTGTGTGTGTGTGTGTGTGTGTGTTTATGTGTTTGGTTCTAATCTATGTGTGCGCATGTGTATCTCTGTGTGTAACTCCTGTATATCTTATAATGTATATGCATAAAAAAATCTTCTTCGTGCTGTGGATTATGACACGGTGAAGTGACGGACAAAGCCGCTGTTGAATCCGCCTGAGGAACAGTTAGATACTGAAATACTATGGAGTTCAGTTAGCTGTAGGAATATAATGGGCTGATAATGCTGCCATTCACTGTCCTGTGGGTTACAACCCCACCATCAACAGGTTTCTCCATGGTGCAAATGCCGGCATGATTTAATAAAATATTTTCTGCCCTGTACGGATTCCATTCATAACATAAAAATGTCCGAAGCTTTGGCATATCTTTTGGAGTGCCTTTCGCAGGACCGTCAAATCAAGCCACGTCATCAAATAAAGCCATATTAAAAAGTATTATCAGTACACACACACACACGCACATGCACACACACACACACACACACACACACACACACACACACACACACACACACACACACACACACACACACACACACACACACACACGCAAAGATACACTCTCCCTCACATAAACACATACATACATACACGCACGCGCACACAGATGCACCCTTTCGCACACAAACATGCAAACACAGATACACTGAATCTCTCACACACACAGATACACACACTGTTCGACTGTGGTTTTCATTCTGTATCTGTCAGTCTCTGTTACAGTGTGAGAGTGCGGGTTTCATTCTGTATCTGCCAGTCTGTGCTACAGGGTGAGAGTGTGGGTTTCATTCTGTATCGGTCAGTCTCTGTTACAGTGTGAGAGTGTGGGTTTCATTCTGTATCTGTCAGTCTGTGATACAGTGTGAGAGTGTGGGTTTAATTCTGTGTCTGTCAGTCTCTGCTACAGTGTGAGAGTGTGGGTTTCATTCTGTATCTGTCAGTCTCTGATACAGTGTGAGAGTGTGGGTTTCATTCTGTATCTGTCAGTCTCTGTTACAGTGTGAGAGAGTGGGTTTCATTCTGTATCTGTCAGTCTCTGTTACAGTGTGAGAGTGTGGGTTTCATTCTGTATCTGTCAGTCTCTGTTACAGAGTGAGAATATGGGTTTCGTTCTGTATCTGCCAGTCGTTTTCATTTTTATCCACAAGTCTCGGGTGCAATATGAGAGTTGTGGGGTTCTTTTTGTAGAAATCAGTCCCTGATACAGACTGAGAGTGTGGGCTTCTGTCGGTGTGACTCTCTGGTTCAGTGTGAGAGTGTGGGGTTCATTCTGTATCAGCAGTCTCTGATCGTGCGTTCAGTGTATCGTATCAGTCCTTTACCTGTGAAACTCTGATTCTTTCTGACCGTGTATATTGTTTTCTATATTTTTCCCGCTGTTACTCAAATCTAGTAAATATTCTTAAAATAGTTTTTGTATTCCTGATGTATTATTAGAACAAGAGTCGTCTGCAGTTGGTTTATATTAATTTTTTTGAGATGGACAGTGCACTGATGAATGATGACGGTTATATGGAGCAGTACATCCTTCGGAATAGAGTCATATGTCAAACAGACCGTTCGGCCTGACTTCATTCTGCACGCTATTCGTTGCTCAACCACAAAGAGACAATTGAGAAGCACCTGATCTGTATCTTTCTGTGGCTTGGCAACAGAACTGCTTAAATGTTGAATGAAAATAAAAAAAATAATGAAATTGATTAATTTAAATGAATAACTGCGTAAATTCATAATCTGATCGAAATAAAACTCAGAAACAGCGCCTTTATGTTCCAGCAGCATTTACATGAATGCATTCCTCTCAGCAACTCTGTGTCGCTACCTTCACCGTGTATCACCTGTGCGACTGAGCTGGGAGAACCACTACAGCGCATCTTCAACATGGGCCTGGAGCAGAGAAGAGTACCCAGACAGTGGAAAACATCCTGTATTGTCCCGGTACCGATGAAACCACAACCAAAGGAGTTGAATGACTTCAGACCTGTTGCCTTGACGTCGCACGTGATGAAGACCATGGAGCGGCTGATAATACAGAATCTGAGGCCACAAACCAGGCACGCCCAGGATCCTCTTCAGTTTGCGTATAAGGAGAAGGTGGGAGTGGAGGATGCTATCACGTATTTGCTGCACAAATCACTCTCTCACCTAGATGGGGTCAGTTGTGCTGTGAGGATTACATTCCTTGACTTCTCTAGTGCCTTTAACACCATCCAGCCCAAGATCTTAAGGCACAAACTAACGGAGATGGGAGTAGTCTCTCACATGGTGGACTGGATAGTGGACTACTTGACAGATAGACCTCAGTATGTGCGGTTGGGAGACTGTAGGTCTGACACGGTGGTCAGCAGCACAGGAGCGCCGCAGGGAACCGTACTCTCTCCGGTCCTGTTCACCCTGTACACATCAGACTTCCAATATAACTCGGAGTCCTGCCATGTGCAAAAGTTCGCTGATGACACGGCCATAGTGGGGTGTGTCAGGAATGGACAGGAGGAGGAGTATAGGAAACTGATACAGGACTTTGTGATATGGTGCAACTCAAACTACCTGCGTCTCAATATCACCAAGACCAAGCAGATGGTGGTGGACTTTAGGAGATCTAGGCCTCATATGGAGCCAGTGATCATTAATGGAGAATGTGTGGAGCAGGTTAAGACCTACAAGTATCTGGGAGTACAGTTAGACGAGAAGCTAGACTGGACTGCCAACACAGATGCCTTGTGCAGGAAGGCACAGAGTCGACTGTACTTCCTTAGAAGGTTGGCGTCATTCAATGTCTGTAGTGAGATGCTGAAGATGTTCTATAGGTCAGTTGTGGAGAGCGCCCTCTTCTTTGCGGTGGCATGTTGGGGAGGAAGCATTAAGAAGAGGGACGCCTGACGTCTTAATAAGCTGGTAAGGAAGGCGGGCTCTGTCGTGGGCAAAGTACTGGAGAGTTTAACATCGGTAGCTGAGCGAAGGGCGCTGAGTAGGCTACGGTCAATTATGGATAACTCTGAACATCCTCTACATAGCACCATCCAGAGACAGAGAAGCAGTTTCAGCGACAGATTACTATCGATGCAATGCTCCTCAGACAGATGAAGAGGTCAATACTCCCCAATGCCATTAGGCTTTACAATTCTACCGCCAGGACTTAAGAACTTTTTTAAAAGCTATTATTAATGCTTTTTGAGATAGTGATTTAGATGCATATCATATTTTTTACTGAGTTAAGTATTGTATGTAATTAGTTTTGCTACAACAAGTGTATGGGACATTGGAAAAAAGTTGAATTTCCCCATGGGGATGAATAAAGTATCTATCTATCTATCTATCTATCTATCTATCTATCTATCTATCTGTCTATCTATCTGTGCACATTTATGTTTGTATTGATATCCCTTCCACCATGTGCATCAGTATCAATTCATTCCAGCATCCCATTCATAAATAATATAATATTCATTTCAACTTCAAGTGAGACTGGTCTGTAATATGTCCTGAATTTTCATGGAGTGTGACAGTACGGTGAGGTAGGAGCTATACTCTGTGTCTGGCCCCGGGAGAGTGTGTGACTGGACAGTGTCGAGGCAGCTACACTGTTTTTGGACATACATGATGTACTGTACTTAATGAAGCAACTAGTGCCGTAGGACTCCTGGCAAGCTCTCTCGATTGCATTAATGTGCAGGACTTGTGATCGATACTCTTAGATATTCTCATTTCCAGCCCTTTTGCTTTTCTGATTTCTTAATTTGATTCTTGTTTAAAAAAATCTACACTTTTATTCTTTGTATTAAAGAGCATGGCAACACACTTCTCTGCTCTATATTCCATCTGTCACTTACTTTGCCTGTTCTCCTCTCCTGTGTTAGTCCGTCTACAGACTCCTTGCTTCCTCAGAACAATGCATCGTCCAAAATCACAAAATCACAAAGTCCGTCACCGATATCATTGACATATGGTGCAGAAAGGAAAGAAGGAAATGAGAAACGCGGTAGTCATAGGGGATTCCATGGTGGGGGAGACAGTCAGGAGGTTCTGTCAGCCCGATAGAGATACCCGCATGGTGTGTTGCCTCCCAGGTGCCAGGGTACGGGATGTCTCCGATCGGGTGCAGACTATTACGAAGGGAGAGGGCGAACAGCCAGAAGTCCTGGTACACGTCGGTACCAATGACATAGCTAGAAAGAGTGGAGGAAGTCCTGAAGACAGAATTCGGGGAGTTGGGTAGGAAGCTGTAAAGTAGGAACACCAGGGTAGTAATCTCAGGATTGCTAACGAGTCAAGGATAGCATGATTAGGCAAATTAATGCGTGGCTGAGAAAGTGATGTAGGGGGTAGGGCTTCGGTTTCCTGGATCACTGTGTGTTCTTCTGGGGGAGGTAAAGGAGGGTCTACACCTGACCCCAAAGGGGTCCAACATCCTTGCAGGCAGATTTAATAGAACTGTTCGGGAGGGTTTAAACTAATTTGGCAGGGGAATGGGAACGAGAGTGATAGGCAGAGGAAGGGGAAAACAGAAATAAATCAAAGAAATCGTGTAAAAGAGAAGATAGATAGGACAGGCAGGAGATGAGGTATAATAACAGCTGGTACTGTGAGTTACAGGGCAATAGAGGCGTGGTATTTAAAACAGAAAGCAACAAATACGGGACTGAAAATGTTACATTTGAATGCACGCAACATAAGAAATTAAATGGACGATCTTGAAATTCAGCTACAGATTGGCAAGTATGACGCAGTGTCCATCCCTGAAATTTGGCAAAAGCGTGGCCGCCATTGGGAGCTGAACGTCCAGGGATATACGGTGCATCGGAAAGTTAGGTTAGTAGGTAAATGGGTCGTGTGACAATGTGTATAAGAAATAATATTAAAGCATTAGAAAGGGATGACGTAGGATTGGAAACTCTATGGGTTGAGGTAAGAAATGGAAAGGGTAAAAAGACCCTAATGGCATTTGCATACCTCCTCTAAACAGCAACGGGAATGTGGATTTCAACTTACAGCAGTTGATAGAGAAATCGTGTCACTAGCAGGAAGGACAACAGAGCAGCAATGGCTGGAGTTTCTGCGAATGTTGACGGAAGTGCAAAGCAGATGTATTCCAAGTAAGAAAAAAATTTCATATTGAAGAAGATGACAAGTGAAGTCAGAGCTAAATTAAAAGCAAAAGAAGGCATAGAAGGAAGCCAGAGCTATTGGGAAGGTAGAGGATTGGGGAGATTTTAAAAACTTGCAGAGAGAACGTAAGAGTATCATTACGAAAGAAAGATGAATTATGAATACAAGCTGGGATTATTATACAAGAAGATTCTAAAATATTTTTTAAAGGTAAACGAGATTCGTGGGTAGACATTGGACCAATAGAAATTGACTTTGGAGATAATGCAATGGGAGACGCTGAGATGTCAGAGCAACCTAATGCTCATTTTGCATCAGTCTTCTCAGTAGAAGACATCTACGGTATATCGGGCATTAAAGAGTTTCAGGGAAGTGATGTACGTGCAGGGAAAATTATGTCTGAGAAGATGCTCAGGAACCTTAATGATTTGAGGGCGGATAACTCTCCTGGACTTGATGGAATATACTTTCATGTGGAGAGATTGCAGGAGCATTAACGATGATTTTTCAAGAATCGACAGATTCCGGCACTGTACCAGGTGACCGGAAAATTGCAAATGTTACTCAGCTTTTTAAGAAGGGTGGGGGCAGCAGAAAGGAAACTAAAGACCTGTTAGCCTGTCATCAGTTGTTGAGAAGTGGTTGGAAACTCATGGTAGGGATGACCTTACAGGAGTACCTGGAGGCACATGACAAGACAGGCCAAAGCCAGCAGAGCTTCTTGAAGGGAAAATCCTGTCTAATGTACAAACCGCAAACTTTTGAGAAAGTGACAAGCACGGTAGACAAAGGAGACTTAGTAGATGTGGTGTACTTGGATTTCCAGAAGGCCTTTGACAAGGTGCGCACATGAAGCTGCTTAGCACGATACGAGCCCATGGAATTACAGGGAAGTTTTCTGCATGGGTGGAGCATTGACTGATCGGCAGAAAACAGAGAGTGGGAATGAAAGGATCCTATTCTGACTGGCTGCCGGTTACTAGTGGAGAACCACAGAGGTCAGTGCTGGGACCACTGCTTTTGACGATGTATGTCAATGAATTGGACTATTGGTTAATGGATTTGTGTCTAAATTTGCAAATGAAAGAAAGATGAGTAAAGTAGCGAGTAGTGCTGAAGGAACAGAGAGCCTGCTGAGAGACTTAGATAGTTTAGGGGAATGGGCAGAAAAATGGCAAATGAAATACAACGTTGGTAATTGTATGTTCCTGCACTTTGGTGGAAGAGATAAATACGCAGACTATTATTCAGATGGGGAGAGCATTTAAAACGCAGAGATTTAACGGGACTTTGGTGTCCTTCTGCAGGATACCCTGAAGGTTCTCTAGGTTGAGTCGGTTTTGAAGATGACGGTATAGAATTTCTAGAGGTGCAGAATATAATAGCAGAGACGTGATGTTGCGGATTTATGGTCTCACTCGTGAGACCATACTTGGGGTATTGTGTGCAGTTTTGGCGTCATTATTTTAGAAAGGATATATTGACATTCGAGAGGTTTCAGAGAAGATTCACGAGAATGATTCCAGGTATGAGGAACGTCTGGCAGCTCTTGGTCTGTATTCCCCGGAGCTCAGGAAAACAAGGGGGATATCTGATAGAAACTTTCCCAATGCTAAATGGCCTGACCAGATTAGATATTGCAACGTTATTTCCCATGGTAGGGGAGGGTAAGACGAGTGCACGACTTAAAGGTTGAAGGACGTCCATTGAGAATAGAGATGCGGAGAAATTACTTTAGGCAGAGAATGGTAGATCTATGGAATTCGTTGCCACGTGCGGGTGTGGAGGCCAAGTCATTGGGTGTATTTAAGGCAGAGATTGATCGCTTCTTAATTATACAAGGCATCAATGGGTATGGGGAGAAGGCACGGGAGTGGAGATGTCTGGAAGAAGTAGGTCAGCCCAAGATTGAATGGCGGAGCAGACTTAATGGGTCGATTGGCCTACTTGTGCTGTTATATCTTATGGTCTTATCGCCTTATAACATGAAAAGAAATATTTCCTGCACTATCCCGTGCAGAATAACTCCTAGTTACTGGCAACCAATCAGAGGAAAAGTCCCATTTATTCCCACTCTTTGTGCCCTGCCGTTCAGCATATCACCTTTCTTATAAGACCACGTTTCTATTCTGGTTTAGCGGTCTCATATGCAGCACCCTATCAAAGGCCTTATGAAAATCCAAGGGTACAACATCCATTGACTCTACTTTTTCTACCTTCACTGTTATTTCCTACAGAATTCCAACAGATTGTCAAACAAGTATTTGCATGTCGGCCGCCAAATAATGTATAGATTTTCCGTCTTTTGATCCATCCCTTCTTGAAGAGTGGAATGAGAGTTGTGATTTTCCGGTTCTCCAGAAACATTTCAGAATCTTACAATCTGCGTAAGGATCGCTACAATCCCTTCAAGTAGCTCTTTCGAACCATGGGATGTAGTCTATCTGGTATGCGACTTACTCATCTACAGACCAACCCGCCTTCCAAGGTCTTTCACCTTAGAAATAGCATTTACTGTCCCCACTTCCTCCAACCGTTCAGGACTCTTACATTTGCCCGTGTCTACCAAAGTGAGGAACAACGCTGATACTGAAGCTTGTCAACCATTTCTTAATCCCTCATTGCTACCTCTCCAGTCATTCTCCAGCGTTCCGATGTGCATTGTCTCATCTATTGTAATATTTATATTTCTGAAAAATGCATACTTTTTATATATTATCACTAGCGTATCTTCTTATTTGATCTTATTTACCTCTCCTTATTGCATTTTTAGAAGCCTTCTTTTGGTTCACAGGTAGATGGAGCTCGTCAGCCTGGGAAGGCAGCCCATCTAAGAGAGGGAAAACACTTATTTCAAACCTCCGCTGTCTTGCGGACATACCCGCTCATGGGAAAGGCTTCGAGGGTAAACCTGAGGACAAATCCGGAGCTGGAGAACCTAAGGCAATCCGACGTTGCCTTCAGCCTCGTTCTGGCAACTCCAGTGACGATACCGGTGCCAAGCTGCATCGTCCTTTGCCCATCCCTTGGACAACACCGGTGGCGTGGAGAGGGGAGACCTGCAGCTTGGGCAACTGACGGTCTTCCATTCAACCTTGCCCAGCCCTGCGCCCTGGAGAGGACACTCCAGCGTCGCCTCACCGCGACGGCACGACTGAAGCAAGACTTTCCAGGCGCAGATCTATGGTCCCACAAGACTGACGGATGCCACCACTTTGGGTTTTAATGTCTCCCCGATCGTCTAGATTCCCACCACTTTTTGTGACATTCTGTGAATTATCTTTTGCTTTCGCGCTGTCGTTGACATCCCCTGTCAGCTCTGGTTGCTTTAGAATACCTCTCCCTTGGGCTTTATCTGCCCCGCACCTTCAGAATTCCTCCCAGAAACACCAGGCATCGTCGCTCTGCCGTCATCCTCGCACGTCCCTCCTTGCAATTAACTTTGGACAACTCGCTCTCATGTGTCTGTAGTTCCGTTTACACCATTGAAAAGCTGATAATATCTAATGTCAGGCTTTCCCTCTCAATATGTAGGGTGAATTGCTATTATGATCACTGCCTCCTCAGGAAGTAACCTCAACATCCCTGATCAAATCTGGTTCATTACGCAATATCCAACCCACAGCAGCCTGTTCTTTAGCCTGCTCAACCACAAGCTGCTCTAACATCCATCTCGTCGGCATTCCACAAATTCTTTCTCTGGCGTCCCATCACCAGCCTGTTTTCCCGAGTCAACCTGTATATTGAAATCTCCCGTCATTATGGTAAAATTGATCGTTTAACATGGCTTTTCAATCTGTAATTGTCATATCCTTGCCACTGACCGGAGGCATGTATGTAACATCGATAATGTAATTTAATACTTGCTATTTCATAAATATATCCAGATGGCTTCTACATCTTCCAATCCTAGTCTAGTCAAAGGTTTTGCTTTCATTTCCTTTGCCAGCAGAGTCACAACCCCCTCCCACTTCCCCGAAACGATTTGCCGTTCGGTCTCCTAACACGGTTTGCAGTGAGCTGTACCTGGGTGCTGTACGTGAAAACCTTATTATCAGGGAGGCTGGAGGTCTCATGAAGAACACGAGGAATACACCATTGACTCTGGACGCATTCACATTGCACTGTATCTGCACTGATAGTCAAAGAAATAACGAAGCCTTCCAGAAACTTGCCTGGAGACTCCGCCCCTTCTCGCTCACGACTCTGGTGTCAAACACTGAGCCAAGCATCTCTGACGCTCTCTACGCCAAAACCGGCCGCTCCCACAGTGGCTGTTCCGCTTAAACCGAACTTTATCTTTTTTAATGTCCTTCCTGAAGTTCTTAATAAATCGCGACGGTAGAAGCCCGCAAGGAAGTCCCAGAGATCTATTGAAGTCTTGCAGCTTCTCAGCAAAAACAAGCGACTACTCGGTAAGATTACATCCCACAGAAATGACCACACAAGATTATCTGCAGTAATGTTTGAAATGTCATTTGCTCTCAGTGTTCGCCTTTCTTGTCAGCAGAATGAGACAGAACGGCAGAGTTATCCCGCAGGGAGCTTCCATTAGAAGGGTAATGGGTTCATTGCCGAGAAGGAATTACATAGGTTACTGCACAGGAATGTGTGACTCAGCGCAACACCTCGTGGTAGGTGTAATAGTCCAGACCGTCCTACTGACCCGGGCTGAACTGGGCGCTCAGCTGTCCGGCAGACAACGTGGATCGGAAAAGGAAAGCTGAAGAGTGTTGGTTCACTTTCATAGATCTTGCCTGATGTGCTGAGTTCCTCCAGCCTCTTGTGTATATTACAGATTAATTTCTTCCACACTAAAAGTTAAAGCAAATGCACTTTGATTTAGTTCTGTGAGATCGAATTTAACCAATCTGTCCAAATTCTGTCTGGTGCGCACAACAGAGTTCAAAGTAGATTTATTATCAAATTGTTCAGACTCGATACAACCTTGAGATTCGTCTCCTCACGGGCAGCCACGGGGCAAAGAAACGCAATAAAGCTCATTGAGAGTGTCAAACACCGACTATGGAGAGAGAGAGAGAGAGAGAGAGAGAGAGAGATCTCGAACAAAAATAAAAACACGCACACAATATGCAAAACTAAAGGTTGGAAAGTCAGGCATCACTGCACCAGGGCGAGAAGTACACAAGCTGCAGGTCACAGTCTCAGGCCAGCACAGAGACGTGCAAACCCCGCGGAGCAGCAAACAGAGCCGGGCACTCTCTTGCCCACGGCTCCGACAACAGGCCATTTCTATCTGCCCTGTTTCATAAATCTTCAAAACCTTGGGTCACTCCTCACTCTGTTACTTCCATACGCACTCGAGCTCGGGTCTCTTCGCTTCGAGTCGGCCCGTACCCGACACAGTCATCGTCTGTTTTCCCACTTGTAAGCGTGTGTCAACGTTTGTTTCCAAGTTTGCTGATAACTCGAAAGGGCCGGTTGCAATGCACAAATTTGGACTTGCACACTGATAGATAGAAAGAGTAAATGGAAAGTCTGCACATGGAGGTCAATGGTGGAAAATGTGAGGGAAGAGGAATCGTCTCCAGGAGTTTACACGTAAGATGTTCCTGCGTGTGAGATATAGAATAGTTAGTGTGATGGTGCATCAAGCGGCAAATGGCACAATGGTATTTATTACAACAGGGCTGGAGATTAGAAATACAACGGTGCCAAGTGTTCGCACAGCCACACCTCGACCACTGTGTACAGTTCTGAATCCCTTATTTCAGAGAGAATATGTACATGTTGACAGTCCAGAAGATATTAGCTCAGCGAATTCCTGGATCAAAGGTGCTGCCCTATCATGAATAGCTAGAGATTAAAGAATGAGGTGTGATCTATTTGAACCAGACAAAAGCTGAGAGGACACAACAGGGTTAATGTTGAGAGGGAGTCAGAGAAATAAACAGCGTGGAAATTGGCTTTTCAACACATTAACTCCATGCTAGCCATCAAGGACTATTTTAAGCAAAATGTGCCCCAGCCATTTATATTCCCCTGAAGTTACCACTTGCTCTCATCCGCATTCTACCGCTCACCTACATGTAAAGAGACATTAAAATAAACCTAAATCACACATATATACTGGGATGTTGTGGGAAACTGGGACATCCAGGTTAAACACCTGCGATCACGCGGATTCCGTGTAATCTCCACTTACCCCACCCAAGGGATATGTTTCCATTTGCAAGAGAGCTTTCAACAAGTGGACATAATGGGGCTGATTTGCAACTGACAGCGATCGCAATTTCTTCCCACAGAAAACTGTGAATGGCTGGATTTCTGTCCCTTAGAGGTTTGCTGTGATTAGATCACTGGCGGTACATAATGAGGAAGGCGATACATTTTCAAAGACTGGGGGATTTACAAGAATGTGGACCTGGAACACGAGAGAAGTTGTGAGAGAGCAAACATTCATTAGTAGTATCGACTGGCAGGACAGGTTTGATGGGCTGAATAACCAACAGCTGCACTTATTTTTTGATGTTCCTGTCTAAAGTGAAAGAGGGACCTCAGGTATATCCTCAGAAAACAGAGACTTGGAGGGAAGTTTTGGGGGATTTACCTTCAGGATGATAAAGTGAACAGGGTTGGGCAGCAGCGATATCCAGAGGGAATTCACTCCTCCCACAGGCCATCGTCCCTCTTTCACCTCAGTTTAGATTTAAAAACTTCTGGGAAGAGTTTGGACTCTTCACTGTCATTACCCTCGTTCACTGTCATTCACTGTCCATTACCCTCGCACACGTTAACTGCCTGACCCGCTGAGCTCCTGCAGCATTTTTTTTTTTATTTCAGATATTCGTATCTGAAGTTCCTCCTGTCTCCATGGTCCATTCTTTACTCCCCTCGTGATGAACGGTCATTACAGCCGCCTCTTTTTTATTCGGCTTTCCACTGTCATTTTTATTTTCAAATATCGATTACACTGCCAGACAGAATCCAGTTAGATCCACAGGGAGAGAAAAAAATATCGAATACATTTTCCTGTTGCTTTGGTTCTTCAAAGTTCAACGTACATTTATTATCAGTAAATATATGTTCCTACGTACTGCATTGAGTTTTATTCTGTTCAGTAGCGGACCGTGCGTGTGGATAGAGAGAAACAGACAACAGAGGGAGAAGTGAGGAACCAGATTGTCAGGGTGGGTTTCTTAAATTAATGTGTATGTTGTCAATTGAAGTCAGGTCACTTTTTATTGCCATTTCGACCATAACTGCTGGTACAGTACACAGTAAAAACGAGACAGCGTTTTCTTGGACCATGTTGCAACATGAAACAACACAAAAACTACACTGAACTACGTAAAAAAACTCGAAAGCTACACGAGACTACAGACCTACCCAGGACTGCATAAAGTGCACAAACCAGTGCAGGCAGTACAATAAATAATAAACAAGAAAGTACGCACAGTAGGGAGCAGTAGGTTGGTGTCAGTCCAGGCTCCGGGTATTGCCTTGGGGGAGGAAACTGTTACACAGTCTGATCATGAGAGCCCGTAGGCTTCGCTGTCTTTTCCCAGACGGCAGGAGGGAGAAGAGTTTGTATGAGGGGTGCTTGGGGTCCTTCATAATGTTGTTTGATTTGCGGATGCAGCGTGTGGTGTAAGTGTCCGTAATGGCGGGAAGAGAGACCCCGATGATCTTCTCAGCTGATCTCACTATCCGGTGCAGGGTCTTGCGATTCGAGATGGTGCAATTTCCGAACCGGGCAGTGATGCAGCTGCTCAGGATGCTCTCAATACAACCCCTGTAGAATGTGATAATGATGGATGGTGGGATATGGACTTTTCTCAGCCTTCGCAGAAAGTAGAGATGCTGCTGGGCTTTCTTTGCTATGAAGCTGGTGTTGAGGGACCAGGTGAGATTCTCCGTCAGGTGAACACCAAGAAATTTGGTGCTCTTCACGATCTCTACCGAGGAGCCGTTAATGTTCAGCGGGAAGTGGTCACTCTGTGCCCTCCTGAAGTCAACAACTATCTCTTTTGTTTTGTTCACACTCAGAGACAGGTTGTTGGCTCTGCACCAGACCGTTAGCCGTTGCAACTCCTCTCTGTAAGCTGACTCGTCGTTCTTTGTGATGCGACCCACCATGGTCGTGTCATCGGCGAACTTGATGATATGATTCGAGCTGTGTGTTGCAGCACAGTCATGGGACGGCAGAGTGAACAGCAGTGGACTGAGCACTCAGCCCTGGGTGTAAACTCACACTCTCCTGCTCAGATCAAAATCAAAGGTGCATCGATTCGAAGTTAATTACAATAATAAGCGGGGTGTCTCAGAGGCACAAAATCAAATGTAACATTCCAGTGGAATGCTCAGCTTGAGAGACGCCTAGTCACCCGGACACAGCAAGCATTAAAAATCACGAGTGCTCTAGGTGAGGATCGAACTCACAGCCTCGGCATTTCTCCGCCGCGTACTGCCATATAAGTACCGCGCGCTAACCAATTGCGCCACGAGAGCCCAGAGCTGCAAACGCGTGTTTTTTTTCCATATAGAAAGAAAATCTAGAAGAAAATTACAGATATCATCGTGCATAGAACCTAAAAATATACAGCCCGTGAAAAGGCCGTTCGGCCCACAATGTATTTTCATTCCAGCTAAAAAGCAAATCAAATGCACTCAAACTCTAATCTGGCTTCCTACCCTGTCAATGTCACTCGATCTTCCTTACATCCGTGTGCATATCGAGTCAACAAATGTACACATCAAATACCACCTATAAATTTACTGATAATGCAAACATTGTTGGTCGAATCTCAGATGGAGACGAGAGGGCGAACAGGGGAGAGGTATGTCAAGTAGTTGAGTGGTGTCGCAGCAAAAACCTTGCACTGAACGTCGGTAAGACGAAAGAGCTTATTGTGTACTTCAGGAAGGAGAGAGATACCAATCCTCATAGAGGGATCAGAAGTGGAGAGAGTGAGCCGTTTCAGGTCCCTGTGTGTTAAGATCTCTGAGGACTTAACCTGCTCCCGACATATCGATGCAGTTATAAAGAAGGCAAGACAGCGGCTATCCAGTACTTCATTAGGAGATTAACGAATAGACTCAAACAACTTCTGGAGAGCATTCTGACAGGCTGCATCACGTCTGGTATGGGCAGGGACGTGTCGCTACTCTGCCGGATGTAGAGATGGGGAGATGGGGAGATGGGGAGATGGGGAGATGAGGAACTATATGATCATGCGGATGAGAGCTATGGATGGGGAGAACAAGTGAGCACTCAGTACTCAGTAGGCGAACTTTAAGTACAGACTTTCCATGAGCGAAGGTGACAGGGGACAATTGCAGTCTGATTCTTGAAGGAACCGTGGAATCTATCCATTCTCCGGTGGAATGTAGTGTCGAGACTTGGCTGGCAGTCTTTGTTATGTTGGAAAAATGACGCTGGAGCTCTGAAGGGTACTTGATGTTAATCTGCATCCTCTCTTGAATCTTTCTCTGTGCGTTGTTACTCTGTCTGTCCAGACGCCAGATTACGGCTGAACATTTGAATTTTCATTATAGTTGATTATCCGCTCGCAGTGCTTCATTTTCACAGCCAGATCATGTGAACCTTCTCTTACCTTTTGCACTCGAGGTCCCTTCAATAATATATCATCAATGTTGTTAAATCTGGGGCACCAAGTGAGAGATTGCTAGTCACCGACCCGCTGGCTAATGGATCAGGACAGTCAGTCTGCCTTGGTAGATCGGTTCAGTAAGATTGAGAAAAAAATAATTTCCCAAACTCCACACGTGCTTCTAATTGATAATCACCTTGTGAATTCCACTCGATCAAATTCGCAATATCTGACACAGCAGCATATAGTTAGAGGGACAAACAGACAAAAACAGACAGCAGAGGACAGGCAGCCAGACAGACGGATAGATAGATAGACAGACAGACAGACAGAGTTATGCAGACCAGAAAGACCTGATCTAAAATCTAATGTGTGTGTGTGTGTGTGTGCGCGCGCGTCTATGTATATGTTATAAGTATGTATGTGTGTGTGTATATAGATAGATAGATACAGAGAGAGAGAGAGAGAGAGAGAGAGAGAGAGAGAGAGAGAGAGAGAGAGAGAGAGAGTTGATAATTACTCAGAGATGAATGTTCTTACTCAAGGATGAAGATTCTTACTCAGGAATGGAGAGTATTACTTAGGGATGGATATTCCTACTCAGCGTGGCTCAATCAGATGCGAGAAAGGGACAGGGCATCGCCATGGAAGCAGCGAGAGGGCAGTTCGGCCGGTGTAAAAACAAAAGACGTCGCAGTTCATTCCCGATCCTTGCCAGCCGGTCAGCTGTATGATCAGGTGTCCTCTTCGCTCTGGCTCGCGATGCCAGTGGAGAACGCCGCAGGCGGGGAACATGGATCGAAGGTCAGTGGAATGAGCTTCACCAGTAGCATGGGTCCCAGAGTGGTAACTAAATCTCTGCGTCAAATGCCTACATCTGAAGACACTCAACACCTTCCGTTAACGAATGCCAAAACTTACAGATCCGATAAACCTATGCCTTCATATTAGATGCAGCTGATATGGAGAAGTAGTTACCACTACTGAACACCAGCATGTCTCTAATATTTCTGAAACTTCCTTATGAAACACCTCTTCCTCCTCCGTTTCAAGAATTGAACGTTAGATTCTCCTCTGATATCTGAAATGTTTCATGTTCGGCAACTTCCTGGTGAAACCCTTCTGCAGCGGTTTCACTGCAATCACATCCAAACTTTATGATACTCTAATTAGACCATAATTATACGTCACTGCATCATGACCATTTCGGTTCGTGAGGGCTGGTCTTCGGAATGTGTTGAAATGCACATTACTCTACATGTTCCCTACCCTCATTCATGTTTGAAATCCCATGTCCTTGCCTTTCTCTACATCAGCAAACAAGAACCCCGTCATTCTTTGTCAATATCCCAACCCTACTCATCCATGGAATTTAATGACCTTAAAAGTGACCTCTGCTTTCCCGTCGATGACCATTTGCCAGTATTTCATCTGCTTTTATGGCACGGCTTCGTTCGACAATTTCAGTTCAACTTCGAAGAGCACTCGCGCATTGTCAGACGTGGTTCACCTGCCATTACAGCATGAAACTAATGTCTCCAATTTATTACATTCCATGTATCGGCCATGGGCATTTGGTAATGTACGACCCGTTTTTGTCAGTGTACGTCACGTGACAGGTGTTGTTCCAAGGTCTGAAACAGAAACATAGACTCGTCCAGTGAAACGGACTCTGTTGGAAGAGAAACGAGCTAACGATCGCCCTCGGACTGACCTCAAGATTAAATGTGTCAATTTTCAACATGGAGGTTGTGGGGCTGTGAAAGATAAGTTCGACCATGGCGTGTGTAACACTGGCTGCTCTTTAGGGTTTTATCCTACTAGGACGAGAAAGGGACATGGGTATCACCATGGTAAAACGGAGCGGGCAGTTCAGCCGGTGTAAGAGATTTGTGTTTCCGTACCAGATCATGATGCAGTCTGTCCGATGTTCTCCAGTACACACCCGTAGATGTTAATCTGAGTTTTAGATGACATCATAAATCTGCACAAACTGAAATATGACGTGTTATAAATGCTGGAAAACCTTTCCAGGACACTGCCAACAAATACTGCTCCTCGTTGTCTCTACACTAACAATTCCAGTCAATATTTGGGTAATTATAGCCGAACTGCAAACTACTCTGGTGTTCTTATAATTTCATAAGCTGGCTACATTTATTTATTTCTCTTCTGCTAGCATTTCAAAAACATTTGGAAATTGAAGTGCATAACATCTCAAGGTCCCCCCTTATCAACTCTGGAAAGCTGCCCAGAGGGAGGGAGGTGATTGATGAGGTCGGTGAATTCCAGTGTCAGTGTTGCACAGGGTGGAGTACAGTGCTGGGTGTGCCAAGTTCATCGTGGTCACTTCACAGTGTTCCGAGTTGTACAGGTCTGTGTCCTGGCTTTGAAAATCTGGATATTGTAAAGTTCATTGTCCACGCATTCAGCTGCTGAATGTTCTTGTACAGGCATGTATGTTTATATGATGGTTACACCCTCCTCAATCTCAACACGCTGAGCTGCAGCAGAGTTTGCTTTCTGATTATCCAACTCCCTGCTGTTCCGTGCTGGAGCTACACTGGTCAGTGTCCACGCAGTCCAGAGCTGGTTTGCACAGGTCTGTGTTCTAGCAGCGTTGCAGGTCGTTTGTGTACTCAGCGGGCTGGGCATGGGCGGCAGTGAATTCACACTGAAATGTTCATGTCTTTATCTCTACAGCAAATGATTTGTGCTGAAAATATGAGACTTCACAGAGCAGTGTTTCGTTTATTGGGGTCTGGGTTCATCCATTTTTCCGCCCCAACAGTACAGAGCTGGTGGGGTTCATATATCAGAGGTACAGCACAAAACTGGGATTATCCAGCTCTGTGTCATCAGTGTTATATTCTGATCAATAACTGTCGTTGTACTCTAGTCTTGTTCTGGCCTGTGCAAACACTGGGAGGAGCTGTGCTCTGGCTGCTCTGTGTGCTTGGAATGTAGTGCCATTGCTTTCAGAGAAGTGTGACCTTATTACAAAAACTAATCTTGTACTACGTTCCCACTGCCACGTTCCTACAGCTCGGCAGGTTAATTCTCCTGGAGGACCTGACCACTTTCGCTCTGAATACTCTAGTTGGTTGTTCCCACCACCCGAGCAGGAAGTGTCCCATTCTCATACTCATTGACCAATAAACATTAACCAGTACAGTACTGTGTGTGTGATGCCAATGATCACAATTAAATTCAACTCATACTCATAATTCAGTTTTGCTAACTGAAGGTGAACCTCAGCCTCAGTAAGTACTTTACCTTCAGCAAACATTCCCAACACCTCCTCTTCAAATTTCCCCTTGGCTACATAATGCTGTGCTATTAACAGCTGTATCTGAGCCTTCTTCATGCGAGTGGTCACCTTAACCTTTAACTGACGAGCAATTTCCAACAGCACATCCCTCTTAGCATCATCCAGCGCCTCCTGGGTTGGTTCGGCCACAAACGTATTAACCTCAAACTCCATTTCTGCTGATAATCCTCTCACACAAATCGGAAGGGAATTTCCCCAATCAAATCAACTAGTCAATCAAGCCCCCAACAAATTTTAGAATGGCTCCCACCAGTTTTTGTTCATCTCCGGGACGAGTGCCCGATTTACTCATATCCTGTATCGTGTTATAAAGAACCAGCAGATATGGACACACCTGGAGTCGGAGTCTTCCGTTATAAACTCTATATGAACTCTATATTTTAGTAACAACGTGAATAAAGTGATATAAAACAAGGTAAGGTAAAGAGGTTAACAAAGTATATGTATGCAATATCAGGTTCCCAATCTTCCCCAGCTCAGGTGATTGGGTGATACAGTCTCACGGTGGGATGGTAAGTGATCAGTTCAGTTCTGGAATTTGGTTTGAGTAGAGTTGGAGAGAGAGAGTTAAAGTGTTGCTATATCTTCCAGTGCCGATGTCGATCCTCCACGTCGTCCTCCTGAACCCGAAACTTACAGTCACCGACTGTGGCGACAAAAAGGGGATGCCGTCTTCTGTGGTGGAGTTATCAACCCCAGACCAGGGTTAAACACACCGATAGCTCTCCACCGGTCACCCCTCTGTCCACACTGTGAGCAAAAACCCCACCCTTTACACAACGCTCACCAGCGTCCCCTTGTCCCTGGAGTCGTGTGTCTCCTGTGGTGTGTCTTGTGTGTCTCTGGTGTGTGTCTCCTGTGGTGTGTCTTGTGTGTCTCTGGTGTGTGTCTGATTAAAAAGTCAACGACCTTGTATATATCTCCAAGTGCTGAACACGAGCTGTCCATCACATAGCTCCGCCTTTCAGTTTCCAAGGCAACTCACAGACTTTCTGTCTCCCTGCTGCTAAATTAGCATACAAGCTGTTCGCTCCCTCCCTCTCTCTCTCCCTCCCTCTCTCTCTCTCTCTCTCTCTCTCTCTCTCTCTCTCTCTCTCTCTCTCTCTCTCTCTCTCTCTCTCTCTCTCTCTCTCTCTCTCTCTCTCTCTCTCTCTCTCTCTCTCTCTCTCTCTCTCTCTCTCTCTCTCTCTCTCTCTCGTTTAAAGGAACAGTCAGCTTTAGAATAATCCTTCAGATCTCGTCACAATCTAAACATAGCTACAAGATCTGTGATATATTCGCATATTCTTAAGGAAGTTTTGTTGTCAGATTCTGAGCTGACGGCGAAAATTGCAAAATTTTTCAAAATTTCATGGACGTACATGTATGTGAAAGTCACGTGAGCCCTTTTCCCGCTCCCATTTTACCGCAGATCTGCCTTGTTTCCGAGGCTCCGCCCCCAGCTCTGATGAAATAAATTACGGTCCTGACTTTCCTTCAGTTCTGTGTTGAAGCGGGTCGGCGGCGGCGGCGGATCGTCTGTAGGGTCCGGATTAGGAGACGACCATCACCCCCAGAGTCGGGAATCCGGGGGAGGGTTCACCGTACGGGCGTGAAAACAAGTTCTCATCGGTGAGTACTGAGCCTGGTCCCGAGTGTGGAAGTCTGATGTAAGGTAATGCATCCAGTTAACTTCCCCGATCTGGCGGCCTCTCTGCGCTTGCTGGACAGAACCTGCCGGGGTCGGTCTGTGTTGTGGGACCTTCACAACATACCGAATGAGATGAGCCGCCGCTCGGCCCCTCTTGCCCTGGTCCTAGGAGCGTGATGGGGCGGTGATACCGAGGCTGCACTCATCCATTGTGGTTTATCCCGGGAACTTTACCTTCATCACCCAGTCCCGCATCGGGTCCAAACCTCACCTGGATCGATAGCCGGTGTCTACAATGGAACAGCTTCTGCACTGCTGAAGTTCTGTAGAGCTGGAACTGCCAGCAGATTTATTGCACCTCGAAGGGGTTAAAACAGCAGCTGGTATTTTAGTTTAACCATTACAGAATGGCAGAGTGTTCAGTTTTCATTGTGGTCATAAGGAAACTCAGAGCATGTGAGGTTGAGAATGTAACTTCCTTTTTTCGTTTAGTTCTGGTGGGCCTCTTCCTCAGTCACCAGGGAAACAGCCCACCACAGGTTCAAGGAGTGTTGAAGATTTTTATCACTCTACACAGCCCTTTAGCAGAAATTCAGTGGCCACAGGATCCAATGTGGATTCGAGGGTGTTTTGAGCATTTACTGTATGGAATTATGGAATATATAATGTCTGTGCTGGAATGAACAGATGACTAATGAATCTTGTGATTGTACTTATGCAGATCTTTTTTTTTAGAATGTCACAAACATCTTGTCTTCGGTCAATATTTAGAATTAAAAAAAGAGAAAAATCTCTATACTCTGTTTCCAGGGCTATCATTACCATTTAATATTGAAATATATTGTTCCTGTTCCAAGGGGCGACCAGCTGATTTGGTGTAGATTCCACTCAACAACAACATAATCAATAATATGCCCAGAGACATGATGAAATGTATCCGGGGCCATTTTGTAAATCACGGACCGAAAGTCAACTCGATCCCCGTCCAGACAACGGTCCTTCAGGTTACAATTCTGTCATGGGTTGGTGTAGGAGTGCTATTTTTTTTTTGAACTGTGAATAGCTGAGACACCGCAGCACATTAGCGGCAAAAAGGAGCTCTGGGAGTGCTGGGCCATTCGTTATCATCCTGGGATGAGGAGTCCAGGAACATGGAATTTCCAGTGTTTGGTGTTCGCCCGATCTTGTTGCTTCTACAGATGGAACTGGACATTCCTCCCTCCGCGATGAAGCAGACGTCTCCGACAGATAGTCACGGGTTGGGAGGAATACTGATTACTGTGTGAGACAGGGGAAAGATGTGTGATCATCTTGGGGGTGGGTTGGGACCCTGTGAGGATGGGTCCTGGGACATCACACAGGTTTTGATACATATATAATGGACCCGTCGTTCAAGCTGCCAAGGAGTATGAGGTAATGCGTTAGTATTAATGCTCTGTGCTCAGATGTTTGGTTCTGGAGTTCCTTTGGAAGCAAAGAAAGAATAAGTTGCCACTCCTTCCCTCACAGTGAGAGGCTGTGAGTTAATGGGCAGTTCCGTGTTTGCAGCAGTAAATCCGGGGTTTAGTGTTCAATCCGTGTTTGGAAAGTCCCTCTCACTGTCCCCTACAGTCAGCTAGTGGGAGTCAAATAGAAACCCCAGAAGGAGAAGCTAAAGACAGACGTATCGATATTACAGAAGTACCAGCATTGCAGTGGTGTACAGGGAATTGCCGAGGCAGGAAGGGGAATTGGCCAGAATCACTCGCAGGGATGGCAGCAGAGCAGCAATTTGTGGGAAGTTGCAGGATTGGCAAGTTTTTAAAAGCAAACAAAAGGCAAGAAAAGTTGTTAAAAAAGCAGAGGAAATATACCAAAGTAATCGAGCAGATAACAGTAAAGAGGCTCCTAAATGTTTAATTGATACATAAAGTGTAAAAGACAGGCACGACTGGATATCAGAACGCGGCAAACTGGGGATGTAGTAAATGGGGACAAGGAATGGCGGACGAACTGAAGGTGTATTTTGCACCGGTCTTCATGGAGGAAGACACTGTCAGTATATCGGAAGCTCAGGGGGCATCAAGTGTGTGAAGTTACCAGAACCAGAGAGAGGTTTCTTGGGAAACTGAAAGGTCTGACATTAGATATGTCACCTGGACTTGATGGCGGGCACCCGGGAATGTGATCTCAGGTTACTTGGAGACCCGTCAGGAAATAGGCCGCAGTCTTGTCTGACAAAACTGATGGAGTTCTTTGAAGAAATAACAAGCAGGATAGACAAAGAGGAATCGGTTGATGCTGTGTATTTGGATTTTCAGAAGGTCTTTGTTACGCTTCAACACGTAAGGTTGCTTAACAAGCTACGAGATCACGGTATTACAAGACAGATTCTAATATTGATAAAGCAGTGGTTGATTGGAAAGGGGTAAAGCGTCGGAATAAAAAGAAGCTTTTCTGGATTGGTCCCAGTGACAATGATTTTCCACAGGGGTCTGTGTTGGGACCGATACGTTTACGTCATATGCTAATGATTTAGACGATGGAATTGATGGTTCTGTTGCAAAGTTTGCAGACAGAATGAAGATAGGTAGAGGGGCAAGCGGTTTTGAGGAACTAGAAAGTCTACAGAAGGATTTACACAGTGAGGAAACTGGGCAAGGAAATGGAATAATGTGTCAAGAAATGTATCGTAGACGAAATGAAAGGGTTAGTTATTTGCTAAATACAAAAGAAAACTGAGGTGCAAAGGGATTTGTGGGTCGTTGTGCAGGATTCCCGAAAGGTTAATTTGCAGGTTGAGTCTGTGGTCAGTAAGGCAAATGCGATGTTAGCATTCATCTCAAGAGGACGAGAATATAAAAGCAAGGATGTAATGTTGAATCTGTATAAAGAACTGGTGAGGCCGCACTTGGAGTATTCAGAACAGATCTGGGCCTCTTAACTTCGAAAGGAATGTGGTGAAACTGCAGAGGGTTCAAAGGTTGTTCGCAAAAGCGATTCGTCGATTGAATGGCTTGTCATGTGAACCGCGTTTGATGGCTTTGGGCCAGTACTCACTGGATTTCAGAAGAATCAGTAGTGGCTGTATTGAAACCTATCGAATGGTGAAAAGCTTTGATAGAGTTAATGTAGAGATGATGGTTCCTCTGGTGGGATACTATACGAGCGGATGACCTTACTTCAGAATAGAGGGCCCCCTATTAGAATACGGCGAGCAGGAATTTATTTTAACAGAGAATGATGAATCTGTGGAAGCTTTTTTGCCAACAGAGGTTGATTGGCACTTCAATAATGAGGGCATGGAAGGATTTAATGAGACGTCAGGAGATTGGGAATGTCAGGAAAACTCGATCTGCCATGATGAAAGTGCGGAGCAGTCTCGATGGGCCAAACGGCCTAATCCTGCTCCTAGATCGTATAGTCGAATGGAGATAGGACATAACTTAGAACATAGAATAGTACATCACGGGAACACGTTCATTGGAATCAAACCTGGAATCATTTTCCTGACCCGCCTTTTAACCCTCTCCATTTCAATCATCCTTTCTCATGTTAGGGGCCCAAACCTGCGCACAATACTCTCAGTGTTGCCTCATCAGGATTCTATAAATTCTCAACAGTACATCCTTCATTATATATTATAGTCCTCTTGAAATGAATTCAAACATCGCAATTGCCTTCTTCATCACCGACTCGGCCTGTATACTAACCTGTTGGGAAAACTGCACAAGCACTCCCAAGTCTCTTTGCACCTTGGTAGTTTTTTTTAATTTTTGAAATTTTGGCCCAACCTGTCCATGATCTCCACACAATTAAAATGGGAAATCTGTTTGTTTTTATCATGTACTGGGGTGCAATGAAAACATTGTTTTGCATACCATCCATACAGATCAATAGAGCACAACAGAACATTGAGGTGATATAGGGTAAGTGGAGCTACAGCGTGTAACAAAGCATCATTGTTTCAGAGAAACCAAAGCGCACTTTGGCATATACTGCAAGGTCATAGCAAGTTACATTGTGAAGTTAAGGTGTATCTTATCTAGCTGGGGTGCATTCAGTTTGCTTATAGCAGCAGAATGGAAGCCGTCCTTGAATATGATGATTTGTGTTTTTCACTGAGTGTGTAATCTTCGTCCCAGGTGGAAAGCGAGAATGGCCAGGACTGTGAGGTTATTCTGCCTGCTTTACTGATACAACAGGAAGTTCATACACAGCTCATGGCGGGCAGTCTGGTTTTCGCGATGTCTACAGCTCTCTGCAGTTCCTGGCAGTCATGAGTAAAACAGTAGCAGTATGAACGCGTAACGTATCCTCTTGGGATACTTTCTATGGTGGGCTGATTAAATTTAGTGAAGGACAATGATTATATGCCAAATTTCCTTTAGTTAGTTCTATCTCTGTCATTTTAGAATCTTTTCCATGTAATAGATAGAAGGTGTTGTAAATTCAGTGTCTGTGTATTGCTGGAGAACCACTTGTGATTGAGCTTGATCCCTTCTCCCAACTGTTTCATTCAGCTTATTCCATGCCAATTTTTCTGAACCTCTGTCCAACCTGCATCCCACCACCTCAATGATATATATCAACCAACTTGTTCAACCTCTGACCAGTCTGTATCCCACCACCTCAATGATATATAACAACCATCTTATTCAATCTCTGTCCAGTCTGTATCCCACCAACTCAATGATATATATCAAACATCTTTTACAAACTTTCACCAATAAGTATCCCACCGCCTCAATGATATATTGTGTATCAACGATCCTGTTCAATCTCCGCCTATCCTATTACCACCAGGTAAATGAGATATATCAGTAATATTTCTTCCAATCTTTCCTCTCATTGTGAAGTACAGTTTTGCACCTCTCATCGCAATGAGTCATCCCGGACTCGGACTCGGTTGTTGTTCGCTGGAACTACCAGCGGTTTAATGGAATACAACACCAGGCAAGGTAAATCAGACATTACAATATTTGTTTCACAGTTACAAATTTACTGTTGTGGTAATCTTTTAGAGAATGAAACTCACAACACATAATGTGAATTTTGTTGCTTCGCCTTTCGTTTATTTTCGGTTCCTTATCTTTTGACTGAGCCTTGCATTTGTTGCTTCTTAAAGCAGCGAACTGTGGTGTCATTTTCAGAGAATTGTGGATCTGTATTCCATTGCAGTTTCTTTTGTCACTTATGACAGACCATTGGGATTCACTATATCAGTTATAGGCTCTTCTCAGCCTCTTCTTAAGCTCCTTTCTTGCTACCCTATATTCCTCAATAGACTCGTCTGTTCCTTGCTTCCTAAACCTCATGCATGCTGATTTCTTCCACCAGACTAGATTTTCCACCTCACTTGTCACCCATGGTTCCATCATCCTACCATTCTTTATCTTCCTCACCGAGACAAATTTATCCCTAACATGCTGCAAGAGATCCCTAAACATCGACCAAATGTCCATAGTACATTTCCCTGCCAAAATGCATCATTCCAATTCACACCCGCAAGTTCTAGCCTTATAGCCTCACAGTTTGCCCTTCCCCAATCAAAACAAAATCTTGTCCTCTCCGATTCTATTCTCTTCCATGATAATGCTAATAGCCAGAGAATGGTGGTCACTGAATCCACAGGCTCACCCATTGTGAAATCTGTGACCTGACCCCGTTCGTTACCAACATGTCTCCTTTGGAGAACCAGACGCCTCTTCCCCAGTCTCTTCAGTTTGGCACCTGAGAACATTTCTATCACATAGAAACCTTTGATTTCAATCCACACAAGCAGTCCTCGCATGATCCTTATCCCCCTGCACCTCACCACCAGCTCTGACACTCTGGTTCCCCTCCCTCTGAAAATCCAGTTTAAACCCCCCGGAGCAGCACTAACTAACCAACACGCAAGGATGTTAGTTCCCCTCCAGTTCATGTGTAACCAGTCCCGTCGGAACGGTCCCACCTCCTCCGGTAAAAGGCCCTATTGTCCAGAAACATGAAGCCCTCCCTCCTGCACCATCTCCTCTGCATTATCTTCCTATTTCTAGCCTCACTAACACGTGGCACGGGAAGCAATCCAGAGATTGCAGCCCTGAAGATTCTGTCCTTTAACTTTGCACCTAACTCCCTAAACTCTCTTTGTAGGGCCTCCTCCTTCTTCCTATCCACATCATTTGTCCCTACATGGACCACGATATCTGGCTGCTCAACCTCCCTCCTGAGAATACCGAGAACTCGATCCGAGATACCGCGGATCCTGGCACCCGGGAGGCATCAGACCATCCTAGAATCTCGATCCCTCCAACAGAACCTCCTATCTGTCCCCATAATTATTAAATCACCTATCACTACTGTTCTGCTCTTTTCCTCCCTTCCCTTCAGAACTGAGGGTCCAGTCTCGGGGCCAGAGACCCGACCATTACAACTTGTCACTAGTAGGTCATTCCCACCAACAATATCCAAAACGGTTTCCTTATCGTTGATGGGAACGGCCACTGGTGTTTCTCTGCTCTTCCTGTCTATTCCCCTTCCCTCTCCTGACAGTCAGCCAGCTACAGGCCTCCTGCCTCTTAGGGGTAACTATCTCCCTGAACCTCCTGTCTATTTCTGCCTCTGCCTCCCGAGTGATCCGACGTTCATCAAGATCCAGCTCCAGTTCCCTAACTCGGTTTGTCAAGAGCTGCAGCTGGATGCACCTTTTGCAGGTGTTGTCATCAGGGACAATTGTGTTCGCCCTGACTTCCCACATACTGCAAACGGAGCACTCCAATGCCCTAACTGCTGCCTCCATTACCTACTCCGAAGTTAATTAAATTAATTAAAGAAACTTACCCGGCCTTACCTCACTGGGAGCAAACTCGTCCTCAGCCTCTGCTCGCCGAAACCTCTTGAGCCATAGCCTCAAAGCTTCACTCCTACCCTGAGCCACTCACACCACTGGCCGCTCCTCTTCAGTTACCCGTCCTTTTATTTGTCCCAGCCAATTACCTCACGAGCCCTTCGCTCCTGCTCTTCCTTCTGCAATGGTCACACAGAACCGAAGGGTGCATGGCATCACCCTCAGACTATTCAGACTATTAAACTTCCTGAGCACTTGTTCAGTCGTAATTTTCACTGCACATAATCCGCTTCCCTGGCATTCTTAAATGTTGGGTATACTGCAGATGTCTTCCACTTGGCCTCTGATTACAATATCTCCGCGTCATTTTCTATTATTCCTATATCTACCCTCAACTCTCTTTTAAGCTTTATATACGAAAAAAAAACCTCTTAGCAGCTTCTTTGAAATTAGTCGCCAGGGTCTTTTCATAATTCTTCTCTTCTTTCCCAATGACCTTCTTAGTTTCCTTATGCAAGTTTTTAAAAGCTTCCCAATACTCTATCTATCACTAGCTTTGACTTCCTTCTATGGCCTCGGGTTTTGCTTTTACGTTGGCTTTGACTTCACATGTCAGCCACGACAGTGAACCTCCTTCCATTCGAAATTATCTTCCTATTTGGAATATAGCTGTCTTGCACTTCCCTCACTTTTCGCAGAATCTCCAGCCATTGCTGCTCCGCTGTCCTTCCTGCTACTGTCCCTTTCCCGTCATCCTTTGCCGGTTCCCCTCTCATTCCATTGTAATTTGCCTCATTCCACTGAATTAACGATACATCAGAATTCAGTTTCTCCTTCTCAAATTTCAAAGTGAACTCGATTATATTGAGATCACTGTTCCCAAAGGGTCCCTTAACCTTAAACTCTCTTATCAACTCTGGATCATTGCACAACACCCCAATGCAACACAGCCGATGCCCCAGTGGGCACAACAAGAAACTGTTTTAAAAAGCCATCCCTTAAACATTCTATAAATTCTCTTTCTTGTACTAGCCTGGTATTCCCAATCCACTTTCATGTTAAAATCCCCAACGATTATCATAACATTGCCCTTCTGACACGCTTTTTCTATCCCTTGCTGTAATCTGTAATGCTGCTGCTGTTTCGAGGCCAGTATAAAATTGTCATTACAGTCCTTTTACCCTTGCCATTTCCTAATTCAACTCATACAGACTCTAGACCTTCCGATCCTATTTCATCCCTTTCACATGATTTAATATTATTTCTTATACACAGGGCCAGACCACTTCCCTCTGCCTGCTAACCTATCTTTCCGATACACCGTATATCCTTGCAGCGATTGTCTACTGAGACTCTCTGGGTGGAAATTAGGAAAAGAAAAGGGTCAATACCTCTACTGGGTGTTTTTTATAGACAACCCAATAGTAACAAGGACATCTAGGAGCAGACAGAAAGACAGATTCTGGGAAGTTGTAATAATAACAGGGTCATCGTGTTGCGAGATACTAATTTCCCAAATATTAATTGGCAACTCCCTAGAGCAAGTGGATTAGATGGGGTGGAGTTTGTTAGATGTGTTCAGGAAGGTTTCTTGATACAATATGTACAAACGTAGATAGGCCTACAGGAAGAGAGGCAGTTCTTGATCTGATATTGGGAATTGACCCTGGTCGGGTGTCAAATCTCTCAGTGGGAGAGCATTTTGGAGATAGTGATTACAATTCTATCTCCTTTATCATAACATTGGAGACGGATGGGAATAGACAAGTTATGAAAGCGTTCAGTTGGAGTAAGGGGAAATATGAGTCTATCAGTCAGGAACTTGGAAGCATAAATTGGGAATAAATGTTCTCGGGGAAATGGACGGCCGAAATCTGACAAATGTTCAGGAAGAAGGTACAGGAGCCTCAGGTCCCACACCACCTGGTTCACGGACAGTTACTACACCCCGCAGCCATCAGGAAGAAGGTACAGGAGCCTCAGGTCCCACACCACCAGGTTCAGGGACAGTTACTACCCCCCGCAGCCATCAGGAAGAAGGTACAGGAGCCTCAGGACTCACACCAACAGTTTCAAGAACTGTTACTACCCTTCAACCATCAGGGAGGAGGATCAGGAGCCTCAGGTCCCACACCACCAGGTTCAGGGACAGTTATTACACCCCGCAGCCATCAGGAAGGAGGTATGGGATCCTCGGGACTCACACCAACAGTTTCAGGAACAGTTATTACCCCTCAACCATCAGGGAGGAGGCTCAGGACCCTCAGGACTCACACCACCAGGTTCAGGGGCAGTTATTACACCCCGTAGCCATCAGGAAGGAGGTACAGGAGCCTTAGGAGATCTGCATAGATAATTTCCAATGAGACAGGGAAAGGATGGTAGGGTACAGGAACTGTGGTGTATAAAGTCTGTTGAAAATTTAGTCAAGAAGCAAAGAAATGCTTACGAAAGGTTCAAAACTCTGGTCATAACAGAGAGCTAGAATAATATAAGGGTGGCAGGAAAGAGCTGAAGAATGAAATTAGCAGAACCAGAAGGGGCCAGGAGAAGGCATTGGTGGTTTGGTTGTAAGAAAGCCCCAAGGCATTCTACAAATTTGTGAAGAGCAAAAGGATAAGACGCGAGAGAATAGGACCCATCAAGTGTAACAGTAGAAAAATGTGGCTGGAACCGGAGGAGATTGCAGAGGTACTTAAAGTATACTTTCCTTCAGTATTCACTTCAGAAAAGGATCTTGACGATTGTAGGGATGACTTACAGCTGACTGAAAAGCTTGAGCATATGGATATTAAGAAAGAGGATGTACTGGAGCATTTGGAAAGCATCAAGCTGGGTAATTCGCCGGGACCGGACGAGATTTACCTCACGCTACTGTAGGAGGCGATGAAGGAGATTGCTGTGTCTCTGGCGATGATTTTTGCATCATCAGTGGGAACAGAGATTCCGGATGATGGGAAGGTTGCAGATATTGTTCTCTTATCCAAGAAATGGAGTAGAGATAGCCCAGGAAATTGTAGGCTAGTGAGTTTTACTTCAGTGGTTGTTAAGTTGACGGAAAAGATCTTGAGAGGCAGGATTTATGAACATTTGGAGAGGTATAATATGATTACGAATAGTCAACGTTACTTTGTCCAAAGCAGTTCGTGCCTTATGAGACTGACTGAATTATTGACAATGTGACTAAACACATGAGGATAGAGCAGTAGATGCAGTGTATATGGATTTCAGCAAGGAATTTGATAAGGTACCGCATACAAGGTTTATTGAGAAAGCAAGGAGGCATGGGATCCAAGGGGACATTGCTTTGTGGATCCAACTAGCTTGCCCACAGAAGGCAAAGAGTGGTTGTAGACGGGTCATATTCTGCATGGAGGTCGGTGACCAGTGGTGGGTCTCAGGATTCTGTTCTGGGACCACTGTTCTTCGTGAATATTTTAAGTGACCTGAATAAGAAAGCGAAGGGATGGGTTAGTAAATTTGCTGAGGACACGGTTGGGGATGTTGTGGATGGTGTGGAGGGCTGTCAGACGTCACAGAGAGATATCGATAAGATGCAAAACTGGGCTGAAAGGTGGCAGATGAAGTTCAAACCAGATAGGTCTGAGTTGGTTCATTTTGGTAGTCAAATATGATGGCAGAATATAGAATTAATGGTAAGGCTCTTGGCAGTGTGGAGGATCAGGGGGATCTAGGTGTCAGATTACATAGGATACTTAAAGCTGCTACACAGCTGCTCGAATCTTGACTCTGTGGTTAAAAAGGCATACGGTGCATTGGCCTTCATTAACCGTGGGACTGTGGTTAGGAGCCGAGAGGTAATGTTTCAACAATATAGGACCCTGGTCTGACCACATTTGGAGTAGTGTGCTTAATTCTGGTCGGTAATCAGTACAGGAAGGATGTGGAAACAAGAGTGGGTGCAAAGAAGACTTACAAGGATGTTGCCTGGATTGGGGAGCATGCCTTGTGAGAATAGATTGCGTGAACTCGGCCTTTTCTCCTTGCAGGAAGGGAGGATGAGAGGTGACCTGATAGAGGTGTATAAGACGATAAGAGGCATTGATCGTGTGGGTAGTCAGACCACAGGGTGGGTAGTCGGAAACAGGGTGGGTTCGCAGGGCTGAAATGGATAACACCAGAGGGCACAGTTTTAAGGTGCTGGGAAGTAGGTACAGAGAAGATGTCAGGGGTAATATTTTTATTCAGAGAGTGGTGAGTGCATGGAATGGGCTGCCGGAGACGGTGGTGGAGGCGGATACGATAGGGACTTTGAAGGGTCTATGGATAGGTACATGGAGCTTAGGAAAATAGAGGGCTATGGATAACCCTAGGCAATTTATAAAGGAAGTACAAGTTCGTCATTGCATTGTGGGCCGAAGGGCATGTATTGTGCTGTAGATTTTCTATGTTCTATGTACACCACTCGCTGTGGGATGTGGGGACGATGTCTGAGGTTTCCGGAGAGTAAACACAATGTGTACTGCAGATGCTGTGGTCCAATCGACACGTAAACAAGCTGGAGGAACTCAGCAGGTCGGGCAGCATCCGTGGAAACGTGCAGTCAACTCTTCGGGCCGAGACCCTTCGTCAGGACTGAAGAAGGAGGAGGCAGGGGCCCTATAAAGAAGGTGGGGGGAGGGTGGGAAGGGTAATTCTGGTAGGTGCCAGGTGAAAAACCATAGAGGAAACATCAAGTGGTCGGGGAGGGGAAGCAGGGAGGGGATAGGCTGGAAAGGTGAAGAAGGAATGTAAGGGGAAAGCACTATGGGTAGCAGAAGAAGGCAGAGTTATGAGAGAGGTGATAGGGAGCTGGAAGAGGAGGCAGAGTGAAAGTGGGAGGGGGAGGAGGGAGGGAGGGAATTACCGGAAGTTGGAGAATTCGATATTCATACCAAGAGGCTGGAGACTACCCAGAAGGTATATGAGGAATTGCTCCTTCAACCTGAGTTTGGCCTCATCATGCCAGTAGAGGAGACCATGTATGGACATATCCGAATGGGAATTTGAAGCAGAGTCGAAGTGGGTGGCAACCGGGAGATCCTGTCTGTTGGGGCCAACAGGTTTCCGGGGTCGGTGAGTAGCAGATTCAGCTGTGTGACCCTGTGAGGTTGGGTCCAAATACTATGCACCCGGGGATGAAGCTGCTCAGGGATTTTGAGGTGTTGAGCCAGTATTTATTTTCTAAGCTCAGATGTTAGTTTCTGGAGTTCCTTTGGAATTAATGACTGCTAATCTGGGGAGAGGATGTGTTCCCATTCCATCCCTCTCAGATAGAGGCTGAAAGTAAATGGCCTGTTCCGTGTTTGCAACAGAAATAGACCCGTGAGTTTGGTGTTCAAATTGTGTTTGTAAATTCACCTCCCCACACACTGTCCCCTGCCTCGCAGTCGGTGGAAAACAGGAAGAACCTCAAAATGCGGGAAATCTAGATTAAAAATGGGAAATTGTTGAAACCATTCTGACGTACGGTTGTGAAACCAAATCGCTAACTTAGTTTCTCTTGAAGTGGACCTGTGCACAGGCGCATGTTTTGTGACTGCTAGGGGAACAGTAAAGAAACCTTAGTTTTCCCCTGTAAATAATCCTGGTACCACATTCCCTGTTTTTACTGAAATGTGTTCATTACAGCTGTTGCTCACAAGGGTAATCGCAGGAATGAGAGGGTTTATGTATGACAAGCAATTGATGACTCTGGGCTTGTACTCTATGGAGTTCATAAGTATAGAGGTGGACGGGATCTTATTTAAACCAACAGAATGCTGAACAGCCTGGATACAGTGGACGTGGACAGGATGTTTCCATCAGACGGAGAGTCTGGGGTCTGAGAGCACAGCCTCGGAATAAAGCAGCTTCCCTTTAAAACTGAGATGAGAGAAACTTTTTCACTCTACGAATGGTCGGTCTGTCGAGTTTGTTACAACAGATGATGGCTAAGACTCTCATTGAGTATATTTATGGCAGAGTGTGATTTTTTTTTTGTTAGCCAGAACTACTAGAGGATAAATTGAATATAGCGTGAGGTATCGTTGAATGCAGCCTTCACGTTTTTAGATTCTTCATTTCAAAATGGCTGCAGTGCTAATATGTGTCACAATGGCACTCACAGCATATGATGTAGAGTTTCTTAATTCCCTTTTCGGTTAGGTTTGGAGTGCCACTTCCTCCGTTTCCAGGGTAACAGCGCACCAGAGCTGCAGGAAGTGTTGAACATATTTATGGCTCTGTGGTAATCGCAGAGCAAGGGTAACAGAGTTATAGTGGGAGGAAGGGATGTTGTGAGCATTGACTGTACGGAATGTATTACACCAGGTCCGGAATGGACTCAGAACTAACGAACCGGTGGGATGGGGTGGCATTTACACAGCTTGGGGTGCTGCTGACATTTTGCAATCAGTTACATCTGCGCAGTAAAATGAAAAAGAAAAATCTACAGTTGTGGGAAATTTAAAACAAGAAGGAGAAAATACAGGAAACGGTCCGCAGATCGCAAATTCCACATTCCACTCTCTGAATGAAGCAGTCTCCCTCAGATTCCCCTTAAATAGTTTAATTTTCACCCTAAACCCACGCAACCAACCTAAGGGATGAACGCCAACATGCCTTCTCCCTATTTATACCATCATAGTTTGCATACATCTAGCAGGGGTTCCCAACGGACCCCACGGATAATGTCAGGGATCCATGGTATAAAGAAGTTTGGGAACCCCTGTAACTCGGATCCTTAAATAACAGCAATTTCAGGATGTATAATATATATATTTCTCTGACATTAAATGTACATTTGAAACCTTTGTCTGCCAGGGCTCCTGCAGGTTCTACACTAGCTTGCCGCAAGGTGCGAGGGACACCTTGTCAGGCACTGGGTATTCATCCATCCTAATTCATGTCAACACAGCAAGCACCTGTTGTGCAATCTGTATACAATCCATGGCCCGACTCCCAGGTAAATATAGGCACAGAGAAGCTATTAAAAATCTCCCCATCTCTTTCGGCTCCATTGGTAGATGAGAACGCTGATCCTCAGGAGAAATTTTGTGAGTTATTGGGACGGTGAGAAAACCACAAGTTTTCTCAATGAATTATCCTGCCACCAAACTGTCTGTTATCCATGGAAATGTGCACAATACAGTTGTTTACAAAGTTCATGAGTGATTATGGAATGAAAAAAAAATGGTGTAGGAGGGGCTTTTAGTGTCTCCGGGCCTGTGCTCACTGGAAGGGTGGTGACTCTGGGGACAACAACCTCAATGCAATCCTGCGGTCTGGGTAGATTGGATGGGGACAAGATGCGTCCAACAGAAGGAGAGTCTAGGATCTGAGGTCACCATCTGAACCCATTCAATTGTATCTGGGGACCTCCCCTTCCATCATTCTGTCGGTAGCAGGATCTGAATTGCACTTGTATCAATGCCGGGGGTTGATCGCAATTATAAGTTACTTGCAGATACAAGAATATAACGGAATATTTAACCACTTAATGGGAAAAAGTGTGAAATTCATGATTATCACCACAATGTATTGTGTGATGTCTTTTGTAAATAGCCCATAGTGGACAGTTAGAGCCGACAGGCAACATCCAACAACCTGTTTTGATTTTGTAACAGCTTCTGCACTACTGGAAGTTCAGAGATGGAACGACCAGCAGATGTACTGGAGGCACCTCGGGACAGGGTTAAAACAGCCACTGAAATTTTAGCTTCCCCATTGCAAAATGGCTGAGAGCTCAGTATTCACCTTTGTCATAATGAAACTCACAGCATGTGAGGTTGAGTACCTTATTTCACATTTTCAGTTACTTCTTCTCTGCCACTTCCTCCATCACCAGGGTAACAGCCCAGCAGAGCTGGTGACCCATAGCCCGGTTCCCTGACCATTGAAAGCATCATCAGGTTCCAGTTCTGTTTGGGATGAGGGATTGTTAACTTTAGAACTGGGAATAGCCAAGACACTGCAGCACCTTACCGACAAGAAAGAGTCCTGGGAGTGTTGGTGCTTGGGCTATAATCCTGGAACGGGGCTCAAGCATTATGGAGTTGGCAGTGTAGGGGTTTGGCTCTGGCCCAGGTTTGTGCTTCTGCAGATGAGGTTGAATGTTCCTCTTTCTGCAGTAGAGCAGGTTTCCGGTCGGGTTGTTGGATAGAGGTTGTAGAACATGTGTTATGATGAAAGGTTGAACAAACTCTGTGCTGTAGTGGAATTTATTTAAATTGGGTGTTCTACACAAGTCCATTCCCCAGGAAAATTGCATCATTTCAATGTAAAACTTGGGTTGTTTCTCTGGAGTGGTGCAGGCTGAGGTTTTCTCAATGAATTATCCTGCCACCGAATTGTCTGTTATACTTGAAAATGTGCTCGTTAGAGTTGTTTTTTACAAGGTTCACGAGACTGATTCGGGAATGAAACGTTTGGGGCATTTGGTGTCTCTGGGCCTGTTCTCAATGAAAGAGTGGTGACTCTGGGAACAGAAACCTCGATAAAGTGCTGAGGTCTGGGTGGTTAACCGATGGGGACAAGATGTTATGAAGACCGTGGCGGGTCTCATTAGCAAGAACGACGAGTCAGCATACAGAGAAAAGGTGCAGTGGCTAACGGACTGGTGCAGAGCCAACAACCTGTCTCTGAATGTGAACAAAACAAAATAGATGGATGTTGACTTCAGAAGAGCACAGAGCGACCACTCCCCGCTGAACGTCGACGGCTTCTCCGTAGAGATCGTTACGAGCACCAAATTTCTTGGTGTTCACCTGGTGGAGAATCTCACCTGGTCCCTCAACACCAGCTCCATAGCAAAGAAAGACCAGCAGCGTCTCAACATTTTGCGAAGGCTGAGGCAAGTCCATCTCCCACCCCACATCTTCATCAAATTCTACAGGGGTTGCATTGAGAGCATCCTGAGAAGCTGCATCACTGCCTGTTTCGGAAATTGCTCCATCTCGGATAGCAAGACCCTGCAGCGGATAGTGGGGTCAGCTGAGAAGATCATCGGGGTCTTTCTTCCCGCCATCACGGACATTTACACCACACGCTGCATCCGCAAATCTAACAGCATTGTGAAGGACCCACGCACCCCTCACACAAACTCTTCTCCGTCCTGCCATTTGCAAAAAGGCACCGAAGCATTCGGGCTCTCACGACCAGACTATGTAACAATTTCTTCCCACAAGCCGTTAGACTCCTCAATTCCCAGAGTCTAGTCTGACGCCAATCTACACACACACACACACACACACACACACACACACACAGGCTCACACACAGACACACACAGAAACACACACACAGACACACTCACACACACGCAGACACACACACAGACACTCACACACACAGACACACACAAACACACACACACAGAAACATGCAGACACACACACAGAGTCTCACACACAGACACGCACAGAGACACACACACAGACACTCTCTCACTCACACACACACAGAGTCTCACAGACAGACACAGAAACACACACACAGACACTCTCACACACACAGACACACACGCAGACACACACATACACAGGCACACAGACACACACACACAGACACACACACGGACACACACACAGACACACACACGGGCACACACACGGGCACACACACAGACACACAGGCACTCTCTCTCTCACACACACACACACACACACACACACACACACACACACACACACACACACACACACACACACACACACACACACACACACACACACACACACACACACCTGAACACCAACCCACTGCCTTTGAAATTGCTCATTGCTTTTTCAATTCCTGCTAAAACATGGCTTACATTTACATTTACATCATTTATTATTATATTGTAATTTGTCCTCTGCTGTTCCTGATGTCTTGTTTATTAATTACTGTACTGGCTTGCTCTGTTTTGTGCACGTTATGTATTCCAGTGTAGGTCTGAAGTCCATTGCAGTCTTGTGTTGTTTCAGGTAGTCCAGTGTAGATTTCTGCCGTTTCATGTAGCACCAGGGTCTTGAACGAATGTTGTTTCGTTTTTACTGTGCACTGTACCAGCGGTTATTGTAGAAATGAGAACAAAAACGACTTGATTCTGATGTTTTCAACAATCTGAGGTTACCATCTCAACCCATTAAATTTTATCTGAGGACCTTCTCGTTCATCATTCTGTCCGGTCGCAGGATCTGAATATCGCATATCAATACCCGGGGTTGATCGTAGTTATACGTTACTTGCAGACACAAGAACATGACGGAATTTTTATCCACTTAATTGAACAAAGAACGAAATTTCACAGTTATCACCACAATATTTTGTGTGATGCCTTTTATAAATATCCTATAGTGGACATGAAATAGAGCAGACAGGCCGCATTCAAGAACCTGTTTTTATTTTGGAACAGATTCTGCACTACTGGAAGTTCAGAGATGGAACGACCAGCAGATGTACTGGAGGCACCTCGGGACAGGAGTAAAACAGTCACTGGAATTTTATCTTCTCCATTGCAAAATGGCTGAGAGCTCAGTATTCATCTTTGCCATAATGAAACCCAGAGCATGTGAGGTTAAGTTCCTTATTTCATATTTTCAGTTAGTTCTGCTGAGCCGCTTCTCCATCACCAGGGTAACAGCCCAGCAGAGCTGCAAAGAGTGTTCAACATTTTTATCGATCACGACGAATGGTCTCGGCTCGAAACGTTGACTGCTCGTTTCCATGGATGTTGCCCGCCCTGCTGAGTTCCTCCAGCTTGTTGTACATGTTGATCAGTTTCACGTTCTGTTTGGAATGGGGTGGGGGGTGTTAATTTTAGAACTGGGAATAGCTGAGACACTGCAGAATATTACCGACAGGAAAGAGTCTTCCGAGTGTTGGTGCTTGGGCTAAAATCCCGGAATGGGGACTCCAGGATTATGGAACTGGCAGTGTCGGGGTTTGGCTTTGGCCCAGGTTTGTGATTCTACAGATGAGGCTGGATGTTCCTCTTTCTGCAGTAAAGCAGGTTTCCGGTCGGGTGGTTGGATACAGGTTGTCGGGCATGAGCAACGAGAGGTTGTGCAAACACTGTACTGTAGGGGAATTAATTTAAATTGAGTGCTCTACGCAAGTCCATTCCCCAGGAAACGTGGATCATTTCATTGTAAAACTTGGGTTGTTTCTATAGAGTGGTGCAGGCTAAGGTTTTCTAAATGAATTATCCTGCCACCAAATTGTCTGTTATACATGAAAATGTGGTCGTTAGAGTTGTTGTTTACAAGGTTCATAAGAGTGATTCGGGAATGAAACGTTTGGGGCATTTGGTGTCTCTGGGCCTGTTCTCAATGGAAGGCTGGTGACTCTGGGAACAGAAACCTCGATGAAATGCTGAGGTCTGGGTGGATCCGATGGGGACAAGATGTTCAGGGGACCGTTGCGGGTCTCATCAGCAAGAACGACGAGTCAGCATACAGAGTAGAGGTGCAGTGGCTAACGAACTGTTGCAGAGCCAACAACCTGTCTCTGAATGTGAACAAAACAGAATAGATGGTTGTTGACTTCAGGAGGGCACAGAGCGAGCACTCCCTGCTAAACATCGACGGCTCCTCGGTAGAGATCGGTAAGAGCACCAAATTTCTTGGTGTTCACCTGGTGGAGAATCTCAGAGCAAAGAAAGCCCAGCAGTGTCTCAATAGACAATGGACAGTAGGTGCAGGAGTAGGCCATTCGGCCCTTCGAGCGTGCACCGCCATTCACTGTGATCATGGCTGATCATACACAAACAGTACCCCGTTCCTGCCCTCTCCTCATATCCCTTGACCCCGCTATCTATAAGAGCTCTATCTAACTCTATCTTGAAAGCATCCAGAGACTTGGCCTCCACTGCCTTCTGGGGCCGAGCATTCCACATATCCACCACTCTCTGGGTGAATTAATTTAAATTGAGTGTTCTACACAAGTCCATTTCCCAGGAATCTTGGGTCACAACTTTGGTTGTCTCTCTGGAGCGGTGCAGGCTGGGCTGAGACTTGATGGACGTTTATAAGATTATGACAGGCAAAGGGAGAGTAGATAGACAATATCTTTCTCCCAGAGTTGAAATGTCTAATGCCGGACGTCATGCATTTGAAATGACGTCGGGTTGTTTCATCGGAGGTGTGAGAGACAAGTTTTTTTTTCCCACAGAAAGTGGTGTAGCTGGAAGGTCCTGCCTTGGAAGGTGCCAGAGGCCGATGTAATGGGAACTTGTAAGAGATATTTAGATGGGCACGTGAACGTGAGGGAAATGGAAGGATTGTGGGAATTGTGTAGGCCGGATGAATTAGTTTAGTTGGACAGTTGATTACAAATATAATTGGTTTGGCAGAACATTGTGGGCCGAATGGCCTGTTCCTGTGCTGTACTGTTCTATGGTCTGTGTCTGCTATTGAGAAGTTCGGGGTAACGGAGGCAAAAGGAGTGAGTGGGGAACAACAGGTCAGCTGGAGCCCAGTGTGGGGAATGTGAGATCACCGAGTTCTGTCGGAGAAACGGAAACACTGAGTGTGTTTAAATGGTGAGGGACTCAGGTGCAGTGGGTAGGGAGAGAAGTCAAAGGTACAGTGAACTTACTGTAAGAGTTATTTGGTATAAGTTGTTCCATCTCTCACATCTTCGTGCCCTTTCATGATCTCTCTCTCTCTCTCTGTCTCCATCTCTGGAGACAGATTTTGAATCTACTTCTACTATAAACCTCCTGATTCCCATGATAATCTCGACCATACCTCTTCCCAACCTATCATCGTTAAGATACTCTTCACTCTTCTCAGTTTTCTTGCATCCGCTGAACTTGATCTCACTATGGATGCTGTCCTCACCTGCATCACCTCCATTTCTAGTACGTCCGTGCTCACCCCTTCCCACCGCCCTCCTAGTGATGGAGTTCCTCTTGTCCTTGTCTACAACGCCTTCAGCCCCTGCAACTTCCACCATCTCCAAAGAGATCTTACAACTAAACACCACCCCACTCTGTTCTTTCAACAGGGATCACTCCCTCCACAATGGCCTTGTTCATTCAGCCCTCCTCACTAATCTCCCTCCAGCCACTTAGCCCTGCAAGCGGACTAAGCGCTACACCTACCCGTACATTCCCTCCCTCAGCTCCATTCAGACACAAAACAGTCCTTCCAGGTGAGGCAACACTTCATCTGCGTATCTGCTGAGGTCGCTTATTGTATTCCCTGCTCCCGATGCGGCCTCCTTTACATTGGTGAGACCCACCATAAATTGGGAAACCGTATTGTCGAGAATCTCTTTACCATCTGCCACAAGGGAGACTTCCTATTGGCCTAAGATTTTAATTCTAATTCCCATTCAAAGATCTCGATCAATGGCCTCCTCTTGTGTCAAGATGAGACCGTGCTCAGGGTGGAGGAACAACACCATCTGGGTACCCTCCAACCTGATTGTATGAATGTTGAAATCTGCTTCCAGTAAACAAATCGCCCCCCACTTCACTCTTCTCCACTCTGTACTTTCATTTCCGCTCACCAGCCTATTACTTCCCCCGGGTCTCCTCTTTTCCTTTCTCCTATTGACTACTCTCCGATTCTTTATTCTCCAGCCCTTGACCTGACCATCACTTGACTTCACCTATCACCTTCCACCTCCCCTCTTTATCCTCGCCGACATTTTTATTCACATATCTTCCCCCTCCTCCTCAGGAATGAAAAGGCTCGTGGTCCAAACTGCCGACTGTTCATTCTTTTCCATACATACTGCCTGTTGTGCTGATATCCTCCAGAATTTTGTGTGTGTTGCTTTGGATTTCCAGCATTTACAAGCTTTCTCGTGTTTAAGTGTGGCAATTACCGTAACAATTATTTGGGCTTTGTTGAGATTGTGCCTGGAATATGGTGTAAAATCCCACTCCCCATACTAACACGGGTTATACAGACCAAAGAACAAACTGCCGGAGGAACTCAGTGGGTCGGGCAGCATCTGTGGAGGGAAATGGACCGTCAACATTTCGGGCCGAGACCCTCCCTCCGGACTGAGAGTGGACGGGAAATAGTCAGAGAAAAAAGGTGAAGGGTGGGGATGGGGCAAGAGCTGGATCCAGGTGAAGGGGGAGGTGGGAAGGTGGAAATAGTGACAGGCGTGGGAGGTGAGTGACTGGGACAACACGGGGCTGCAGAAATTATATGGAGGATTATCTAACAAGTAAGAGAGAGTTTGTTTTAGAGATTCACCAGCCTGTTTCCTGGATGACGATGAAGTCTCTGTGATCGCCTTCACATAAAACAGAGGCCGGCAGTTAGTGGAGACCGAAGTGATCGAGGAAATGAGGATAAGGCAGAAACATGTGGCTGAGCTGGGAGAGCAGCCGCCATCTTGTTGCTGGTTTGAGTAGCTGAATGGCCACCTCCTGCTGTTTCTCACTTGATGTTTCAGTGTTCCTGTCCAGTGAGGTTCTGGAGGAATGTGAATAGAAATTAGTGTTTATAAACGTAGAAGTGATTTCAATGAAACCTGCACAATTCTTCTTCGGGTGGGAATTCAGTGTCGGACCAGGATAAGAATTGATCCAGTAACTCTGAGAACCGGGTGGTGGAGCGCTTGGGACGGGGAAGATGCAGAGGGAGAGATTAAAAATGTAGCTGGGCTAAATATGAAATAATCTGTAAAATGCGGTTCGTAGATTGGACAGCGTGTGAGGGGCGAGGAGCAGATTCACCGGTTCAGGTGGGAAACCCCCCACCCGTCACGTGATCCAGGTTCTCGCTCCCATTTCAAACGCAGATCTGCAGCATCTCAGGTTTTCGCTTCCGAGGCCCCGCCCCCGCTCTCACAGACTCCGGATGGGCGGGGTTTTCGTTCCGTTCTCTGTAGAAGCGGGTCGTCGGCTGGGAGCTGGAGGACCGATCGCTGTCTGCGGGAACAATTGATCAAGTTCTCATCGGCGAGTATTGATAACCGGTCATTAGGGGTGAACGCGACCGACATTTTCCCATCGGTGAGTACTGAAGCCGATCCCGGGGGAAGGGGGGCATCTGATGATGGGCAGGGAGTCCCGTTAACATCCTCGAACCGGTGGTCTCGTCCCGCTTCCTGGATACTGCCTGTCGTGGTCGGTCCGGGTTATGGGACCTTCACACCGAACCGCCTGAGATGAGCCGCCGCTAAGCCACTGGTGTTCTGGTCCCAGGAGCGGGATGAGGTGGTGATGCCGAGACTGAACCCATCCATTAAGCATACATCCACTGGTGAACTTGACCTCCATCACCCGGCCCGGTATTGGATCCAAACATCACCTGGATGGACGCCTGGGGTCGATAATTGTTTTAAATATTTCCAGCGCACTGGAAGCGGCCCTATTATTGCGAGAAATAAGTCTTGTTCGTTTATCTGTGTTTCTCGGAAATGTGTACACACCCTCCGGAATTCCCAAAGGAGCAACCGAGGCTGTCTAATATTCCCACACGATTGAAATGGGGAATCTTTGTTTTGTTTTCCATGTACAGAGGTAGAGTGAAAATCGTGTCTCCGGTATTCTCCACACAGATCAATACATTGCAGCAGTACATTGAGGCGAAACAAATCTTGGTGGTTACAGAGAAAGTGCAGTGCAGGTAGATATGTGTTGCAAGGTTACATCGATTTAGACTGTAAGGTCAGGAGTCCACTCATCACGCTGTTCGCTTATAACAGCAGAATGGACACCGTCCTTGAGCCCGGTGGAATGTTTCTGTTTTGCTTTATCTTCGCGCCGATGGCAGGGTGAGAAGTGAGAATGTCCAGGGTTGTGGGGATCTTTCGTTATGTTGGCTGCTTTACTGAAGTAGTGGGAAGAATAGACAGAGTCCATGGAGAGGAGGTTGGTTTCTATTACGTACTCAGCTCTATCACTGTTCTCCACTATTTCATTCAATTAAAGGAAGAGCTGCAGCTATATGAAGATGTGAAGTATCGAGATGGGATAGTTTCTGCGGTGAATTGATAAAGTGTGTCGTCGAAAATGACATATACCAAAATTCTTATTGTTTGTTCTGGTTTTGTTATATTGGAATCTGTTATCTACTAGTGCGTACTATTATTTCAGGATCTGTGTATTGCGGGAGGAACATCAGAGATCGCCCTTCATCCCATTCTCCCATCTGGCTCCATCTGCTCATCCCCTGCCGATCTGGTTCAACCTCTGTCCAGCCTCTGTCCCACCAACTCAGTGATATATATCGACCATCTTATTCAACCTCTGTCCAGCCTCTGTCCCACCAACTCAGTGATATATATCGACCATCTTATTCAACCTCTGTCCAGTCTGTATCCCATCAGTATATATCAACCATCTTATCCAACCTCTGTCCAGTCTGTATCCCACCACCTCAATGATATATATCAACCATCTTGTTCAATCTCTGTCCAGGCTGAATCTCACCACCTCAAAGATATATATCAATCATCTTGTTCAACCCCTGTCCAATCCGTATGCCAGCACCTAAATGATATATATCAACCATCTTGTTCAATCTCTGTCCAGGCTGTATCCCATCACCTCAAAGATATATATCAACAATCTTGTTCAACCTCTGCCCAGACTGTTCCCTTTGCTGCAATGATATATTTCAGCAATCTCTCTTTCAAACTTTGTCTTCATTTTGAAGTTTTGTTTTGCATCTTTTCCAGAATTGCTTTTCTGACAGTTAGGATTACCAGAGGTTTAGTCGAACACAGCACGTGGCAGGGTAAAAGCAGCCATTTCAATTTTAGTTTCTCCGTTACAAAATGGCTACAGTGTTAACCCATAGCATCTGATGTTGAGTTTGTTATTTCATTTTTTGTTTATTTTCAGTGAACCATTTCCTCTGTTTCCAGGGTAACGGCCCGTCAGAGCTGCAGCAGGTGTTGCACGATTTATCGCTCTGTGGTCACCGCCTCTCAGCGTAGAGACAGTGGCCTCGGGAGCAAATGTAACTGAGTGATAGTGGGAGGAAAGGATGCTGTGAGCATTGACTGTATGGGATGTGTTACACCAGGGTCAGAATTAACTCAGAACTAACAAATTGGTTGGGGTGGGGGTTGCATTTACAGTTTAGGGTGGCAATCAGTTACTATCTGTGCATTAAAATGAAGAGGGAGAAAATACTACAGTTGCAGGAAATTTAAAGTAAGGAGGAGAAAATACTGGAAACGCTCAGCAGATCGGCAGCAACTTGAACAGTCTCAGTTCTGGAACTGGGTCTTCTACCATTTCTCCTTTCAGAGATGTAGTCTGATGGACTGAGTTCCCAGCATTTTCTACTTTATAATTTTACATTTTGTTCCCGCTGCACTGCAGGAAACATGGCAGCCAGCTGTGCTGGACAAGATCCCACACAGCAGGAAGATTGTGATCAAATGTGCTCGGTTTAGCTGCTGGTGTCAGGCTGAAGTGTATCCGGATCCTCTATACAGACCGGGGAACCGGCCTGAGCACCGGCCCCGGCACAGGGTCATTGGGTTCCAATTCCACTTTAGCTTGTGAATCGGAAACGGCAAGAACATCGCGGCAATCGCCGGCACCAAAGCGTCTTTGTATGGATGATAAAATTGGGCTGGTGACTCTGAGGATATGTAACTGGCAGTATATGGGCTTCAGTCCAGGTTGGTAATTCGACAACTGGGATCAGAATTTTCTCAGTTTGCAGTGAAGCTGAAGTCTTGGGCGATTGGGCATTGTTTGTAGGGAAATCACCGTCTGAACGGCCCAATAGGACATCATATCTGTTAAGTTCTTTTGCAGATAATTTAAGAGTTAACTAGGTAGTTGGGTTAAGTTGGGCAGTGATATTGTTCATCTGAACTTTGGTAAAGTCTGTAATAAGATTCCGCATGGCAGCTGATCGGGAAGGTTCGGTCACGTGGAATTCACGGGGACCTGGCGAGGTGGATTCACTCCGGGCTCGAGAACAAGAAGCAGAGGGAGATGATTGAAGATGGTTTTAGCGACCGGAGGCCTGTGACGAGTGGGATGTGTGTGTCAGTGTCGAGACCTCTGTAATTCACTATTCATGAATGTAAATGGCTACACAGAGTATTATGTACCGTTGTGTTCACCCTACTGTAGTAAATATATTATCAAGCTGGAGAGGGTGCAGAACAGATTGCTGAAGATGTTGCCTGGACTAGAGGGACGAGTCATAAGAAGCGTTTGGCCGAGCTGGATCTTTATTCCAGAGGAGAATGAGGCTGACATTGAGGGAGTTCATGAAATCAAGAGGGAGTTAGATAATGTGGTTGATCGTGCTATTTTACCCAGGGTTCAAGATTCAAAATAGTTTGATGTCTTTCCAGTACACAAGTGTAAAGGATAACAAAATAATTGTTACTCAGGACAGAAAAAAAATGACAGAGACCACAACAATAAACGAAACACAATACATAAAGTATGATAGTTTAAAAAAGATTGACTGTATGTCCATAAAGTGACGTTAGGCACAGGAAAGCCTGGACATACGGAGACTGGTATTGATTGTCTGTCCATAAAGTTACTTTAGGCACAGGAGTGTCTAGAACTGTCAGGAAATGTTAACTTAGTAGTGGGTTGGGTGCGGAGGGTGGTTAAGTGATTAGAGGTGTTGTTCAAGCTTACTGAGAGCTCTGTAGAGCTGGAACCACCATGAGATTTACTGAATGCACCTCGAAGGGGTAAAAACAACCACTGGAATTTCAGTATCACCGTTACAAAATGGCTGAATATTCAGTTCATCTTTGTCACAATGAAACCGAGAACGTGTCACACTGAGTTTGTTATTTCCCCGCTCGGTTATCTTTGCGAGCCATTTCCTCCGTCACCAGGGCAACAGCTCACCAGAGCTGCAGAGAGTGTTGAACATGTTTATCGCTCTCTGGTTGCTGACTCTCAGCGGAGAGAGAGTGGCCTCAGATACGAGGATGCTTTGAGCATTTACTGTCCGGGATGGAATGAAAAAGAGTGTAGGGATTGTATTTATGCAATTCTGTTCTGGGTGTCAAACATTTTGCAGTTAGTCAACCGTTTCTGCAACAAAAGAAACAAAATGAAATCTCCTGCACTGAGTTTCCAGTGCTATATTTTCAATTTAATTTTAAAACATTTTGTTCCTGTTATTGACCTGGGCTACACCGCACTCAACAATAAAATAATGAACAAATGTGCTCAATGTAACTGTGGAGAGAAGTATCATCACCCCCGATCCCCGTCCAGACAAAGGATCATCAGGCTTCAGTTCTGTCATGGGTTGGTGTGGGAGTGTAAGGTTTTGAACTGGGATCAGCTGAGACACTGCCGCATATTACCGGCAGCAAATAGCCCTGGGAGAGTTGGTGCTTGAGATACAATCTTGAAATGGGAGCTCCAGCAAATATGGGACTGTCAGTGTCTGGGCTTCGGTTTAAGTATGTGCTTTTACAGAAGCACAACTGTCCTTCCAGGAGAGCCAACACTTCACCTGCGTACCTGCTGGGGTCATCTATTGTGTCCGGTGCTCCAGATGCGGTCACATTTACACTGGTGAGACCCGCCATAAATTGGGAGACCGTTTTGTCGTGCATCTCTGTATCATCTGCCACAAGGGGGACTCCGCAGTGGTCAAACATTTTAATTCTGATTCCCATTCAGAGGTCTTGACCGATGGCCTTCTCTTGTGCCAGAATGAGACCACCCAGAGGGTGGAGGAGCAGGATATATTCCATCTGGGTACCCTCCAACCTGATTGTATGAATATTGAATTCTCCTTCCTGTAAGCAAATCCCCCCACCCACTTCTCTATTCCCCACAGGAGCGCCACAGGGAACCGTACTCTCTCCGGTCCTGTTCACCCTGTACACATCAGACGTCCAATATAACTCGGAGTCCTGCCATGTGCAGAAGTTCGCTGATGACACGGCCATAGTGGGGTGTGTCAGGAATGGACAGGAGGAGGAGTATAGGAAACTGATACAGGACTTTGTGATATTGTGCAACTCAAACTACCTGCGTCTCAATATCACCAAGACTAAGGAGATGGTGGTGGACTTTAGGAGATCTAGGCCTCATATGGAGCCAGTGATCATTAATGGAGAATGTGTGGAGCAGGTTAAGACCTACAAGTATCTGGGAGTACAGTTAGACGAGAAGCTAGACTGGACTGCCAACACAGATGCCTTGTGCAGGAAGGCACAGAGTCGACTGTACTTCCTTAGAAGGTTGACGTCATTCAATGTCTGCAGTGAGATGCTGAAGATGTTCTATAGGTCAGTTGTTGAGAGCGCCCTCTTCTTTGTGGTGGCGTGTTGGGGAGGAAGCATTAAGAAGAAGGACGCCTCACGTCTTAATAAGCTGGTAAGGAAGGCGGGCTCTGTCGTGGGCAAAGTACTGGAGAGTTTAACATCGGTAGCTGAGCGAAGGGCGCTGAGTAGGCTACGGTCAATTATGGAAACCCCTGAACATCCTCTACATAGCACCATCCAGAGACAGAGAAGCAGTTTCAGCGACAGGTTACTATCGATGCAATGCTCCTCAGACAGGATGAAGAGGTCAATACTCCCCAATGCCATTAGGCTTTACAATTCAACTGCCAGGACTTCAGAACTTTTTTTTTAAGCTATTATTAATGCTTTTGAGTTAGTGATTTAGATGCATATCATTTTATTACTGAGTTAAGTACTGTATGTAATTAGTTTTTGCTACAACAAGTGTATGGGACATTGGAAAAAATGTTGAATTTCCCCATGGGGATGAATAAAGTATCTATCTATCTATCTATCTATCTATCTATCTATCTATCTATCTATCTATCTATCTATCTATCTATCTATCTATCTATCACTCTGAACTTCCATTTCTGCTCACCAGCTCTTTACTTCCCCCTGGGTCCCCTCCTTCCCTTTCTCCTATTGACAATGCTCCAATTCTTTATTCTCCAGCCCTTGACCCGCCCAACACTTGACTTCACCAATCACCTCCCAGCTAGCCTCTTTCTCTTCCCCGATCTTTTTATTCAGATCTCTTCTCCTCCTCCTCGGGAATTAAAACAGGCTGGTGGTCCAAAATGTCAACTGTTTACTCTTGTCCAAAGATACTGCCTTTTGTGCTGAATTCCCCTAGCATTTTGTGTGTGTTGCTTTGGATTTCCAGCATCTGCAGGCTTTCTCGTGTTTGAAGTAATTATTTGTGCTTTGTTGAGATTGTACCTGGAGTATGGTGTAAAATCCCGCTCCTCATACTAACACTGGTTATACAGACCAAAGAACAAACTGCCGGAGGAACTCAATGGGTCGGCCAGCATCTGTGGAGGGAAATGGACCATCAACATTTCGGGCCGAGATACTATCTCTGGACTGAGAGTGGACGGGAATAGTCAGAGAAAAGAGGTGAGGGGTGGGGATGGGGCAAGAGCTGGGGAGTGAGAGGTGGATCCAGGTGAGTGGTAGGTGGAAAGGTGGAAGTAGTGACAGGAGTGGGAGGTGAGTTTTTGGGGCAACACGGGGTTGCAGAAGATGGAAATTAATTCCAAGGAGGATTAACAAAGAGGTTAGAGAGTATTTGTTATACAGTGCAATGAAGATTCACCAGACTGATCCCTGGGGCGTTGGGGTCATCATATGAAGAAAGATCAAATGCGATTACCCTTTCATTTAGAGAATCAAGGACTGAGAGGTGAACGCATTGAAACGCACAACATCATTACCGGTTGAACCTGGGATCACAGTCTCTGAAAAGGGGGCGGACTGTCCGGAACTGAGATGTGGGGAAATGACTCCACTCCGCGGGTGGTGAATGTCTGTAAATCCCCACCACAGGTCGGTGAAGATTCAGTGGCCATCTTCACGTAAAACAGAGGCCGGCTGATGTGTGGAGACTGCAGGGATAGAGGAAATGAGGATCAGACAGAAAAAAGGGGCTGAGATGGGAGAGCATCCGCCATCTTGTTGATAGTTAGAGGGGCTAAATGGCCACCTCCTGCTGTTTCTCGCTTCATGATTCCGTGTTCCTGTTCAGTGAGTCCGGGGGAAGGTGAATAGAAATTAGTGTTTATAAACATCGACCGATTTAAATGAAATCAGCACAATTCTGGTTTGGGTCTAAAATGTGTGCGGGACCGGGATGGGATTCAAACCCGTAACTGTGACCCGGTGGTGGAAGGATGGGGACGGGGAAGATGCAGAGGGAAGTTTTATAATATATCTAGTATAATTATGAGATAATGTTTGAAATGCGGTGGGGGTCGGGCAGCGTGTGAGGGGCGTGGAGCGGAGTCACCGAGTCACGTGGGAGACCGTCCACCTGTCACGTGATCCCGTTTAACCGCAGGGCTGATCCGTTTCCGAGGCCCCGCCATCATTCTGACGAAGCGCTGACGGCATCGCGCATGCTCAGTACAGGAAGTGAGTTTTATCGTTCTTTGTTGAAGCGGGTCGGCGGTGCGATCGGGATCTGCGGGGATCCGGGGACGGATTATTCTCTGCCGGGCGACAGCAAGAATTCCCCTCCGGGGAGTGTTGAAGCCGGTCCCGAGCGGGGAGGACTGATGTTGGGCAGTGAGTCCCTTTAACTTTCCCGAATTCAAACAAGAGAAAATCTGCAGATGCTGGAAATGCGAGCAACGTGCCAAAAATGCTGAAAGAACTCAGCAGGCCTGGCAACATCCAGTAAAAGAGTACAGTCGACGTTAGCGGCCGAAACCCTTCGGCAGGACTGGGGAATAAAAGGTGGGGTTGTGGGAGGGAGACAGAAACACAAGGTGATCGGTGAAACCTGAAGGGGGAGGGGATGAACTTTCCCGAACTGGCGGACTGGCCTCGCTTCCTTCACAGAATCTGCCGGGATCGGTCCGGGTTGTGAGACCTTCACACCGAACCGTCTGAGATGAGCCGCCGCTGAGCCCCTGTTGTTCTGATCCTGTTAGCAGGATGAAGTAAAACATGTTTCTATCTTGTTACTGACAGAGAATCGTATAATTTGTGTTCCGTGTGTTATCTGAATGTACTTGCCTGTGATGCTGCCACAAGTCAGTGTTTCTCTGTACCTGTACCTTCCGTACTTGTGCACTTGGCAATAAATTCAACAGGACCTGAGAAATCTCAGTGAGATTTGATTAGTGATGATCATCTTGGCAGCTCGGCAGGTCGAATGTATGAGACAGTACACTGTTAAATGCAAAACTCTGAACAGTGTTGATGATCAGAGGGATCTCAGATTCCAAGTTCATCGCTCCTTGAAAGAGACTGCACAGATTGATCGGGTGGTTAAGAAGGCAAATGGTATGGTTATGTTTATTAGTCGAGACATTGAGTTCAAAAGTCGAGAATTTGTATTAGAGTTTTATAAGTCAGACCACTTCTGGAGTGTTTCATACAGTCCTGGTCGCCTCCGTTCTCCGTGAGAAAAGAGAAGCCAAAGTTTCGGGCCGAGCCCTTTCATCAGGGATCTTTCTCACGGATGCTGCCTGGCCTGCTGAGCTTTCCAGCGTTGTGTACGTATTCTTCACCAGGATTTTGCCTGGATTAGAGGGCATGAGCTATAACGAGAGGCTGGACAAATTTGTGTTGTTTTCTCCAGAGCGGCGCAGGCTGGGGTGAGACTGGATGGACGTTTATCAGATTACGAGAGAAATAGATGAGTGGATGGACGGTATATTTTCCCCAGGGATGAAATATTTTAGATAAGAGGCCATCCATTTGAGGTGAGAGGGGGTAGGTTAATGGAGATATGAGGGGCGTGTATGTTTTTCCTCACGGAGTCTGCTGGGTGGGTCACTGGAATTTGCTCCCTGGGGAGACCCTCCGCTCTGACGCAGTAATCACCCTGCGCATGCTCACAGCCCCGGGATGGGCGATGGTTTTTCTCCCAATTCGTTGTTGAATCGGATCGGGATCAGGTCCGCGCCCCCTCGGGCGGAAAGCCGGGCCGGGAGAAAAATCAGATTCCCATCAGTGAGTACTGAGGCCAGTTTCGAGTCGGCAGGTCTGATGTTGGGCAGTGAGTACGGGTAACTTCCCGAACTGTCGGCCATTTACTCGTTTTCCAACTATCTCCGCTCCTCAAAGACATCCACACTTCATTGAACTCTCCCTGCGTACCAGCAACCCAGGCGGTCAATCTCCACACAGTTAAAATGGTGAATCAGCCTCAGGACAAAGGGGCACCTATTTAAAACAGAGATGCGGAGGAATTTCTTTAGCCAGAGGGTGGTGAAGATGTGGAATCAGCAGGGAGAGCTGTGAAGGCCAGGTTGGGGGTACTTAAGAGGGAGATTCGTAGGTTACGATGAGAAGGGCCGTGGAGTGGGGCTGAGGAGGCGAAAAATGATTGAGTGACGGAGCAGACTCGATGGGCCAAACGACAACTGTACCATTACGTTTGCAACATGCCAATTTTAACTCTTCATTCAACTTACACCCTACATCCAGACTGCTGTTTGGGGCCCTGTAGATAACTCCCATTAGGGTCTTTCTACCCTTAGATTTTCTCAGTTCTATGCATACTGACTCTACACCCCCAGATTCTATGTCCCCCGTCGCAAGGGACTGAATATCATTCCTCACCAACAGATCCACCCTACCCCCTCTGCTTGTCAGTCTGTCCTTTTGATAAGACGTATATCCTTGAATATTCATTTCGCAGGCCTGGTCCGATTGAAGCAATGTCTCTGTTACTCCCACAACATCGTATTTGCCAATTTCCAACTGAGCCTCAAGCTCATCTACTTTATTCCTTATACTTCGTGCATTCCTATATAATACTTTTAACTCGTTACTCCCCTCACGTTTCATATCAATTCCTATTTCATTTGGCCATACTGTATGATCTCTTCTTGAGCTTTCTGCTCCATTGATTTTGTTGTCCTTTTTAACCTTGCTTATTTTCACTTTCCCTTTAACTCCATCCTTATATTTCCAGTTCAACCCCTCCGCCCCCCCACTACTTAGTTTAATCACATCCGTGTTGCAGTGGCAAACCTGCCGGCCAGAATGCTGGTCCCCCGCCTATTAAGGTGCAACCCGTCCCTTATGTACAATTCATCCCTACCCCAAAACAGATCCCAGTGGTCCAAGAATATAAATCCTTGCTTCCTGCACCAGTTCCTCAGACGAACATTCAGATCCATTATCTCCCTGTTCCTGCCCTCTCCGGCACGAGGAACTGGAAGCAAACCGGAGATAACCACCCTTGAAGTCCTGCTTTTCAGCCTTCTTCCGAGTTCTCTAAATGTTGTCTGATTATCTACATAAATGGAGATTTGTGTGTTAATGTTGTGCCCCAGCGGGTTGCCGATCAAGCATGAACTCATTCGGTGAGCTGGCCAGCGCGGTTCGGGACCGAGGGACGCGCTCCCCATTCCCTGTTCCTGACCCTACAGTCTCCCCATCTACCGCGCGCTCCAGCTTACCGCCCCACCCACTGCCCCACGCGCGCCCTCTCGCGGAACTTCGTCACCCTAGCGCTCCCGGGCTGACGATGAGATGATTTACGTATGCTTCCCGTATCCGGTATCTCTCGTGAAGTGACGTGAGATATACTAGTCTCTCATTGATGACGACAAATGCCAATTTAGCATACCAACCAATGGGGATATGGGAATCGTCATTAAGGAGTTCCCGCTGTAGACTCCGCCACGTTTTTCCAAACCTGACTCCTGGGAAAGATCCAACAAGCTCGTTTTTTAAAGTAACTCTTCCTCGTCAAGGAGTTGGTGGAGCTGTAAGGGCGACGATTGTAATGGGAGTACTGGGGGTTTATCTCCTCTGAACCAGCAAAGATGGAGTAGGCTTCAGTATATTTGTAGCGGACACTGGCAAAGTGTTGCCCTGCAAGTGCGGTGTGGGGGTGATTTTGAGAGCAAGTCAAGATCTTACTATCTGACACGGTGGGGTGGAGGGACCCGGTGGCTGCCTTTTGTTTGAGGTGTCTGGGTTTAAACAACGGAGTAAACAGACGCACCTCGGGCCAAGAGTGTGTCCCAGTGGGTGTTGTGGGGACAGATGCTTGGAGTATGGTTACTCCCTGTCTGCATTAGGGAAAAAATGCAACATTTACAAGTCTGTTATTGACTGAAAACATCTATATTTATTCTGTATTTTGTTTATCATACAATCATTGTCCAACTTATGTTCAAGTTTAATAGTCAATTATAAAAGTTTCTTTATCTTTTTATTCTTTTTGTGGATAAGAGGAGAATCAATTACCTTTCTCGTTATTATATACTATTAGATTAATACCTTGTTTGATCTTGATAATGCTTATTTTTCCTTTTATTCGAACTGTTATTGATATGGATATTTGTGGTAATTCTCCTCTTCTTTATATATATATATATATATATGTGTGTATACATGTGCGTGTGTGTGTGTGTGTGTGTGTGTGTGTGTGTGTGTGTGTGTGTGTGTGTGTATGTGTGTGTGTGTGTACTTCTTAATTTAACCAATAAAAAGTTAGATAAAGAAGAACGTTTACTAGTCATTCAAAACATACATGAAAACCCAGGAACACAGCCAAATACGACAGCATTACTGCACACTAAGGCTTTTTGCTGGAAACTGCCTCTCTAAGATACCCCAAGGTGATAGACATTTCCTGAGTAATATTATCTATCCATCGTAGTCTCTGTCATCCTCTCCTTCTTCTACCTTCTATTTAACCTAGCATGACTGTCTTCTCCAAGGAATCCTGTCTTCTCATGATGCGGCCAAGATATTGAAGCTTTTCAAGCTTCCCAGTGAGCAGTCTGGCTATATTTCAAGTATTTACTTGTATCTTCTTGCTGTCCAATGAACCCTTAACACATTCCTCCAGCATCCAAGTTCAAAGGCGTTGATTCTTTCGTATTCACACTTGCTACTAGTCCAGCTCTCACAGACATACATCACATTTGGAAATACCATAGACTCAACTATACAGTCCTTTGTAGAGAATGTTATGTCTCTGCACTTCAGTAATTTATCTAAATTCCCATTGCTGCCCTCCCCAGAAGTAAGCGCCGTTTAACGTTGTGGCTGCATTTGCTATCAATAGTAATCTTTGAATTGAGGAAGGCAAAATCCACCACTGCTTCCACTTCCTTTCCATTGAATACCACCGAGAGAATAGGACTGGCTAGTTTTCTTAATATTGAACAAGAAGCCAACTTTCCACTTTCTTCTTTCACTTTCATTAGAAACTTCCACGGATCCTCCTCACTTTCAGCCATTAGAATAGTGTCACCTGAATATCTGAAGCTGTTAATATTCTGTCTGTTAATTTTGATTCCAACATTTTGAGTCCTCTTGATCAACATTCCTCATGATGTGTTCAGTATACATGTTAAATAAGTATGCAGCCTTATCGCACTCCTTTCCGAATCGTGAACCAGTTTGTTCTTCCGTGGTCAGTTCTAACTGTTTCTTCTTGATCTCCGTACAAGTTCCTCATAAGGCAGATCAGATGCCCAAGTATCCTCATTTTTTTAAGGATTTGTTATAGTTTATTGTGGTCCACACTGTTGAAGGCTTTAGAGTCGTCATTAAAACATAGAGAAATACTTTTCTGGAATTTTCTTGATTATTCAATTGTCCAGCAATTTTGTGTCTGGTGCCTCTGTCTCTTCTAAAATCAGCCTGTACATCCAACTTTTCTCGTTCCGTATATTGCTGGAGTCCTACTTGTGTGATCTTTAGTGTTACCTTGCTACCATGTGAAATTGTTTGGTAATTTGACCATTCCTTTACATTTCCCTTCTTGGAGATTGGGATGTAAACTGTTTTCTTTCCAGTCTAAATGCCATTGTTAGGTTTACCAGGTCTGCTGTCAAACTGCATGCAACACTTTTCCATCATCACCTTTAAAAGTTTTGAACAATTCAACTGGACTCTTGTCACATCCTGCAGCCTTATTATTGGTAATATTTTCTATCGCCCATTCGACTTCACTTTCCAGAATGTCCGGCTCTAGATCGACGAGGGAGTCATTGTAGTTGTCTTCGCGGTTTGAATATTTCCTGTACAATTCTTCTGTGTATTCCTGCCATCACGTTTTGCTGACTTTGCTTCTGTAAGGGCCTCCCTTTCTTTGTCTTTTACTATACCTATTTTTGTATGAAATGTTCTTTTGGTTTCTATAATCTTCTTGAATAGATCTCTTGCTTTTCCAATTCTGTTGGTTTCTTCAGCTTCTTTGCATCGCTTCTTTAAGTAAGTTTCCTTATCTCTCCTTTCCATCATCTTGAGCGTTGTGTTCATTTGGAGGTATTTGTTCCAGTCTCCATTGGCTTTCACTTCCCTTCGCAGCTCAGCTTCTGCAGAAAGCCATTTTGCTTTCCTGGTCTTCTTTCTGTTTGCAATACTTTTTGTTGGCACCTCTTGTATAATGCTCCTTACTCCATTCATAGCTCTTCTGGCTTCCTCTCCACCAGCTTTAATCCATCAATCTGTTCTGCACCTCCACTGCATACAGTGGCATGCAAAAGTTGGGGCACCCCTGGTCAAAATTTCTGTTTACTGTGAATAGTTAACTGAGTAGAAGATGAACTGATCTTCAGAAAACATAAAGTTAAAGATGAAACATTCTTTTCAACGTTTTAAGCAAGACTAGTGTATTATTTCTGTTTTGTACAATTTTAGAGAGAGAAAAGGAAAGGAGCACCAAGCAAACGCTTGGGCACCCCAAGAGATTTGAGCTCTCAGGTAACTTTTACCAAGGTCTCAGACCTTAATTAGCTTGTTAGGGCTATGGCCTGTTCACTGTTATCGTTAGGTAAGGCCAGGTGATACAAATATCAAAGCTTTATAAATATCCTGACTCCTCAAACCTTGTCCCAACAGACAACAGCCATGGGCTCCTCTAGGCAGCTACCAAGCACTCTGAAAATCAAAATAAATGATGTCGTTAAAGCAGGAGAAGGCTATAGGAAGACAGCACAGTGTTTCAGGTAGCCTTTTCTTCAATTCGTAATATAATTAAGAAATGGCAGTTAACAGGAACAGTGGAGGTCAATTTGAGGTCTGGAAGACAAAGAAAACTTTCCGAGAGAACTGCTCTTAGGATCTCTAGAAAAGCAAATGTAAAACCTGGTTTTACTGCCGAAGGCGTTCAGGAAGATTCAGCAGACTCTGGAGTGGTGGTGCACGAATATGACCTCCATGGAAGAGTCATCGGAAGAAAGTCTTTCCTGCATCCGCACCACAAAATTCAGCATAGAAGTTTTCAATAGAACATCAAAACAAGCCTGATGCATTTTGGAAACAAGTCCTGTAGTCTGATGAAGTTAAAATAGAACTTCTTGGCCACAATGAGCAAAGGTATGTTTGGAGAAAAAAGGATGCAGAATTACATGAAAAAAGCACTTGTCCAACTGTTCAGCACGGGGGTGGATAGATCAGGCTTTGGGCTTGTGTTTCAGCCAGTGGCAGGGGGAACATTGCACTGGTAGAGAGAAAAACGAATTCAATTAAATACCAGCAAATTCTGGAAGCAAGCATCACACCGTCTGTAAAAATGCTGAAGATGTAAAGAGGATGGCATCTACAACAGGATAATGATCCTAAACACACCTCAAAATCCACAATGGACTACCTCAAGAGGCACAAGCTGAAGGTTTGCCATGGCCCTCACAGTCCCCTGACCTTAACATCATCGAATATCTGTGGATGGACCTCAAAAGAGCAGTGCATGCCAGACAGCCCAAGAATCTCACAGAACCCGAAGCCTTTTGCAAGGACGAATGGGGGAAGATACCCCAAACAAGAACTGAAAGACTCTTAGCTGGCTACAGAAAGCGTTTACAAGCTGTGATACTTGCCAAAGGGGGTGTTACTAAGTACGGACCATGCAGTGCGCCCAAACTTGTGCGTTGGGCCCTATTCCATTTCTTGTTATTTTGAAACAGTATAACGATGGAAATAAAAATGTAATCTTGCTTAAAATATTAAAGAAATGTGTCATCTTTAACTTTATGCCTTTTTGAAATCAGGTCATCTTTTACTCGCTGAGCTATTCGCAGTAACAGAAATTTTGACCAAGAGTGCCCAAACGAATGCAGGCCACTGTGTTCCTGAGTAATGCTATCAACATCAAACTTTGCTGGTAGATTGGTGTTCCTGCTGCTCTTCAAATTGATTCTGAATATTGCCACAAGTAGCTCATGGTCTGACATTATCAGAGACCAGAGGGTCCGAGGAGTTTAAGTGCACATTTCGCTCAATGCGGCGACAAGGGGTGGTGAAGAGTTGTTTACTACGTCGTCCTTCAACTGTTCGGGTACTGAGTGCAGGAGTTGCGATATTATTTAATTTATTTTTTAATGAGGTACAGCGAGCCACGCTGACCATTAAATCCCCCAGTTTGATCATAGTCTTGTCACAGGGCAATTTACAATGACCAGCTAACCAGCCAACCGGTACGTCTTAGGACTGTGGGGGGGGGGGGGGGAGTGTCGGGGGGGGTCAGCCGGATCACCTGGAGGAAACCGATGCGATCACCGGGAGAAGCTGCAAACTTTTAGAGGCAGCGGCGGGAATTGTAACTGGGTCGTTCGAACTGTAAATACTTGTCTTAACCACTATGGGGCCGTTGTATAGGTCGTTGGTGAGACTGTGTTTGCAGTACAAAGTATCGTTCTAGCCGCTGCATGTTTTTAAAGGCTTTGTTAAATTGTAAAGTTTGCAGAGATATGCGAATCTGTTGTTAGGGCTAGAGGCTTCAGTTCTGGGGAGAGGATGGCCACTCTATGCCTTTACTCCCTGGAATGTAGGAGACTGAGCAGCGACCTTACAGAAGTGTTTTAAATGTGAAAGGCAGAGTAACTGACTCGCACTTGTTATTGGTGTAATTCAGATAATCGCCAGCAGGTGGTGCTTTCCTCCACCCGGAAGGCAGACAAGAAGACGACAATCAAGCAACGACAGTCAGGAGTCAGAATGGACACAGGTATGTTCACTGGGCTCTTCCTCATTAAAGCTCTGCCATCATGGTACACGTGTAGTCAAATAATCAACAGCTTATAGGATTAAACTTGGGCACTAAAGGGGCACAGCAAAACTGCCGTCATTGATCCTACTGGTAAAGCGACTTGAGCAAAGGAACAATTCACCCGGTCCAGCGCAGGGACCTAACAACGGGAATGGTCGAATCACTCCGCTGACCATGCAAATCTTCACTTGAGTGAAAGGAGAGGAAGCTCCCGAAAGTACAGTGCGTGTGGGTGAAACTCGGAGAGGAATGAAACAGCGGGCAATGTAACAGTCCAGGGAACAGACAGAATTTCTGTCAGTATATGATACTCACTGATGTGGGAAATGCCTCCAACAGCCAGTGAGAGAAACAGTTGTTGTTTTCTGTGTGGAAGGCCAGTGGTGAATTCTCCCCGGATTTTCGGGTTGTTGCTCAATGGAGGTGAGGGGAGTTTCCCGCTGTCTGTTTTTTGTTTGGAAGGCCAGTGGTGAATTCTCCCCGGATTTTCGGGTTGTTGCACGATGGAGGTGAGGGGAGTTCCCCGGTGTCTGTTTTCTGTGACCCAGTTAAGGAACGTTATATTGTGGGAGAACGGGCTGCGTGTGGGATAGAATGAACAAGAGAAATTTTAAACAGGGAATCTGAGTGGGCTACCGAGGAAATGACTGTCCTTGGCGAATAAGATTAAAGTGAAACGAAAGGGTAAGTACAGAGGGCAACGCACAAAATGGTGGGGGAGCTCGGCAGGTCAGGCAGCACTTATAGACAGAAATTAACTGTCGACGTTTCCGGTGGAATCTTCAGCGGAGATGTTGTATATTGACTTCAATGTTGTCTTGGTCACATAAAATAGAGTCAGGACTGGAGGAGCGTTCCACTGGTTGAAGGTCTGTGACCAGTAGTCTCCGCAAGGATCACACTGGCTCGTCATGCGTCGTGTGTGATGTAAATAACTTAATCATAAACTATGTATTACTCAAAGTAATTATATATATATATATATATATATATATATAGAATCACATAGGTGGACTGATTCGTCAAGATACAGACTCGGCGGAGTTGTGTAAATTCGGGACTGTTGTCAAAATGTTCAGCATCCAATTAGAAATATGAACAGATAGTCGCCAAGTACATTTTTAAAAATTGGATAGGTATATGGACACGAAAGGAATGGATGGGCATGGGCTGAGTGCAGGTCAGTGGGACTAGGTGAGAGTAAGCGTTCGGCACGGACTAGAAGGACCGAGATGGCCTGGTTCCGTGTTGTAATTGTTACATGGTTTTATGGTTATATGGTTATAAGTACAGTTAGTTCGGGCAAATGTGAGGATTTGCACCTTGGGTGGTCAAGTTCATGAGCGATGTGCGCAGTGAATGCTGGGACCATTAGGAAGGTTGATGTTCGGACGGGTCTTGTGATGGATGTGCAGAGCTCCCTGAAAGTGGCAACACAATTGGTCGCGTGCTAACGCCGAGTTGATGTGTGAGTATATATTTTTGAAAGTTGTGCTGTAACTGGATGAACGTTGGTTAAGAGACAATCTCTGTATTGTGCACAAATCTGGTAGCCATATCACGAGAATGTTGTGGAGGCTCTGGCGAGGGTGCAGATGAGTTTCACCACGCTTACAGAATATACTCGGTTACCCAGATAAGAGAATATTGGCTTCCGGTAGAGGTCGATCAACCATGGATTGCATTCTCTGGAGGATCGGAGACTGAAACCTCAATCTCAGAGAATTCATACATTACGACAGGCATAGCGACGTTCGATAGTCTGTGACTCGGTGTAAATATCAAACACTTGAGTGGATAGGTTTAAGGTTAGAGGGCAAAGTTTAAAGGGGATTTAGGATGCAGGTTTTCCACAGAGTGTGATCGGTGTCTGGAATGAGCTGCCGAGGGAGGGACTGGAAACAGATACTCAGCAGCATCTGAGAGGCGTTTGAACTCATGAGTAGGCCGGGAACGGAGAGATATTGATCATGTTCCTGAAGATGGGATTGGTTTAAATTGGCATCGTGTCCGCATGCGCATGGTACACTCTACCATTTTATGTTCTATGACCAACTACAGATCTGAACTCAGCAATCTCCGCCTTCCTGTCAAATTGTGAGGATCACCACCTGTTCCGGTTGACGAGATTCTACATGGAGCGACTGGAGCAGGCGATTGAGGAGGGTGTGGAGGGAGTCAGCTTCATGTTAATGGGCGAGGATCACTTCACCGGGCCAGAGTATCACGTAAGTGGAAGGAACATAGACTGAGTGTAGATTCTACCGAATCAATCACAGACCGACAGAAACGGTGTAACGCAATCTCAGGGCTATGAACATCCTTTAATGCTTGTGGTCAACATCAAGAGAAGAGTTTTCGTTTGCCAGAAACCCTGAACTTTTATTAACTAATACAAGCCTCACTCCATATTTCTGAAAACATTCACTTTTAGACAGGTTAGGATGCAGACAATGATTGAGAGGTGAATTTAGTGATGTGACACTTGCTGGACATTGCAAGTGGACAGAGAACCACTTTACACCGCTCCGTCTGACATCACATCATGTTCCCAATGCTCGACCTTAATGGCCATTCACCAGACTCTCTTGATTACCCCCGGGTTTCCCACAAATCAAATGTATAGTAACTAATTTCTCAGCTCATTTCCCGAGTCTACCTTCAACCACATCGCAAATTGAACATGCAGTACTGAATATTGTCTCTCTTTTCAACTACTGACCCTCTCATCTGCAGCTAACACGGAATTACCAAGAAACGCCTTGCTAATGGTCCTCGTCTTACTGGGACACATTCACCTATTGCACACCGGACTGAATTTTAGTGAAAATCCACGCATTACCCCTAACCCTCACATTCCACACGAGACAGATGACAATTTAAATCCAAAGTTCCTTCTCTGCATTACTACCATTTGACCTTGGTCTCTCTGACATGTAGAATTGTCCTGCAATTGCTGGCTGCTCCTTACTGCCAGTTCCCAGCTGTAGCCTGACACTGGACCCTCATGGAGTCGGGCAGTTAATTGTGAACCAGCTGCGATTCACCAGAGTTTGCCCCCGTGACCCCGTCATAGTTTGACTCAGCCATAGTCATCGAACTCTACAATACAGCAGCAGGCACTTAGGCCCATCAAGTCCACACTGACCTATTATAAGCCTAGTCGCATTGATCTGCACACCGACTAGAGATATCTATACCCCTCCCACTCACGTACTTACCCGAATTGTTTTTAAATGGTTCAAATCCAATGCACATATACCACTAACAGTGGCAGTTCGATCCACACTCTCACCAGCCTCTGAATGAAGATGTTCTCCTTCAAGTTGTCAAAGGCCTTGCTGAAGTCCATGTAGACAACATCCACTCACTTGCCTTCATTACTCGTTTGGTAACGTCCTCGAGAAACCATAAGATTGGTCAGACAGGATATGCCAGGTACAAATCAGTGTTGATAATCCCTAAAGAATTCTTGCCTATCCAAATGCTCATATCCAGTCCCTCAGAATACCTGCCAATAACTTTACCACTACTGCTGTTAGACTCAACAACCTGTAATTTCTTGGCTTATTCTTACAGCCTTTTCAAACAGCAGAACAATATTAGCTATTCTCCAATACTTCCCCATCGGACTTTTTAAATTTCTATACCAGATCCGAACTGTTCCTCTGCACACACCTCTGTCGCTTGCCCTGCCTTGCCCAGAATGCGCTCTCTCCAGTTGTGACCTGAATATATTGGTTACAGAAACTTCCCTGGTCACATTTGACCTGCACTATCCCATCCAGCCCTTTAACTCGGTGTGTCAGTCACTAAATGGAAAGTTAATTGTCTACCATCAGAATCTTGTGTTTCTTGTTTCTGTGATCTCCCTGCGTATTTGTTGCTCTAAATCCCGTTGACTATTGGGTGCTCTATAATATAATCCCACTAACGTGGTCATCCCTTTCTTGTTCCGTAGTTTCACCTATGTAGTCTCATTGGACCAGCGATCCAGTTTGTCCTGTCTGAGCAATCCAGTGACATTTTCTCTGACTAGTTATGCCACCCCTCCATCTGTTATCCCTCCCACTCTATCGAACCGTGACTAACACAACGGAACCCTGGAATGCTGAGCTGCCAGTCCTGCACCTCCTCCAACAAAATCACATTAATGCTGTAACTCAAAGTGCTGATCCACGCGCTAGGCTGATCTGTCTTTCCTACAGTACTCCTTTCATTGAAATAATACACATTTTGGAAAAAAAAGTTTCACGATACTCATCCTTTAGTTTCCTGACTTTGTATGTCGGCTTAACAACATCTTTCCCATATAGCCACTTCACTATCCACTCTTGTTCTTTTTTGCCCCCTTTAATTCAACACCTCCTCCTCCCCATGCAGCGCTAACAACTCTTCCTGCAAGGGTATCAATACGCCTCCAGTGCAAAACGATCACGTGTGACCAAGTCCCAGCTTCCTTGGAAGAGAGCCCTAACATCCAAACATCTGAAGCCTCGGTCATGCACCATCTCGTCAGCCACACGTTAAACTGTATTATCGTCCTATTTCAGGCCTCACTAGCACATGTGTTACATACCAGTCACAATAGATTATACAGTGAGTTGGGTTTTACTGTTAAAACCACTCTCTTTATTAGTAACAAATTATAGTAACTTAAACAAATTAAACATAAGTTAACTGTGTGTTGGTTCTCTCTCTCCCCCCTCTCCCACTCCCAATGGGTTTAAGTCTGCAGCAGGTCGCTGCAACTTGTGACTGATGTCATAGTCCCGACTCACTCAGGTGCTCTTAAAGTAAAACTCACAGTATGAGCCCGCTTCTCTCGTAACCCGTGGTAAGGGTAGCAATCCTGAGAACACAACCCTGGAGATCCTGCGCTTCAGCTTATCATCTAACTCCATGAACTCACTTTGCAGGACCTCGTCACACTTCCTACTCTTGTCATTGGTACCAGCGTGGACCACGACCACCGGCTGCTCACCGTGTCCTTAAGAAAACTTCAGAGTCGACGCGAGGTATCACTGGCCGTGACAACACACCATCCAGAAATATTGTTCTCGTCAAAAGAACCTCCTGACTGTTCTTCTAACCTCTGAATTCCCCTGTTAGTGCAGTTCACTCTTCTCACCCCTTCTGAGTCACAAAACCAAACTCATTGCCAGAGGCATAATCGCCGTGGCTTTCCTCTGCTAGGTCATACCCCGCAACTGTAAGCCGCATACCTGTTATAGAGGGGTTTCCTGCAGTGGCTTCTATCCCCTTCCTTCACATCCCCCTCCCCTCCCGCTGACGGTGACTTAGTTACCTGTGTCCTGTGCCTTGGGTGTAGTTCCCTCCCTGTAAAGCCTGTCGGTCAACCTCTCAGCCTCATGAATTATCCTGGGTTCATCCAGCTCCAGCTCCAATTCCTGAGCACAGTCTGTAAGAAGCTGCAGCTGGATGCAATTCCTGAAGGTCAGGGACCCTGCAGGTCTCCCTGCCTTGCCACACCCCGTATGAAGAACATTCCACTATCCTGCCTGGTATTCTCACTGTTCTAACCATTAAAATGACGGGAAAATACTATCTAAAATCTACCCAAGCCTCCGCCTCTCCTCACTGAAACCTCTCTGACACAAAGCCTCAACTCCCCACTCTATCTCTGACTCACTCACGCTAGGGTGTGCTCTGCTTAAAACTTGCCAAGTGGATGATTCCCTGCAATCTCTGGCATTCAGAAGGTAATGACTGACCTTGCTCACTTCTTTTAAAATCTTTCTCCCGCTATGAACACTTCAATGTCTCTTAGTGATCTGTGGCGAGCAGAATGTGCTGGGTCAGTCCACGCTCAGGGTAGATTTGTGCCCATCCCTCCGCTCCTCAATATATTCCCCATTGTTCATTACAGAGAGTGACTGAGCTCGCGGAGAAGGGAAACCGAGCGGGCGCTTCCAAACTCCTCCTGGATCTGGTGATGGAGAAGGGCTCTGGGGCTGGGAGGATGATGTGGGAATCCTTTGTGAAACTACATCACCATTTACCGAAGCTGAGCAGAATATTGAATGAAATACGGGAACGTGGTACGGTGAACAATACACTGTGTGTTACAGATGTCAATGCTGATGAATTTACAGTATTACACGGAACAGACTTAATGCAGGTTAATCTGTTTGAACAGGTGACGGCCAGATCGCCTACATGGACACTGAGCGGGGTTTATCTGAAGTGCCCACGCATCTGAAAGGTAAGCGATGGAACAGAAATGTCAATGTTTTTATTTCACTCTGAGAGTCTGAATACTTGTCTTTGGCTGACTGTTTAGAGACTGTCAGAGTCTGGGAGACAGGTTCTTGTTGCTGTGGTTGCAGGACAGGTAACCAAATGCATTTGTCACAACACCTGGCACCTTTCGGGGTCTCGGGTTGTGCATCCAGAGGCCTCGATGAGACTTATGAACAGACATACCCGTCAATCCGAGATGAAACCTCAATGTTTCCCTTTCCCTAGCACCGAATATCTGGAGATTTGACAAAAGTGATGCCAAACCATTCCAATTGGAACATCCAACTCCAGCAAAGGAAATCTCACACCTCCGATCCAAAGTGGAGCCGAGATTTGTTGTTATTCCTCTATAAGACCACAAGACATAGGAGCAACATTCGGCCATTCAGCCCATCGGGTCTGGTCTGCCATTCCATCATTGCTGATCCCTGATCTCACTCAGCCCCAAACACCTGCCATCTCGCCATATCCTTTGATGCCCTAACCGAATAGGATCTTCCGCCTCAAATATACCCATGGACTTGGCCTCCATGGCAATCTCTGACAGAGCATTCCAGAGATTCACTACTCTCTAGCTTAAAAAAAGGTCTTCCTTACCTGTTCTAAAGGATCACCCTCAATTATGTGGCTGTGCCCTCTAGTTCTGGATACCGCCACCACAGAAAACATTCTATACACATCCACCCTACCTGAGTCTTTTAACATTTAGTTTGTTTCAAAGAGATCCCCCCGCATTCTTCTATATTCCAGTGAGTACAGCCCAAAGCTGTCAAAGTGCCCCGCTTATGGTAACCCCTTCATTCCTGGAATCGTCCTCGTGAATCGCCTCTGGAGTCTCTCCAATTATAACACATCTGTTCTGCGATATGGGTCCCAAGACTGTTGACAATACTCCAGGAGCGGCCTGACTAGTGTCTTATAATTGCTCAGCATTATCTCCTTGCTTTCATATTCGATTCCCCTTGAAATAAGTGCCAACATTGCAGCTGCCTTCTTTAGAACAGACTCGACCTGTAAATTAACCATCTGGGAAACTTGCTGGATGAATCCTAAGTTCCTCTGCGCCTCTGATGTTTGGACCTTCCTCCCATTTAGATAATGCTCTACACTATTGTTCATTTCATCAATATGCATTATCATACATTTCCCAACCCTGTATTCAATCTGCCACTTTTTTTCCTATTCTTCCAATTTGTCTACATTTTCTGCTTCCTCAGTGCTACCTACCCCTCCACCTATCTTTGTATCGTCTGCAATATATGCCACAAAGCCACAAATTCCATTATTTAAATCATGGCAAACAATGTGAGAAGTAGCGGTCCAATACTGACCCTGAGGAAAACTTCTAGTCACAGACAGCCAACCAGAAAAAAGGCCCCTTTTATTCCCACTCGCTCCCTGCTGCCTGACGGCCATTCCGCAATATCGTTCCTGTAACACCACATGGCTTTATCTTGATCAGCAGTCTCATATGTGGCACTTTACCAAATGGCTTCTGAAAATCCAAGTCAGTCGCATCCACTGACTCCTTTGTCCACCCTGCTTGTCACTTCCTCGAAGAACAGGTTTGTCAGGCATAATTTCCCTTTACAGAAGCTATGCTAACTTTGACTTATTTTGTCATTAGTCTCCAGGTATCTCGAAAACTCAACCTTAATAAGAGACTCCAACACCTTCCCAACCACTGAGATTTGGCCAACTGGCCTACAATTTCCCTTCTTATGCCTTCCTCCCTTCTGAAAGAGTGGAGTGACATTTGCAATCCTCCAGTGATTCTTGAAAGATCATGACCAATGCACCTGCATCTCTCAGGCAACCTCTCTCAAGACTCTGGGATGGAGTCATTCTGGCCCAGGTGACTTATTTACCTGTAACCCCTGGGTCGCCTCAGGCATCACTCAAACTCATTCTACAACAGGGTCCGGACACATCAGCATTAACAATTCACGAACCTCAGTCACCTCCACATTTGCCTCTAAGAACTCCATTTTCACTGACCCACAACCGTCGTCTTTATAATCACCAGCGCTGGTACCCCAAATCTCCAGTGCCGTCAATGTCGTCAAGGGTAAAGGCTTCCAAAAACGGTTATAAAACAAACTGTACAGCAACTTAACCGGTACCCCCGGTGCCGAGGATGGCTTTAACTTGACTTCCATCCATCCGTAACAACACCTGAGTGCGTGGTCCCTCTAAGCCTTCAGGAATAGGGTCTGTTCCTTGCGGGAGTTCCTTGGTACATTGCTGGGAACGTGCTCCCCCAGAGAACCCAAGCCGTTCCCCCACTGGGCCTCCTCTAAGTTTCCCAACACCTCTCGAATCAACGGAACAACTGATCCCCTTGACAGATCCCCCTGGCTCCGCAAGCAATTTATCTGCCTTCCTAACCAAAAGGGATACCCTAAAAACTTCCCACCAATCTCCTGCCACGATATGATAAGCCCCCCAGCTGCGGCATTTGACTTCCAGTCGAACCACACGCATTTTCCCACACTTTCCCAGAACTGGCAGCTGTCACTTCGTGATAATTGCGCCCGACAGCCCACCTACTCAAACTTTCAACCAATCCCGGTCGCTTTCCATCAGCCAAGCACTGCCACTCACCCAACAACTGAGAGGTCTGCTCTGCCCCTTTAGGGCTGGACATTATTCCAACAACCGGGCGGAGCCCACCACTGCTGAAACATTCCAACCAGACCTTCCTTGCTCTCTTAACAGCATGGACAGCCCATGGCCCCACCACCTTTTCGTCAGCGCTAGTCGGAACTCGAACAATGACCTCCGGGCTACCAACAGCAGCCACCCCACCCAACACACATGCAGAGATAACCGGCAATCACACACCCACAAAGGCACACCAGCTCTTCGCTGCAGACATAATTTAAAGAGGGCGATCACACAGCTTCCACAGAAATCAATCCCGGACGAGCACCCCACAATGTAAACCCTGGGTCGCCTCAGGCTCGCTCAGCTCGTTCTAGTCTAGGGGGAGCAGCCTTCGGCCCCGCCAAACTGGGTAATCAGCTGGTGTGGATGCTGTGTGATGTCCCCGCCTCGCCCAAAAAACAGACAGTACACCTTATGCGATTAAATGAGTACAATTTATAAAGATTACTATAACTAAGCGATTACTAATGATACAGTATATATGAAGAAAAAAAAAGAAAAGGCGCCAAACTTATCAAAGTCCAAACCACTTCGTGCACAACCGTTGGAGCTCAATTACTGAAGTCTTCTGGCATTCGATCCCCTCCGAACTCCTCGACCCGCCTCCTGGGACCACCCACGGTGGCCGACCAGACGCTCCACACTCCTCTATCTCCGTCTCCTCTCCTCACCGAAAACCTTGGGCCGGGGACCCCCGCTCGGGGTCCGTTCCGTCGCCCAGCTTCCAGCATCCCGTCCTCTCTCTCTCACTCCATCGCGCCGACTCCCCAAAATCCCACCAACAATCAGTTTACAGTCCCAAACAAGCTTCCAGCACTTATCATAACAAAGACGCCAGCATTCCTACTTTTCACAAAGGCGCCAGAATTCCTACTTTTAACAAAACAAAGACGCCATTTTGATTACATACACAGTAACAAAGAAAAAGAAGAAACCCCCCTTTACACTTAAGACATTTCAGTATGCCTAACACTTTTTGTTTTGTAATAGCAATGGCACTCACTCCTACTGCCCGTCACACGCGGACCACTGCACACCGCTAGCATCTTCCACAGTGAAGACATATGCGAAGAACCAATTGCGTTTATCTATGTCCCCTATTACTATCTCACCAACATCATTTTCCAGTTGTCCAATATCAACTGTCACCTCCCTTTTACTCTTTATATTACTGGATAAAGTGTTTATGATCCTGCTTTATACTTTTGTCTGGGCTGCCCTCATATTTCATCGTTTCCCTCTTATAGCTTGTTTTGTTGTCTTGTGATGGATTTTAAAAGTTTTCCATTCATCCAATTTTCCACTCACTTTTGCTAACTTATATGCCCCCTCCTTGGCTTTTATGCCATCCTTAACGTCTTTTGTCAACCATGGTTGCCTGCACCTGCCATTTGAGAACTTGTTCCTCTGTGGGCCACATCTACACTGCGCCTTGTGAACTATTCCCAGAAACTTCAGTCATCTCTGCTCTGCCGTCATTCCCACTGGTCTCCCTATGTTCTGTTTTCCAGACATCCTCCTTTTCTTTTCCCTATGTCATTGGTAACAATATGTGTCACGACTTCTGACTGCGCACCCTCCCTTTTCAGGATATTGTGAATGTGGTGTGGGTGTATTGCCTGTGTTCACGTACCAGATCAGAGAATAAGAAACACTGGGGAATCTGCAAACTATGAATAGAGGGGAGAGCTGAGCCTTTATCAGCGAATCTGAATCAGATCCGAAATGTTTCTGTGCCATCATCCATTTTTAGACACTCTGTCTCCGAGCTCTTAATTTCACCCAAACAATGTCTTTAACAAGTTGTTTTTTATTAGCAGAAATCCGTGAGTGTTCCGTGTTCATCAGATCTGGCATTGACAACCAATTTCTGTCCATCCTGTCCATTCTTAGGTACTGAAATACTGAGTTCTGAGTTGAGACATCTAACAGTTTGTCCACTGTCTGTTCCCATGGAAGATGTTCAACAGAAACACAGGGAGACTCTGCGGGCACAAACTGACACACTGAGAGTGAACACGATCCTGATGAGGGAGAAGGTGAAGGTTTTCCAACTGGTTGATCGATACGCTGAGCTCACAGTCATTTATCCTGTTCGAGATCGGACACTGGTGGAACACGAGCTGCTAGTAAGAGGCAGAGACCATGAGGAGTGGAGAGAGAACCATCTCCATGCAAAGCTGGAAAAAATCCGGATTGCTCATCTGTTTCATAATAGTTACTCACATAGTTTTTGGGACAAAATGAAAAGATTCTTCGCACAATCCAAATCTGGGAGTTCGGCAGCAGTGGCCGGAGTCCCAGGAATTGGCAAAACAACAATGGTACAAAAGATTGTTTATGACTGGGCCACAGGGAAAATATACCAACAGTTCCAGTTTGTCTTCAGTTTCAAATTCCGAGATTTAAACTCCATTAACTGTAGAATAAACCTGAAGGAACTGATTCTGGATCAGTATCCTTACTTTGGGAATATCCTGAGAGAGGTCTGGAAGAACCCAGAGGGATTGCTGTTTATATTCGATGGTTTGGATGAATTCAAACACAGAATCGATTTTGCTGACATTCGGAGAGATACAGAACCCAAGCACCAGTGCCCAGATCCCGAGTGGTGGTGTGAAGTGTCTGACATTGTGTACAGTTTAATCCAGGGCAAGCTTCTCCCAGGGTGTTCAGTGCTGGTGACCACCCGTCCCACTGCGTTACATTTGTTGGAAAAGGCAAAGATCGGTGTCTGGGCTGAAATCCTGGGATTTTCTGGTGAGAAACGGAAGGAGTATTTCATCAGGTATTTTGAAGATCAGACAGTGGCAGCAGCTGTTTTCAAACACGTGAAGGAGAACGAGATCCTGTACACCATGAGCTACAACCCCTCCTACTGCTGGATCCTCGCTCTGGCACTGGGCCCCTTCTTCACACAAAGAGTCAGGGACCCGCAGCGAGTTCCCAAGACCATCACCCAACTGTACTCCTACTATATTTACAACATCCTGAAAAACCACGGCCGTGAGATTGAGAACCCCCGTGATGTGTTACTCAGTGTTGGTCAGATGGCCTTCAGAGGAGTGTCCGAGCAGAAGATTGTGTTTACAGATGGAGATTTGATCAAGTTCAGTCTGCAGCCTTCCCAGTTCCTGTCCGGGTTCCTGATGGAGCTTTTGGAGAGAGAAGATTCTGCCCGGAGTGTGGTGTACACATTCCCACACCTCACCGTCCAAGAGTTTGTAGCTGCAGTCGCACAATTCCTGAATCCACATCCCGGGGATATCCTGAAATTCCTCACTGAAGCCCACAACACGACAGATGGGCGATTTGAGGTATTTCTCCGTTTTGTTGCTGGTCTCTCCTCTCCAATGACAGCTCGGGGCTTGGAGGAGTTTCTGGGTCCATTTCCTCATGAAACAACCTGCCGGGTGATTGACTGGGTGAAGGAGGAGGTTAAACGCCAGATGGGAAACACAGAGAGTGAAGCTGGTAAAAGGAGCCTCCTGAACACATTGCACTACCTGTTTGAGTCTCAGAATCGGGGACTGGCTCAGGCCGCACTGGGATCTGTGGAAACATTTTCATTCCGTGGAATGACACTGACCCCGATTGACTGCACGGTCCTGTCTCATGCCATCAGACTCTGTGATACAATAAAGCACCTCGATCTGGCTCTCTGCCACATTCAGTGTGAAGGAATCCAGCGGCTGGGACCCGGGCTGCACAAGTGCCAGGAGTTGAGGTAACTTGATTTATCTCTCACTCTGAACTGTGAAACTGTTCCATTGTGTTGCTTCACTGTAAAGGGATTTGGGTAAAACTAGTAAATCAGATTGTAAAGAATTGTGACAAATGCCAGGGTATCGATCAATAATTCCCCAAGGATGGGAGGGTTCTGTGGTTCCTTGTGAAGGGATGTTGGAGACTTCATCAGATCAGTGAACAACGGCCATTGGTTTAATGGTAGTAAATCACAGGAATGGCCGTGTTTCTCGCTGTCTGTGACACGTACATTGACAATGTTCCTTCTCACTGTTACTGACACCCAGACCGACACTGACTGTGGCAGGTGGGTCAGAGATTCACACCCCCTTCCCGGTGTGGGACAAGAGACCGTCAGCAGACTGTCCTAGTGAGAAGGAAAGAAATACCATTGTGAGATTGTCTTCCCCTGTCCTTCCCCGTGTGTGACTATCACCATCAGTCCACCTGTGTGACTGTGCTCACTACCAGATACCCAGAACCCATGGGTGCATCTCCTCTCCCGATTGTGGGCCACAGTTCAGACACACCCCTCCCATACAATCTATTTTTGAAATCTCGTCTTGTTGTTTTATCTTTTCCCAACGGTACCCTCCTGTGGACCTATCTTCCTCCTGTGGGATCTCCCCTCCTTCCATCTGTTGGACCCCTTCTCCTTCCTCCTTTGGGGTATCTTTCCCATTCTCCTTCCTCCTGCAGATTTTCTCTTCCTATCCCTTTTCCTCAGGTGAGTTCACTTCCACCATCTCCCATCGACACTTTCCCACACACAAATCTTCCTCACTGTGAGACTTTCACTCTTCAAACCTGCTCCTTCTGACCCTCTCACATCAGGAACAGTTTTCTAACCTTCGGGGAATGAGACGGAATATGTGGAGTTTACAGGGTCACACTGACAGACTAAATTACTGATGTTAGGTGAATCCCCTGGAGTTGGGCAGTGAAGGACATTGACAGTGATGGGAACTATGATCAGTGATTTACTGAAGGGTTTAATGTTTCCTGAAATATCCGAGTGAGAGAAATTCCCTCAGAACCATGGTTGGAATCACTTTGTTCATCAATTTGTCTGTTTGTGTTTAGACTAGGGCAGAACAAACTGGGAGATTCAGGAGTGAAACTGGTGTCTGCGGCTCTGAGGAACCCGGAGTGTAAAATACAGAAACTGTGGTAAGTGCCAGACTGTGGGAGATTGTGTTTACAGTCACTGGGTGTCTGACACTGAACATTAATGTGATCAGTAATTGTGTTACTGATAAACACTGGGGATTTGTACCTTATCCTGTCTCTCTGTGTCCTTCACCCTCACTCTCTTTCACCTCCAGGCTGCACAATGTCGGTCTCACAGATTCTGGTGCCGAGGACATCACCACCGCTCTTAGTACAAACTCATCACTGATGGAGCTGAACCTGAGTGGTAATAAACTGGGAGATTCAGGAGTGAAACTGGTGTCTGACGCTCTGAGGAACCCGGAGTGTAAAATACAGAAACTGGGGTAAGTACCAGACTGTGGGAGATTGTGTTTACAGTCACTGGGTGTCTGACACTGAACATTAATGTGATCAGTAGAAACAAAGAAACGTAGAAAACCTACAGAACAATACAGGCCCTTCAGCTCACAAAGCTGTGCCGAACATGTCCCTACCTGAGAACTACCTAGGCTTTACCATAGCCCTCTATTATTCTGGGCTCCATGTAGCCATCCAGGAGTCTCTTAAAGACTCTATCGTTTCCACCTCCACTGCTGCTGCCGGGAGCCCACTCTATGCACTCAGTACTCTCTCTGTTAGAAACTTACCCCTGATATCTTCTGATATAAGGCACCTGCTTCCAAGTGCCTTAAAAATATGCCCTGTCATTCTAGCCAGTTCAGCCCTGGGGAAAAGCCTCTGACTATCCACACAATCAATGCCTCTCATTATCTTGTACACTTCTATCGAGTCACCTCTCATCTTCTGTCACTCCAAGAGAAAAGGCCAAGTTCACTCAAACTATCCTGATAAGGCATACTCCCCAATCCAGGCAACATCCTTCTAAATCTCCTCTGCACCCTTTCTATGGTTTCCACATCCTTCCTATAGTGAGGCGACCAGAATTGAGCACAATACTCCAAGTGGGGTCTGACCAGGGTTCTATATAGCTGCAGCATTACCTCTCGGCTCTTAAACTCAATCCCATGTCTGATTAAAGCCAATATACCGTATGCCTTTTTAACTACAGAGTCAACCTTCGTAGCAGCTTTGAGTGACCTATGGACTCAGAACCCAAGATCCCTCTGATCCTCCACTGCCAAGAGTCTGCCATCATATTTGACCTACCAAAATGAACCACCTCACACTTATTTGGGTTGAACTCCATCTACCACTTCTCAGCACAGTTTTGCATCCTATCAATGCCCCGCTGTAACCTCTGACAGCCCTCCACACTATCCATAACACCACTAACCTTCGTGTCATCAGCAAATTTACTAACCTATCCCTCCACTTCCTCATCCAGGTCATTTATAAAAATCACAAAGATTGAGTGTCCCAGAACAGATCTCTGAGGCACATCACTGGTCACCGACCTCAATGCAGAATATGACCCGTCTACAACCACTCTTTGCCTTCTGTTGGCAAGCCAGTTCTGGATCCACAAAGCAACGTCCCCTTGGATCCCATGCCTCCTTACTTTCTCAATAAGCCTTGCATGGGGTACCTTATCAAATGCCTTGCCAAAACCCATATACACTACATCTACTGCTTTTCCTTCATTAATGTGCTTAGTCACATTCTCAAAAAATTCAATCAAGTTTGTAAGGCACGACCTGCCGTTGACAAAGCCATGTTGACTATTCCTAATCATATTTTGCCTCTCCAGATGTTCATAAATCCTACCCCTCAGGATCTTCTCCATCTACTTAGTTGATGACTTTAAGACTCACTAGCCTATAATTTTCTGGGCTATCCCTACTCCCTTTTCTGAATAAGGGAACAACATCCGCGACCCTCCAATCCTCCAGAGCCTCTCCCGTCCTCATTGATGATGCAGAGATCATTGCCAGAGGCTCAGCAATCTCCTCACTCACTTCCCACAGTAGCCTGGGTACATCCTGTCATCTCCCGGTGACCTATCCAACTTGAAGCTTTACAAACGCTCCAGCACATCCTCTTTCTTAATATCTACATTCTCAAGCTTTTCAGTCCACTGCAAGTCACCCCTACAATTGCCAAGGTCCGTTACCGTCATAAATACTGAAGCAAATGATTCATTAAATACCTCCACTATTTTCTCCGGTTCCATACGCACTTTTCCATTGTCACACTTAATTCCCCCTATTCTCTCATATCTTAATCTCTTGCTCTTCACATACTTGCAGAATGATTTGGGGTTTTCCTTAATCCTGTCCGCCAAGGCCTTCTCATGGCCCCATCTAGCTCTCCTGATTTCATTCTTAAGCTCCTTTCTGCTAGCCTTATAATCTTCCAGACTCATATCATTACCTCATTTTTTGAATCTTTCGTAAGCTCTTCTTCTTGACTAGATTTACAACGGCCTTTGTACACCACGGATCTTGTACCCTACCATCCTTTCCATGTCTCATTGGAACGTACCTTCTCAGGACCCCACGCAAATATCCCCTGAACATTTTCTACATTTCTTCGGTATGTTTCCCTGCGAACATCAGTTTCCAATTTATGCTTACAAGTTCCAGCCTGATAGCCTCATAGTTCCCCTTACTCCAATTAAAGGTTTCCCGAACTTGCCTGTTCCTATCCCTCTCTACGCTATGGTAAAAGAGAGAGAATTCTGATCACTGTCTCCAAAATGTTCTCCCACTGAGAGACCTGACACCTGACCAGGTTCATTTCCCAATACCAGATCAAGTACAGCCTCTCCTCTTGTAGGCTTATCTACATGTTGTGTCAGGAAACCTTCCTGAACACACCTAACAAACTCCACTCCATCTAAACCCCTCACTCTGGGGAGATGCCAGTCAATATTTGGGAAATTAAAATCTCACTCTTTATAATCCTTGTTATTATTAGACCTTGCCGGAATCTGTCTCCCTATCTGCTCCTCGATGTCCCTGTTACTGTTGGGTGGTCTATAAAAAAACAACCAGTAGATTTATTGACCCCCTTCCTGTTCCTAACTTCCACCCACAGAGACTCCATAGACAACCCCTGCATAACTTCCTCCTTTTCTGCAGCCGTGACACTATCTCTGATCAACAGTGTCATGCTCCTACCTCTTTTGCCTCCCTCCCTATCCTTTCTGAAACATCTAAAGTTTGGCACTTGAAGTAGCCATTCCTGTCCCTGCACCATCCAAGTCTCTGTAATGGCCACAACATCATAGCTGCAATTGCTGATCCACGCTCTAAGCTCATGCTCTTTATTCAGGATACACCTCACTTTAAAATAGACACATCTCAAACCATCAGACTGAGTGCTTCCATTCTCTATCACTTGCCTATCCTCCCTCTCGCACTGTCTCCAAATTTTCTCTGTTTCTGAGCCAACCTCCCTGTCCTCCGTCGCATCAATTTGGTTCCCTCCCCCCCCCCCCCCAGCAATTCTAGTTTAAACTCTCCCCTATAACTTTAGCAAATCTCCCCACCAGGATATTGGTCCCCCTGGGATACAAGTACAACCCATCCTTTTTGTGCAGGTCACACCTGCTCCAAAAGAGGTCCCAATGATCCAGAAACTTGAATCCCTGCCTCCTGCCCCAATCCCTCAGCCACGCATTTATCCTCCACCTCATCCTATTCCTATTCTCACTGTCGCATTGCACAGGCAGTAATCCCGAGATTACTACCTTTGAGGTCCTGCTTCTCAACTTACATCCGAATGCCCTGTAGTCTGTTTTCAGGACCTCCTCCCTTTTCCTACCTATGTCATTGGTACCAATATGTATCACGACCTCAGGCGGTTCTCCATCCCACTGCAGGATATCTTGGATGCGATCAGAAACATCCCGGACCCTGGCACCTGGGAGTCAAACTACCATCTGTGTTTCTTTCCTGCATTCAAAGAATCGCCTGTCTGACCCCCTAACTATAGAGTCCTCTATCTCTACTGCCATCCTCTTCCTTTCCCTACCCTTCTGAACCACAGGGCCAGACTCTGTGCCAGAGGCACGGCCACTGTTGCTTCATCACCCCACCCCCCAGGCTGTCACCCCCTCCAGCAGTACTCAAACAGGAGTACTTATTGTCAAGGGGTACAGCCACAGGGGCACTCTCTAGTACCTGCCTCTTGTCCTTCCCTCTCCTGACTGCGACCCACATCTTCAGTCTCCCGTGGCCCCGGTCCGACCACCTGCCTGTAACTCCTCTCTATCACCTCCTCGCTCTCCCTGACCAGACAAAGTCATCGAGCTGCATCTCCAGTTCCCAAATGTGGTCCCTAAGGAGCTGCAACTCAACACACTGGGCGCAGATGTTGCCGTCTCCCACATCTGACACCGAGCACAGAAAACCAGCCTCACACACATACTCTCTGTCTGTATTGTAAACAGATAACCTACCTCGCCTGGACCCTTTATCGCCGAAGCCCCATTGATCCAAAGCCTTCCTACTCTGTCAACCACTCCTCTGACGCTCACTCTGTAAATCTGTCTCCCTTTTAAACTCATCTCGCTGTTCTCACTGACCGACTTGCATAGTTGTGCTGAAGAACAAAATCAGTAATTGTGTTACTAATAAACACTGGAGATTTGTACCATCTCCTGTCTCTCTGTGTCCTTCACCCTCACTCTCTCTCTCATCTCCAGGCTGAGGGATGTCGGTCTCTCAGATTCTAGTGCCGATGATCTCATCTTCGCTCTCAGTACAAACCCATCACTGATGGAGCTGGACCTGAGTGTTAATAAACTGGGAGATTCAGGAGTGAAACTGGTGTCTGCGGCTCTGAGGAACCCAGAGTGTAAAATACAGAGACTGTGGTAAGTACCAGACTGTGGGAGATTGTGTTTACAGTCACTGGGTGTCTGACACTGAACATTAATGTGATCAGTAATTGTGTTACTGATAAACACTGTGGATTTGTACCGTCTCCTGTCTCTCTGTGTCCTTCACCCTCACTCTCTCTCATCTCCAGACTGCACAATGTCGGTCTCACAGATTCTGGTGTCAAGGATCTCGTTTCCGCTCTCAGTACAAACCAATCACTGACGGAGCTGGACCTGGGATTAAACTCACTGACAGACCAATCTGTCCCCACTCTCCGCCGCCTCATACTGACCCTCCCGAGTCTGGAGCGGATCGAGTGAGTGTTTGTGTTAATGTTCAATGTGATAAAATATCAGTGGATCCACGGGTTTTCTGGTGATATTTGTCTGTGAGTGCTGGTGAAACATTAACCCCAGTCCCCTGTTACTGACACTGTTGTGTAATCTGTTTATTTCATATTTATTCTTCCATCTCTTTCAGGCTGGGGATGAATCAGTTCAGTGAAACAGGGGGGAAGGAACTGAGATCTCTGCAGGAACCCAGACCCGGACTGAGAGTGACCGTCTGAACATCTGAATGTGTGAACATTCCCGCCCGCAGGATGGGGACATTTGGCCGATTCCCCGCCCGCCCCTTTAACTCCCGCCCTTACCTTTAATGGCTGCGCACCGGGGGTGATTCCCAGCGGTTTGAATGGAACCGGCTCAGGTCTCGCTCTGTGTGTCGCTCAGAGCGGTCCCGCAGTGACGTGTTTCCGCCTGTTGTCCGGCGGCGCAGCTTCCGCCGGATGTGAGTGTTCGAGACTCCCCCACGTGACACCCCGGGGATTTACCAAGACAGGAAGAGCCCGGGGGCCGGGGCTCAGTCTGGGACACCGGTGTCCCGGGGTGGGATTATCCCGGGAGAGAATCCTTTTGCTCCCTTTGCTGAGGACTGTGCATTCGGCAGCCTGGCCGATATAATGATGTTAAATTGACAAATCCCTCGGCAGTGATCCTGGATCTGCAGCGATCCCGGACACGGCCCTGAAGTGTGATTTTATAATCATCGGTTCCCCGATGCAGAGTGAGGGTGAGAAACGGGACTGATTATTGAAACTGTCACTCCTTGTCGCAGGTCAGTTAATTGTGTGTGACTGTGAGTGAGTCAGGAGAAACCTATTTATTCCCACACGTCAGCAGCTCACACGTTGTTTAACTTACATTTGTAAATTTACTCACACCCGGGACCAGACACAGAGTGAATCTCCCTCCACACCGTCCCTTGACACACTCCCGGGGTCAGACACAGAGTGAATCTCCCTCCACACCATCCCATCACATACTCCCAGGGTCAGACACAGAGTGACCCTCCCTCCACACCGTCCCATCTCACACTCCCGGGGTCAGACACAGAGTGAATCTCCCTCCACACCGTCCCATCACACACTCCCGGGGTCAGACACAGAGTGAATCTCCCTCCACATCGTCCCATCACACACTCCCAGGGTCAGACACAGAGTGAATCTCCCTCCACACGGTCCCATCACACACTTCCGGGGTCAGACACAGAGTGAATCTCCCTCCACACCATCCCATCACACACTCCCTGGGTCAGACACAGAGTGAATTTCCCTCCACACCGTCCCATCACACACTTGCAGTGCCAAACACACAGTGAAGCTCCGTCTGCACCATTCCATCACTCAATTAATCCCACCCTGCAAAATCTCATTTCAGGGAAGCAGACACCATCAACTTGCGGGAGACTCCCGGAACTCCTGGGAGAGGTGGGATGTCTGCAATAGTGTAGCTCCTTAGCAGCCAGCCAGCTAGTTTAAATAACGTTAGCTATGCTAATGAACGAATGACACCCGTTAAACTCACTTCAACAGTGATTTAACCCACCATGAGCAATAGAAAAGTCACTGTTGCAAACAGTGCAGCGAGCAACACTGTCAGTATTCTTGACCCCTATTAGGCAGGGGTACACTTTAGTGTAGTCTGGGGTGAAGTACATTTTGTATTTTCTTTTTTTTTAATACTCTGCCATGGAGCGCTCCATCCCTCTCCATCCCTCTCCCTCCCCCTCTCAAAAAAATCGATTTGCGGGAGATTGTATATAATTTGCGGGTGTCAGGGAGCCAATATCAATATGCGGGAGACTCTGGGAACTTCCGGGAGAGGTGGGATGTCCGAAGCTTCACTTGAAATGGCCGCTGGGGAGAGAGTGGCGGCTTTGGTAGAAGTGAGCACAAGAGAGGGAGGGACGCACTGATTTAAAATGGGTGAATCCTTGGTTAATGTGGCCACCAGGGATGGAGTGAGACACTGACTTACAGTGGCCACTGTCACACACAGAATCTATGGCGAAGGAACATGCGGTGCCCATGGATACAATCCCAGGATCGAGTGTGTTATTGATTGTAATAACAGTATTTTAATTTGTGTTTTATATAGTCCTGGGTGTTGTATATATGTTTTAAGTCCAATAATTTTGTCATTGAATAAACTATTGTATATATCTCAGATATTCACACATACACATATACATGTGGGCTTTGGGGAGGAGGGTGAGGGGTTTGGGAGGAAGAGGAGTGACGGGACGAGGAATGGACTGATGAGACGGTGAGTGTAGCGAAGTCACTGACTCAATAGGGGACGGAAAGGGGAGGGGTGAAAGTTCCTGTCACAAACTGGTGGCCGACATGGAGAAGACAAAGACGGGGTGAGGAGGAGTGAAACGACAGGAAGGGAGAGGGATGGTATGTAATGGGAAGGGAGAGGATGTAATGGGATGGGAGGGAGTGGTCTGATTGGACAGGATGTGGAGTGTGGGGGAGTGACAATTTCAATAGTGGAAGATGAATGGGTGGTGACAAATGCCTTCGCAAATAAGACAAGCTGCAAGGAAGGGGGTGTGCTCGGAGGCAAGGGGTAGCGGGGGGGGGGGGGTTGTCGGGGACGCTGCCAGGGCTGATGAGACAGAGTTGAGTGTCCCAACAGAGGGAGAGAGGAGCGACTCACTCAACGACGGAGGGAAGGGATTGGGTGCGGGAGCAGAATTTCCCATCAGAAAATGTTCACCACCCAGGATGTGGTGGATGACGGGAGAAAGGACAAGGGGCCAGAGAGGGGAGGGTGTCAGGAGTGACGGGGTGAGTAGGGGAGTGACACTGGGTAACAGAGAGACAGAGGGCGATGAGGAGAGGTGAAGATTGGCATCGTAAAACGGTTGGCCCGAAACAGCATACGATGCAGAGCATCGAGATGGCGGGGAGAGGAGAGCGAGGGGAGGGAGGGAAACGGTTTGCGAGTGACGGGTTGGGAAGGAGGGTGACAAGATGGTGAGTGTGAGGTGTTACGTATTCAGGCAACAAATATATGTGAGTTAGGCAAGGGTTTTTATAACAAATAACACGTTTATTAAACACTGAAAACAAACCCCCCAAAAGTAAACAAACACTAATGTAACCGGAAAACAGCTGCTGTGCAGCAGCTTAACAGTTCTTAAAGCGACGTTGCAAAAACAGTTCTTTAAAAGTGGTATGCCAAAAGTTCAAAATGCTCACAGTCCATTTAAAAGGAGAGACTTTTAAAGGTGATTTAAATTCTCTTCCACGTCGTTTTCCTTCAGTTTCCAAAGTTGAACTCTTCCCACGAAGAATTTTATGAAACGTAACGGCGTAAAGGCACTGACCTTTCCTTTATCACACTGTCCTCAATTTGCTGCTATCCCGCAGAGATTAACACGAGAACAGTCAACGAAATCTTTCCGAATGAGGATCACACAAGGTCGAACCCATTCCACCGTCGAAAATCGATTCTCCTCGATCTTTAACTCCCGAACTCCGATCTTCACTCTCCACTGATTCTTAACCAACAGTATTGTAAAGAAACTGCTGGCAAAATGACCTTTTAAACTTTAGGCATTAGATAAAACTTCATTTTTCAACTAAACTGCGTCATCACATTAAATCACGCAGTGGCATGAAGTCAACATGGCAAATCCAGCCACGAACTGCCCCACCTGACAGGGTGGGGTCTTCCTTTTATACCCTGTAAAAAAAAACTGTCACATGATCTCTACTGGCGGGAAAATGACATCACTCCACCATCACAAGACCATTACCTCAAGTCCAGTATAACTTCAACCCCAGTCACGTGACAAGGGTACCACTGTCATGAGTACGTAACAGAGGGAGTGACACACTTCGTGGTGGAGGAAGTGGGAAGGAGGGTCTCACACTGTCACACAATGGCTGTCGGCAGAAGGTTAAATGGAGAGTCAGGAGATCGGGCACCGAGGAGAAGGAGAGGAGGAATGAGGAGTTGAGATTGAATAAACAGGGAGGGAAGTGAGTGGAAGGTGAGGAAAAGGGTTTGCCCCATTCTACAATGGTGGGAGAGCGGTTGTCATTGGTAACCATCACAAAATGGCCTTCAACCTGGGTGAGATGGGCAGTGATAGAGGGGAGAGCGAGGGGACAGAGAGCGGAGTGTTTCAGGAGTGACGGGAGCCGAGGGTGGGAGAGGGTGTCTCGTAACAAGGGAGATGGAACTGGGAGGTTCCCACGGGGGAGGAATGTGACTACGGGAAGAGGCTAGCACCGTTACCCGCCCCCGCTCCTCTCCTCAATCTTGAAAGTCCTGCTTTGACTTTTCTTTCGGGCTGAGCCTCAGATTGCTCGGCCCGAATCGTTCAGGCTGTTCCATGGAGTAGGGGGACGTGTTGTCACTGGAGCCCGTCAAAGGCAGGAGTGGGCGCCGGCTTGCCGGAGAAGATGGTGGCGAGGTCTGGCGGTGCAGGCTGGTTGGCGTGGATCTCAACCATTTTCTGCAGGGGGGTGGGGGAGAGGGAGTGGTCAGATTGAGGATGGGAGGGGAGAAAGAGAAGGTGAGGAGAGGAGATGAGACCCACTCCCTCAGCGTCTCTCTGTCCCCTCTTCTCTCTCCATCTCTTCCCCCACCTCTCTCTCCCCACCCAATCCTCCTCTCTCCACCCCTCTCCCCACCCTATCCTCTCTCCACCCCTCCACCCTATCCTCTCTCCACCCCTCTTCCCACCCTATCCTCCTCTCTCCACCCTATACTCCTCTCCCCACCCCATCATCCTCTCTCCACCCTATCCTCCTTTCTCCACCCCTCTCCGCACCCTTTTATTCCTTTTCTGCCTCCATCTCTCTCTACCCCTCCCGCTCTCTACTCCCTCCCCACGCTGTTCACCTCCCCATCTTGTACCCATGCCCCATCCCTCGCCGCCCACACACACCCCTTCCATGCACAGGAATATCCCACTCACCACTGGAGGCTGTGCGGCGCAGCACTCGAGGTCCCTGCAGTTGGCGATGGCCGTGAGGACGGACATCACCAGCGAGACCAGGCAGTTGACCAGCAAGATCACCGTGATCCCACTGACAAACCTCTGCGAGATTCGGTGTTTGGCGGAGTGACAGAGCGGAGGAAGCATGGGAGGGGGGAGAGAGCCAGACGGAAAGAGAGGAGTGGAGAGGGGGAGAGAGAGAGAGAAATGGGGTGAGAGACAGAGAGAAAGAGAGAGAGGGAGGGAGGGGCATGGGTGGAGCTGGCCGGGGAAGAGAGACGGAGAGGGGTGAGAGACGGGGAACTTTAGCCTTCAATTAACGGAACGCGCCAAGTTTTGGTTTATAACCATATAACAATTACAGCACGGAAACAGGCCTTGGCTCTTCTAGTCCGTGCCGAACGCTTACTCTCACCGAGTCCCACCGACCTACACTCAATCCATAACCCTCTATTCCTTTCCTCTCCATTTTCATAATGACAAAATTGAACCAGCTTCTACCACTTTTACTGGAAGCTGCTTCCACGCAGCTACTACTCTCTGAGTAAAGAAATTCCCCCTCGTGTTACCTCTAAACTTTTGCCCCTTAACTCTCAACTCATGTCCTCTTGTCTGAATCTCCCCTACTCTCAATGGAAAAAGCCTATCCATGTCAACTCTATCTATCCCCCTCATAATTTTAAATATCTCTATCAAGTCCCCCCTCAACCTTCTACACTCCAAAGAATAAAGACCTAACTTGTTCAACCTTTCCCTGTAACTTAGGTGCGGAAACCCAGGTAACATTCTAGTAAATCTCCTCTGTACTCTCTCTATTTTGTTGACATCTTTCCTATAATTCGGTGACCAGAACTGTACACAATACTCCAAATTTGACCTCACCAATGCCTTGTACAATTTTAACATTACATCCCAACTCCTATACTCAGTGCTCTGATTTATAATGGCCAGCATCCCAAAAGCTTTCTTCACCGCCCTATTCACATTAGATTCCACCTTCAGGGAACTATGAACCATTATTCCTAGATTCCTAGATTTTCCTAGATTTATGGTTCCCTGGAAGTGGGGTCACAGGCAGACGGGGCGGTGAAGGCGGCGTTTGGCATGACCGCCATCGTCGGACAGTTCACCATGTACCGGAGGCGGGAGCTCATGGGGATTTACGAGGGTGTCGCCGGGACTCGAGGTGCTGAGTTACGAAGAGAGGTCGGGCAGGTAGGGACTTCATTCCCTGGAGCGTAGGGGGGACCTGACAGAGGGGTGTAAAACCACGAGGGGCACAGGTAGGGTGAATGTGAACAGACTTTTCCCCAGGGTCGGGGAATCTTGAACCAGAGGGCACAGGTTTTAGAGTTTTACTTGGGACCCGAGGAGAAACTTTTACACACAGAGAGTGGTCCGTCTGTGGAAGGAGCTGCCGGAGGAAGTGGTCGAGGCAGGTACATTAACGACACTCGGACAGGGACACGGATAGAAAAGGTTTAGAGCATATATGTCAAACTCAAGGCCCGCGGGCCAAATCCGGCCCGCGGTGGAATTAGCTTTTGCCCGCGAGATAATATCTAATTACTATTAAAACTGGCCACAGTAATCGAAGCGCCTATGGCGTATGATATGGCTAATGCTGAGTTTATTCAGGTACCAGGTTTTCAGGGTTTTTAGTGTTTATTCGGTTTCCCTGGTTTATTTCCTGAATATCATTAATGAATAAAAAAAATTTCTATTAGAGCTGGCCCGCCGGTATATTGCATGCACCACTAATACTACAAATCCCACAATGCACTGCCAGTGCTTTGCTCGCGCTTGCCTTACTCTCTCATCAGCATCCTTATGGCGCTAGTCACGTGTGGTCAACTTTCAGCTATCCCTCACCCCAAAAATGGCTGAACGAAAGGTGGACTTTGAAAACAGGGGTTTTCAAGGCAGGTGGGAGGCAGAGTATATGTTCGCAGATATAAAGGGCAAACCTGTTTGTCTTGTGTGCGGAGACGGTGTGGCTGTAATTAAAGAATATAACGTAAGACGACACTATGAAACGAAACACCACGACAAATACAAGCATCTGGACAAGAAACAGAAGCTCCAGAAGGTAGAAGAGTTGAAAAGAAGTCTGGCTCACAGCAGGCTATGTTCACAAAAGCCAAAACACAAAGTGAGGCTGCTGTGAAGGCTAGTTTTATTGTGGCAGCAGAGATCGCTAAATCAGCCCGGCCCATTACCGAGGGAGAATTTGTTAAAAACTGCATGATGAAAGTTTGCGACGTCGTGTGCCCAGATAAAAGGCAAGCATTTTCAAATGTGAGCCTGAGCAGAAACACCGTCGCTGACCGTGTACGTGAGCTTGCCACCAATCTACAACAACAGCTGGTGGGGAAGGGAAGAGATTTCATCGCATATTCCCTTGCTGTGGATGAGAGCAGGGACACTTCTGATACTGCCCAATTGTCAATTTTTATTCGTGGAGTGGACTCAAGTCTGTGTGTAACAGAGGAACTTTTGGGATTAAGATCAATGCATGGCACAACTACTGGAAAAGATCTCTTTGAAGAGGTATCCAGATGTGTAAATATAATGAGGCTGCCTTGGGATAAACTTGTGGGACTGTCGCCAGATGGAGCGCCCGCGATGTGCGGTCAAAAGAGTGGATTGGTGGGCAGGATCCGGGAGAAGATGCGGGAAGAAAATGGCGCAGGTGAGCTGACAGCTTATCACTGCATCATACACCAGGAGTCGTTGTGTGGCAAAGCCTTGAAAATGGAACATATAATGAGCACCATAAGACGAGCAGTTAACTTCATAAGAGGCAAAGGTTTGAATCACCGCGAGTTCAAGACGTTTCTGGAGGAGTTGGGTTCAGAATATAATGACTTGCCCTATCACACAGAGGTGCGATGGTTAAGCCAAGGAAAAGTGCTGAAAAGATGTTTCGAGTTGCGTGAGGAGATCTGTCAGTTCATGGAAAGCAAAGGGAAAGACACAACAGAGCTCCGGGGTAAAAAGTTACTTTGTGAAATGGCGTTTCTGTGTGACATCACGAGCCATCTCAATGCGCTCAACCTGCAGCTTCAGGGGCGGGGTCGTGTGATCACAGACATGTACGCTGCAGTGAGGGCTTTTAAAACCAAGCTGCGCCTGTGGGAGACGCAGATGCAGCAAGAAAACTTGAGCCATTTTCCGTGTTGCCAAACTATGAAAGAGCAGGTTTCTACCGCAGTGTTCCCACGTGCAAAGTTTGCTGAAAAACTTAGCATACTTGGTGCCGACTTCACACGGCGATTTGCCGACTTTGAAGCCCAAAAAAGCAGGTTTGAACTGCTCAGTAATCCATTTGCAGCTGACGGGGAAAGCGCACCAACCAACATACAAATGGAGCTGATTGTACTCCAATGTAGTGACACACTCAAGGCAAAGTATGACTCGGTGGGCGCTGCACAGTTTCTACGTTTCATTCCCGACACAATGCCCCAGCTGCGTACCCAAGCTGCTCAAATGCACTTGGCAGCACATATCTGTGTGAACAACTGTTCTCTTTGATGAAAATAAACACAACATCACACAGGAGTCGTCTTTCTGATGAACACCATCACTCAATTCTGAGGATTTCCTCAGCTCAAAGCCTGACTCCAAACATTGATGAACTTGCATCCAAGATGAGATGCCAAGAATCTGGCTTAGACTAGTGTGAATCACAGAGCGTTGGCCTCTGGAAAAATGTTTTCATTAGAAATTACTCCGGAAAAGCTGCAGATAAAGCCAGAAGAAATAAATGCAACTGAATTTTTATTTATTTGATGTTCAATGTTGTTTTTGTAGGCAATAACCCAAGCTTTGTTAGTTCCAGATTAATATGTGTAATAAATTCATTTCAATAAGTTTTGCAATAAACGCTGAACCAGTCCGGCCCTCGACTTGTACCGATTTTTAAAATTTTGGCCCACTGTGTATTTGAGTTTGACACCCCTGGTATAGAGGTTTGTCACAGATTACAACAGGACAGTGACAGGACGCAGAGCATCGCCGGAAAGTTACAGATGGAGTTCAACCCGGAAAGGCACGAAGTGATTCTCTTTGGGAGAATGGATTTGAAGGCAGAGGTATTACTTGCTCGAGTCAACCGAGGGCCGCACATTAGTACGAGGTTCCACAATGGAAACAGAGTGGTGAGACTTTCTCCAATATGCCGAGGCCCGTTCATCGGTACGAGAACCACAATCAGCACGGAGCGGTGCACTGTAGGAGCAGAAGGAAGTGTGATTGACAGGTGAGCTTGAACACATCCGCTGTTTTGAACATACTCACAGTGGCGATTACCTTATGAAAACAGTTGAGTGAACTTGGCCTTTTCTCCTAGGAGCGACGGAAGATGAGAGGTGACCTGATAGACTTGTATACGATGATGAGAAGCATTGATCGTGTGGATAGTCAGAGGCTTTTTCCCATGGCTGAAATGGTTGCCAAAGAGGACACAAGGATTAAGGTGCTTGGGAGTAGCTACAGATGAGATGTCGGGGGTAGGTCTTCCTCGCAGAGAGTGGTGAGTGCGTGGAATGGGCTGCCAGCAACGGTGCTGGAGGTGGATACGATAGGGTCTTTTAAGAGACTTTTGGATAGGTACATGGCGCTTAGAAAAATAGAGAGCTATGTGTAACGCCAGTGATTGCTTAGGTAGGGGCATGTTCGGCACAACTTTGTGGGCCGAAAGGCCTATATTGTGCTGTAGGTTTTCTATGTTTCTACGTTTGTATGAACGACAATATACCTGAAAGCAAATCAGGAGAAAAACAGACAACCTCGTGACAAACAATATCCTGAAAACCTGCTTGTTACTTTTGTTCAAACATAAAATGAATGGCGAAATACCGGTAGAATTGTAGCTGTTTTGAGAATATCTTTAAAGTTAAACAGACTGCATCGCAGGTCACGGGTATGGGGTGTCAAGTCCTTCACTGGAAGAGGTCAGATTCCTGCCAAACGGCCCATGTGTGCGCTGGAAAACATTGTTCTTCAAACTGTCCACAGCCCTCGCTAATCTCCCGAGGTCACTCTCCCTTTTTGATCACAGGTCTCTGGAATATCGCTGTGGATCTTCTAAATTGTTTGGAGGAATGTAAGTGCAGTGTTATTGTAACACATGTCAGCTGTCATGTCTATTCCATCACTCAATCCGCCCGGAATGACTGGAACGAACGAACGAAAAGAATGAACGAATGTTCCCCTTTAATAAAGAAGTGTTCTCCATTTCACCCGCCAGAACAAACTCCTTCCCTCAATTTCAGAAGCGAATGTGCTCCGTCAAATGTTACAAGGTAAATCGACTTCAATATGCATGCCGACATTAAAAGCAACACAGATATAAAAATATCCAATTTTAATTGCTAAAGCCAGGTATCATGGAAAATAACATGGAAAATTCACATCATACTTTGTTTTAAAGTAAATAGATTGCAATATCCCTTGAGGAGTCAAATTAATGACACGGGAACAGTGAGTGAAAATAGTTTAACGTAATTGTTTGTGCAATCGGTTGTCACTAATGTCCCTGACGTGACAACCACGCTAATTGTCTCAGTGGAATTGCTCTCACCTCAATAAAAGTCTGCTAAACCGATCACCAGTCCATCTGAGCAGCTGAAACTCTCCGCACAACTGAACACTGCTTCTGACGGAATATGGGATATGCGGCGATTTACTACATCGCGGCCATTTTCTATCCCACAATTGTAGCGGTTGGTGTCCCCGGTAAGATACCGGAGCTGGTCACTTTATGTATGGTGCTTTTGATACTCTGCTGCGGTATCCGCACTGTTACTGAACACAGATGCTACCGTCGGCTGAAACGTGTTTCCGGAATGGAGGATTCAGGCATCTAATGGTTTTATTTCCATTTTCAGTACGATGATGGCAGTGTTCTCTTCTTTTGTCAATTAAGCTGGTGTGAATATTGTCGTTCTTTTATAATTTCACCTCGCTAGGCTTTCTGAAGTGATGCTGGTCTCTGCTTTTCTAGGTCCGATTCTCTGTCAGTGCAGAAACTTCGATTTTATAACAACGTGGCTGTTTATTTAAATGACGGCCCAGTCTATTTTCAACACATAGGTCTGTTCTTCTATGTCAGTAAATGAGAACTCGTGATGTATATCTCATTGACTCCACTACAAACAATCGCTTCAGCTATTTCGCCTCTAATAATGGAAACGGTGTTGTTTACTGTGGCGATCGATTGTTCTTCCGCACGTGAGTCGTGGAACTTGGATGCCTCGCTCTAAACTGTGGGCAGGTCGCCAATCCACTGACACTCACATCCGGCATTGTCCTCCAGCCGGAGTGCAGCGACGGAGACCGCACACACTGGATTCCCACTTTCCACTTCCAAACAGACCATACCCTGCACAGCATCTGTAGAATGTGGGTAGTCAGGGAGCTGACGATATTTCTATTTTGTTTCCAAATTTCTTGCAGTTAACTTAACGGCGATTGTGATCCTATCTCGGGGAAAATGCGGACTCTCCAAATGCATCACCCGTTACCTGGTTGGAATGGCAACGGCAGATCTGATGGTAGTTATCGTTGTTGCTTTAGTGGATCAGACCAACAATATCTACATTTATTCCAGATACCTGCTCATCACTCCTGTATGCGCTCTGACACTTATATTTCGGACTGTAACGACGGACTGTTCTGTTTGGTTTACGGTCAGTTTTACCTTCGATCGCTTCATCGCAATATGTTGCCGAAGGCTGCGTGAGCGATACTGCACCGAGAGAACAGCAATGGTGGTTATCGTGATCGTGGTTATAGTGAGCTGCGGGAGATGTGCCCCGGCTTACTTTGCCCTTGAACCTTACGTCATCATTGACAACATGCCGTGGCGGTGCACCACCACATATGAATACGCTAATTCACCCGTGTGGAGAGCATACCAATTACTGGACAGTATCTTAACACCATTGCTACCCATCGGCTTAATCCTGGTATTTAACGGGTTAACCGTAAGACATATCGTTGTGGCAAATAGAGTCCGCAGAAGGCTTCGGCACAGCAGCGACAATCAGAAAGATGCCGAGGTGGAAAACCGCATAAAATCGATTGTTTTGTTGTTTTCTATATCAGCTAATTTCATATTATTTTGAATGCCCTATTTAGCCCATTCCCTGAAATGGCAAGTTCAAAACTATTTTTTCGAGGACAGATATTTGAGTTCCCCGGTATACATCCTGCAGCAATTTGGGTTCATGTTGCAAGTACTCAGCATGTGCACCAATACTTGTATCTATACACTGACACAGAGGAAATTCAGAGAAGAGCTGAGGAATGGAATGACGTATGTGTTTACATTAAATGGCCATTTGTGTAGATAACACCCGTGTCTAATGGTAAGTGGCGGAGTTTTCAAATAAAGCCGTTTTACAATGAACAGGTTTGGCAAATATATCATAAATTTAAACATTCATGTGCCTGGTCATCCGGGATTTTCAGAATTGGCGGAAGATTGCTGACTTCATACAGTTCAGGTCGGTAGCAATACAATCGCTCATTGCTGCTGGCGTGATTGTCACTTTGGTTGAAGTTTGTTCCAAACTATCACAGACCCTCGACTGTCACAAGGGCAGGAATGGCTTCAGGGCGTTCCCGGGTTTTAGATTTTTCAAAATGGACAGGGTCGGGTAACAGAGTGTAAAGTGAGTGTGATGGGAAACCAGGGATAGTATCGCAGCTGCAGAAAGGGAGGACAACGTGGAGCGTTCGTTTGTTAATAGTCTGTGAGACCAACACAGAAACATGAAGGGCGCGAACACCCTGTATGGAGTATTCTGTATACCCGCCCACCAGTTTAATAAAGAGACTCCAACGGGAACAGTGAGGAACCGATCGGGAGCGGAACTTGGACATGTACCATGTTATTTGCATCTCCACCAGGGTAAAAGGTTTAGGTATGGCATAATTTCTCAGTTGTGTCCAGGAAGAAATGTCACTATATGAAGAAAGGCAGAGTGGTGAACAGTCCAGACCGGATCTAATATTAGAAAAGGGAACGGATCAGGTGACAGATCTCTCGGTGGGTCAGCGTTTCAGAACGATAGGGCAGAACTTCCAACATTTACCTTGCAAAATGTTAGAACCAGGGAGCATGGGATGTATTTAACTGGGGTTCTGCGAATTATGGTGCTAACTGGCAGGAACTTGGGAACGTACATTGGGAAATGATGTACTCAGGGAAATGCGCCACAGATATGTGGAGATTGTTTAGGGAGCACTGACACGGGGTTTAGTATAGGCTTGTCTCAGTCAGGCAGGGAACGAATGACAGTGTAAAGTAACCCTGAGTGACAAGAAAATTGGAGCGGGTCAAGAGGAAGAAAGAAAGATACTTAAGATTTTGGAAGAAAGGCTCAGGTAGGGACATGGATAGTCACAATGTAGACAGGAAAGAATTTAACAATGGGCTTAGAAGACTTAGAAGGAGACTTGAGAAGTCCTTGGCGAATTGCACTGTGAAGAACAGGAGGAGACTGGAGAGAGTTTGGGCAGATCAGAGGTAAAAGAGGAAACCTTGTGTCTGGAGTCCAAGGAGGCGGTGAAGCTGCTCACTGAATACATTGATCACTATGAACACCGCGTAAAATGGCAGATATGCTCGAACATGCCGACGTTGAGAAAGAGGATGCGCTGGAAACTTTGAAAACATTATGATAGATGATTGCCCGGTGCCGAAAGGGATATAGTCCAGGTAATAGATGATTCTCCGATACCGGAAGAGATATAGTCCAGGTGATTTCGGAACGCGAGAGAAGAGATTACTGAGCTTTTATACAGGATATTTGGGTCTTCACTGGCTACGGAAGAAGAACTAGAAGACTGGAGTGTGGCAAATGTTATTCCTTTGTTGACGAAAGATAATAGGGATACTCCTTTGAATTATAGACCAGGGAGTCTTCCGTCAGTAATAGGTACACTATTGGAGAAGATTATTGTAGACGGAACTTATGAGCGTTTGGAGAAACGTAATCTGGTTAAGGAGATTCAACAAGTGTTTTTTAGGGGCATGTTGTACTTTATTAGCTAGATTTAATTATTTGTAACAGTGAAAAACAAACAGAAGTATCAGAACGGTCGATGTGGGTGCATTAATTTTGGTCAGGCGTTTCTCCATAATAGACTCATTCAGAAAGTCAGGAGGCATGGGATCGAGGGAAACCTGGCTGTGTTGATTCAGAAGTGTCTTCCTAACAGAAGATAGATGATGTAGTAGATAGAGTGAATTCTGGATGGAAGACAGCGGGCAGCCATTTTCCGCACCGAGGATCGAAATTTCGGCACACGTTACTACGATATTTGGAGTCTGCATTTCCGAGAAGCAGGGCTGAGGGAAATAACCGATTTAATCTGATCACGCAGCAGCAGCTGGATAATTTATGGTATTAGGGCTGATGACGTAAGCAAATCTCTGAGCTGTTGACTGCACAGCCACGTTATCTAAACTGACCTGCCATTTACATATTATAGGACAGATGCTACAATGAACGCAAAGCAATCTTTTCCAATGGCTCCCTGCAACTTAAAACCAGCATTTCAAAGTGTTCAGCAGCAGCTTTTGCTGCTCATTAAAATCACCATCCTTCCAAACTGCCAATCCCAAATTCCCAATTCAAGTACACAGCAGTTTATCCCAATACTAGTTTACTTTTGAATCGTGGTTTTATCATATCAGGTGTAGATGCGCTCATATATCGATCTATTTAACCCTGAATCCACATGGCCGGTATGAAATCCGTGTCTCCCTCTGAAATCAATAATAAATGACACATACGAAACGACACAAACTGAAAACGCAGCGAGAGCAAAGCGAATATCCGGGCTCACACTTGTCTTCCTTCAAAACCGTCGCAGGCAATTGGAGAATACAGAACAAACAACTTCCAAAGCAAAAGGCCTCAACACGTATTCGAAAGAACTTAGGAGAGTGAGATGTGGGGAGCTGAGGCTCACATACACTAACACTTCATAGAACTTCGGAAAGATACGCAGCCTTCGAATTTCGCATCAGTTCCTGGAAATAATTTCCCGCAAGGTGCGCAATTTTTTTGTCACATGTATTGTGAAAAAGAAGATGAATTCAATCATCCCCCAACACAAACTAAAGAACACACGAATCACATAAAGCCATTTATGGCCGTAATCTTCCGCTCTCTCTTTCAATTGCACTCACTTATGTCCGATCCGTATGCTATAATTTAAATCCGCAATGCATTCATATTTGCAAAATATCGCAGAAAATGGCATGCCCTGATTTGTTCAACAGTTAACAATATCTGTAATACCAACCATACAACATTTAATAAAGCCTTTCGACTTCAAGACAAAGAGACGCAGAAAGTAATGTATTGTATTCAATTAGTATTCGACACAATTGAAATATGACGTCTCCACAACTCCAAGCACCCAACGACTGCCAAGATTTCCCACCTCCAATTTCTTTAAGGATAGGATTCGGATGAATTGACCGCTTTGTTGTATAGTATAGTATAGCATAGCATAGTAAAGTATAGTATAGTATCGGGACGAATGATCCCCATTACCACAGCCGAAGCAACAAATTTATTCACTGTACCGGGACCACTGTCATACCCACCTCCAGCCCGGAACTACTGTCTTTACTGAAAGAGTGAAGGTAAATTCCTGTAGGGTGATACTCCCTTTATCATCTCACATCTGCACTTCCATCTCCTCACGCTGTAACCATCCATTTACTACCTGGTAATTTTACTCAAGTCTCCATGCTTCAGTGTGTGCAAGGACAGAGGGATCGAACAGTATCAACGACTTTCTAGATTGGTCGGTGCTGGAAAACACTAACGTTGTAACCCGGACATGCAGTCAGTCAGGTATAGGGAACAACTGCACAGAAACAGGGTCTCCAGACCGTCAGGTCTGTGAAGAATTATTTACACTGCCTAAAGTATAGATAGATAAAGTATCTATCTATCTATCTACTCCCATCGACCTGCACCCGGACCGTGGCTATCCATGTCCCTCTAATCCATGTACTCATCCAATCACCTCTTAAACGTTGAAATCGGAATCTTAATAACCACTTGCGTTGGCAGCACTGTCTGCACTCTGACCACCCTCTGGGTGAAGAAGTTTCCCCTCATGATTCCCTTAAACATTTCACATTTCACCATTCACCCATGATCTCTAGTTGTATTCTTGCCCGACATCAGTGGAGAAATCCTGCTTTCATTTACACTCTCTATACGCCTCATAATGTTGTATACCTCTATCAAATCTCCACTCAGTCCCCTACCCGCTCGGGAATAAAGTGCTAACATATGTAATCTTTCCTTCTAATTCAAAACGTCCAGTCTCGACAATAGCCGGTAGTTGAGCAATTCCGTACACATCCCCCCCCCCCCCCAAATTAGGCCTCAATAAAATTGTAAATAGCATCAACATAACATCCCAACTCCTGTACACAGTACTTTGCTCTATGAAGGACAACGTGCGAAAAGCTGTTTTCACGACCCTGTCTAACTGTGCCGCAACTTTCATTGAATTATGGACCTGAATTTCCAGATTCGTTTGTTCTATCATACTCCTCGGTGCCCTATTTCTCATTGTGTCAGACCAACCCTGGCTGGTCCTCCCAAAGTGCAACATCTAACACTTGTCTGCGTTAAACCAGATCCGCTTTTTTCAGCCCATTATTCCAGCTGGTCCAGATCCCGTTTCCGGTACCATGTTCTGGGACTCTTCCTCGCCGTCAACTACACAGGTAATGCTGCTGTCATCGGCAGTTTGCTGATCCAGTTAACGACATCATTATCCAGATCGTTAATATAGATGACAAACAACAAACAACGATGACAGCAACGATCCGTGCGGCACTCCACTCGTCACAGGTCCCCAATCAGAGAGACAACCATCCATTACCACACTCTAGCTTCCCCAACGTAGCCAATGGCGACTGCAATGTAATAGTTCATCATGGAAGCCAAGCGACTGAACTTTCTCGAACATCCTCCCCTACGGAACCTTGAGAAATTCCTTGCTGAAGTCCCTGTAGACGGCATCCACTGTCTTGCCTTCCACACCATTCCTGGTAACTACCTCGTAAAGCTCTGTGAGATGGGTTAGACATGGCCTAATACGCACTGGCCCATACTGACTATCGCTAATGTTTCTGTTTGTCCGGATACTTCCCTTCATACCCCATGACCGGCGTAGTCTGAACACCGAGGGCAATTCATTACTTATAATACTTGGCGAGTTCCTTCCGAGCAAAGATATCGAGATCATCCAGCGGTCGGTACTGATATTTGTGCCGTATTGTTTTCTAAATTCTCCTGCAGTATTATCAGACGCATTGAGAGTAGTCTGGAAAAGGAAGGCGTCATAGCTTTAAATGATTAATAGACTTACTTAACTATAGCAAGACACGGTACGCTTTATTGCTCTGATTAGATTGTCCGAGAGTCAAGAATCAGTTCAGAGTGCACGCCCTTCACATAACAAATGGCGATTTGTTTGAGAATGGCCTCAGGTTTATCAGATCATTACCTGAAGCTTCCTGTGTCCACATTCAGTTCCTCTGATTAAATTATTCCAGTGCAAGAATCAGTTCATTATCCACAAAATGGGGGGAAACAGAGAGAGCTGGTTTGTCTGCTTCCCCAGTCCTTGATCAGACTGAAGTTTCTTCTGGCCAACAGTGTTTTATGAGCCATTCAATCTGACACGACTGTATCTTTCTCGGGTCTGCTGTCGTCTGTACGCACCAGGGTGGATGATGGAGGTTTTGCGAAGACGCCGAGTGCTTTAGAGGTCGAAGGGGTTTACAGATATGCGGTGTGATGTAAGGGTTGGAACGGTGTTGTGACATACCCCGTAACGGGTTAAAGGAACCAGCATAAATGGAACACACCTGGAGTATGGTATTGCTACAAACAAAACTGTTTATTAGTATCTACGTAATATAAGTAATATAAAACCAGATAAATCAAACAGGTTAGCAGAGTTTATGCATATATGTGTAAATATAAAACCCCAAACTTCTTCAAGCTTAGGTGGGAAATGAGACAGTCTTACGATGGTATAGGAATGACGTCAGTTCAGTTCGTGATATTAAGTTCAGTAAAATTGAGGAGAGAGAGAGAGGGAGAGAGAGAGAGGTGATTTGTTTTCCAAGTAAGCCGATGCCGTCGATCTTTCCGTTGTCCTCCGAAGTCCTGTTAAAGTTACCGACTGTGAACACACAAAAGGGTACCGTCTTCACAAGGTAATGCTGTCAACCCAGTCCAGGGTTAAACACACCGATACCATTCCACCCGTCACCCCTTTTCCACACTGCGAGCAAAACCTACCCTTTCGTGGGCAGTGAAAGCTCATCCAGTGTCTATTTCTTCTGTATATCTCTCCGTGTCCTCCGTGTGTCTGTGTGTCTGTGTGTCTGTGAGAATGGATTTAAAGGCAGAGGTGATACATTCTTGAGTCAACCGAGGGCCGCATATCAGTACGAGTTCCACAATGGAAACAGAGTGGTGAGACTCTCTCCAATAAGCCGAGGGCCGCTCATCGGTACGAGAACCACAATCGGCACGGAGCGGTGCACTGCAGGAGCAGAAGGAAGTGTGATTGACAGGTGAGCTTGAACACATTCGCTGTTCTGCACACACATATAGTGACCGTCACTTAAGAAAACAGATTGAGTGAACTCTGCGTGTTCTCCTTGGAGCGACGGAGGATGAGAGATGACCTGATAGAGGTGTACAGGGTGATGTCAGGCATTGATCGTGTGGATAGTCAGAGGCTTTTTCGCACGGCGGAAATGATTGCCACAAGAGGATACAGGATTAAGGTACTTGGGAGTAGGTACAGATGAAACGTCAGGGGTAAGTTTTCTATGCAGAGAGTGGTGAGTGCGTGGAATGGGCTGCCAGCAACTGTATTGGAAGCAGATACGATAGGGTCTTTTAAGAGACTTTTGGATAGGTACTTTGAGCTTAGAAAAATAGAGAGCTATGGCTAACCCTAGTAATTTCTAAGGTACGGGCATGTTCGGCACAACATTATGGGCCAAAGGGCCTATACTGTACTGTGCGTTTTCCTTTTTCTATGTTTGTATGAAAGACAATATACCTGAAAGCAAATCAGGAGAAAGACAGACAACTTCGTGGCAAATATAGCCTGAAACCCTGCGGAATGTTCACAGATTTTACTTGTTACTTTTGTTCAAACTGAGAAAGGATGGCGAAATACTCGTAGAATTGTGGCTAGTTTGAGAATATCTTTACATTTAAATCGACTGCATCGCAGGTCACGGGTATGGGGTGTTCAAGTCATTCACTGGAAGAGGTCAGGGTCCCGCCAAACGGCCGATGACTACGTTGGAAGACATTGTTCTTCAAATTGTTCACAGCCGCCGCTAATTTCCCGAGGACTCGTTCCCTTTTTGACCACAGGTCTCTGGAATATCGCTGTGGATCTTTTAAATTGTTTGGAGGAATATAAGTGCAGTGTTATTGTAATACATGTCAGATGTCATTGTTTATTCCACCACTCACACCGCCCGGAATGACTGGAACAAACGAAAGAAAAGGATGAACGAATGTTCCCCTTTAATAAAGAAGTGTTCTCCATTTCACCTGCCAGAACAAACTTCTTCCCTCAATTTCAGAAGCGAATGTGCTCCGTCAAATTTTACAAAATAAATCGACTTCAAGATGAATGCCTACTTTGAAGGCTACATAGATATAAAACTATCCTATTTAAATAGCTGAAGCCATGTATCATGAAAAATAACATGCAAAATTCACATCATATTTTGTTTTAAAGTAAATAGATTGCAATATCCCTTGAGGAGTCATATTAATGACACGGGGACAGTGAGTAAAAATAGTTTAACGTAAGTGTTTGTGCAGTTGGTTGTCACTAATGTCTCTGACGTGACAACTACGTTAATTGCCTCAGTGGAATTCCTCTCTCCTCAATAAAAGTCTGCTAAACCGATCACTGGTCCATCTGAGCAGCTGAAACGTTCCGTACAACTGAACGCTGCTTCTGACGGAATATGGGATATCCAGCGATTTACTACATCGCAGCCATTTTCTATCCCACACTTGTAGCGATTGGTGTCCCCGGTAAGATACCGGAGCTGGTTACTTTATGTATGGTGCCGTCGTTAATCTGCTGCTTCTCAGCTGCGGTATCTGCGCTCTTACTAAGCACAGATGCTACCATTGGCTGAAACGTTTCCAGAGTGGAGGGTTCAGAGTTCTGATTGTTTTATGTACATTTTCCATACTTCGATCGCAAATTTTTCTTTGTCAATTAAGTCGGTGCCAATATTGTCAATGTTTCATAATTTCACGTCGCTAGGCTTTATGAAGTGACGCAGGTCTCTGCTTTTCCAGGTCCGAGTCTCTATCAGTGCAGACAATTCGACATTATAGCAACATGGTAGCTTATTCAAATGACGTTCCAGTCTATTTTCGACACGTTGATCTGTTCTTCTGCAAATAAGGAAATGAGAACTCTTGCATATATCTCCTTCATTCCACTTTGTCATCGCTACAAACAAACCTGTCAGCACTTTTTCCTCTAATAATGGAAATGGTGTCGGTTACTGGGGAGATCGACGACTCACCAGTACTTCAATCGTGGAGTTCATTTCCTCGCTGTCAACTGTCGGAGTTTCGCCAATCCACTACCATTCCAATGCGTCATTGTCCTCCAGCCAGAGTGCAGCTACTGAGACCGTACACACTGAATTTCCGCTTTCCCTTTCCAAACAAACCCTACTCTGCATTGCATTGGAAGAATGGGTGCATTCAGAGAGAGTTGTTGCTGACCAGATTTCTATTTCTTTTTCAAATTATTTTTTTGCAGTTTATTTAACGGTGATTGTGATCATCTCTCGGGGAAAATGCATCACCCGTTACCTGGTTGGATTGGTAACTGCGGTTCTGATGGTGATTATCGTTGTTGCTTTAGTGGAACAGACCAACAATATCTACATTTATTCTATTCATATTTCTAATGGTTTTTTTCAAATTTATTGCAGTTAATTTAACGGCGATTGTGATCCTATCTCGGGGAAAATGCGGACTCTCCAAATACATCACCCGTTACCTGGTTGGTATGGCAATAGCGGATCTGATGGTGGTTATCGTTGTTGCTTTAGTGGAACAGACCAACAATATCTACATTTATTCCAGATCCCTGCTCATCACTCCTGTATGCGCTCTGACGCTTGCATTCGGGATGGTAGCGACGGACTGTTCTGTTTGGTTCACGGTCAGTTTTACCTTCGATCGCTTCATCGCAATATGTTGCCGAAAGCTGCGGGAGCGATACTGCACCGAGAGAACAGCAACGGTGGTTATAGTGACCGTGGGTATAGTGAGTTGCGGGACAGGTGTCCCGTTTTACTTTGCCCTTGAACCTTACGTCATCATTGACAACAAGCCATGGTGGTGCACCGCCACATATGAATACGCTACTTCACCCGAGTGGAGAGGATACCAATTACTGGGCAGTATTTTAACACCATTGTTACCAATCGGATTAATCCTGGTGTTTAACGGGTTAACCGTAAGACATATCGTTGTGGCAAATAGAGTCCGCAGAAAGCTTCGGCACAGCAGCGACAATCAGAAAGATGCCGAGGTGGAAAAACGCAGAAAATCGATGATTTTGTTGTTTTCTATATCAGCTAATTTCATATTATTTTGGATGCCCTATGTAGCTCATTCCCTGAAATGGCAAACACAAAACTATTTTTACGAGGACAGATATTTGAGTTCCCCGGTATATATCCTACAGCAATTTGGGTTCATGTTGCAGATTCTCAGCATGTGCACCAATACTTGTATCTATACACTGACACAGAGGAAATTCAGAGAGGAGCTGAGGAATGGAATGAAGTATGCGTTTACCTTAAATGGCTGTCTGTGTAGATAACGCCTGCGTCTAATGACAATTCAGCGGAGTTTTCAAATAAAGCCCTTTTGGATGATCAGGTTTGGCAAATATGTCATTAATTCAAACAATCATATGCCTGGTCATCCGGAAATTGCATAATTGGCGGAAGATTGCTTGTTTCATGCAGTTCAGGTAGGTGGCAATGCAAACGTTCGATGCGGCTGGCGTGATTGTTACATTGGTTGAAGTATCACAGAAGTATGTTCCAAACTATCACAGACACTCCACTGTCATAAGGACAGGGATGGCTTCAGGGCTTTCCGGGTTTTAGATGTTTGAAAATGGCCAGTGACAAGTAAAGCACACGATTGGAAACCAGGGACTGGATCGCAGATACAGAAAGGGAGGACAACGTGGAGCGTACGTTTGTTAATGGACTGTGAGACGAACACAGAAACATGAATCAACCCATTTGTAGTATTCTGTCCAGCCTCCAACGAGATTTAGAAAAAATACGCGACGTGAACAGTGAGGGAAACGGAATTTGGACATGTACCATGTTGTTGACACGGGGAAATGAAACATCTCCAACGTTCTTTGGAACCTCCCCAGGGTAAGAGGTTTCGGTATGGCATAATTTCTCAGTTGTGTCAGGAAGGATTCATGTCACTATATGAAGAAAGGAGGACTAGCGAACAGTCCATACCGGATCTAATATTAGAAAAGGAAACGGATCGGGTGACAGATCTCTCCGTTGGTCAAAATTTCAGACGATAGGGCAAAATTCCCCTCCATTCACCTTGCACAGGAATAGGACAAGAGTGCATGGGAGGGTCAGCGATGCATGGCGCTACCTGGCAGGAACTTGAGAAGGTAAATTGGGAAATGATGGAATCAAGGAAATGCGCAGGACATTTGTGGGGATTGTTTAGGGATCACTTACACGGGGTTCAGTATAGGCTTGTCTCAGTGACGCAGGGAAAGGATGACAGTGTAAAATAACCCTGGGAGACAAGAAAGTTGGAACAACACGTCAAGAGGAAGAAAGAACAATACTTACAGAACAGGAAGAAAGGATCAGGTAAGGCTGTCTCGAGTCACAAGGTAGACAGGAAAGAACTTAACAACGGACTTAGAAGAGGTAGAAGGGGAGTTGAGAAGGCCTTGGCGAGTTGCACTGTGAAGAACAGGAGGAGTCTGGAAAGAGTGGGGTAGATCAGAGAAAACCGAGGTAACGTGTCTGGAGTCAAAGGAGGCAGTGAGGCTCCTTACTGAATAAATTGATCAATGTGAACACAGCGTCAAAAGGCAGATATACTCGAACATGCCGACGCTAAGAAAGAGGAAGCGCTGGAAACTTGGAAAATATTATGATAGACGATTCCCTGGTGTCGGAAGGGATATAGTCCAGGAGATTTACCAGGATGCTGCCAGGTTTAGAGAGTATGGATTATGATCAGAGATTAAGGGAGCTAGGGCTTCACTCTTTGGAGAGAAGGAGGATGAGAGGAGACATGATAGAAGTGTACAAGATATTAAGCCTCTTCCCCAGGGCACCACTGCTCAGTACAAGAGGACATGGCTTTAAGGTAAGGGGTGGCAAGGGGGATATTAGAGGAAGGTGTTTTACTCAGAGAGTGGTTGGTGCGTGGAATGCACTGTCTGAGTCAGTGGTGAAGGCAGATACACTGGTGAAATTTAAGAGACTACTAGACAGGTATATGGAGGGATTTAAGTTGGGGGATTATATGGAAGGCAGGGTATGAGGGTCGGCACAACATTGCGGGCCGAAGGGCCTGTAATGTGCTGTACTATTCTATGTTCTATGTAATTTGGGAAAGCAAGTGAAGGGATTGGTAAGCTTTTGGACAGGATATTTCTGTCTTTACTGTCCACGAAACCAGATGACTGGAATGTGCCAAATGGTATTCATTTGTTGTAGATAAATATTAACGATACTCCTTTGAATTGTAGACCGGGTCTTACGTCAGTAGTGGGTAAACTGTTGGAGACGATTATTGTAGAGGGAATTTATAAGTATTTGGAGAAACGTAGTCTGGCTACGGAGAGTCAACATGTTACGTTGTCCTTTATGAGTCAGATTGAATTATTTGAAAGAGTGAAAATAAAAAGAAACAGAAGAATCAGAACAGTCGATGTGGATGTATTAATTTTGGTCAGGCGTTTGAACAGTTCCGCACAGTAGATTCAGTCAGAAAGTCAGGCAACGGATCCAGGGAAACGTGACTGTTTGGTTCAGAATTGGCTTACTAACAGAAGGCAGATGATTAGAGTGCATTCTGGCTGGAAGACAGAGGGCAGCCGTGTTCCGCAAGGAGGGTTGAAATTTCGGCACACTTCATAACTATATTTGGAGTCAGCAATTAGAGTGCTCCGAGAAACAGGGCTGAGGGAAATAACGGATTTAATCTGACCACCCAGCAGCAGCAGGATCATTTATGGAGTTAGGGCTGACGACGGAAGCAAATCGCTGAGCTATTGACTGCACTGCCACTTTATCGAAACTGACCTGTAATTTACATATTATAGGGCAGATGCTACAATGACTTCAAAGCATCTTTTCCAGTGGAACCCTATAACTTAAAACCAGCATTACAAACTGTTCTGCAGCAGTTTCTGCTGATCATTAAAAGAACAATTCTTCCAAAATACCAATTCCAAATTCCCAGTTCAAGTACTCACCAATTTATCCAAATGCCAATTTACCTCTAAATTGTGGTTTTAATGTATCTGTTGATACGCTCATATTTCGATCCATTTAACCCTGAATCCACATGGCCGGTGTAGAATCCGTGTCTCCCTCTGAAATCAATAATAAATGAAACACACAAAACTACACAAACTAAAAACGCAGCGAAGGCAAAATCAAATATCCGGGCTCACACTTGTCTTCCTTCAAAACCATCGCAGGCAATTGGAGAATACAGAATAAACAATTTCCAAAGATTCCATCTTCTTCTGCTGTAACCATCCATTAACTCAGTCTCCATGCTTCAGTGTGTGCAAGGACAGAGGGATAGAACAGTATCATCGACTTTCTAGATTGGTCGGTGTTGTGAGACACTGAAGTTCTAACCCAGATATACAGTCAAACAGCCATAGGAAACCACTGCACAGGTCTTCAGCCCGTCCAGTTAATGAGGAATTATTTAAACTGCCTGCTCCCATCGACCTCACCTGGACCGTGGCCATCCATATTCCAGTACTTATCCAATCATCTCTTAAACGTTGACATCGAAATCACAATTGCTCTTTGCCTTGGCAGCACTGTCTGAGTGAAGACGTTTTCCCTCATGTTTCCCTTAAATATTTCACATTTCACCATTCGCCCAGATCTCCAGTTGTATTTGCCCAAAAGCAGTAGAGAAAGCCTGCTTGCATTTACACTCGCCATCCCCCTTATGTTGTTGTATACCTCTATCAAATCTCCCCTCAGACCCCTACACGCTCGGGAATAAAGTGCTAACATATGTAATCTTTCCTTCTTATTCAAAACGCCCAGTCCGGGCAATAACCGGTAGTTGAGCAAAATCGTACACATTATTTTTCCAAATTAGGCCTCAATAAAGTCGTAATTAGCATCAACGTCACATTCCAACTCCTGTACTCAGTACTTTGCTCTATGAAGACCAATATGCGAAACGCTGTTTTTACGAACCTGTCTAACTGCTCCGCAACTTTCATTGAATTATGGATCTGCATTCCCAGATTCGTTTGTTCTATCGTACTCCCCAGTGCCTTATTTCTCATTGTGTCAGACCAACCCTGGCTGGTCCGCCCAAAGTGCAACATCTAACACTTGTCTGCGTTAAATCCGATCGGATATTTTCAGCCCATCTCTCCAGCTGGTCCAGATCCCGCTTCATGCTCCGGTACTCTTCCTCGCTGTCGACTACACCCGTAATGTTGTTCTCATCGGCAAATTATACATCGCCAAAGTTTACGACATTAATATCCATATCGTTGATATAAATTACGAATAACAACGGGCACAACAACGATCCCTGGGACACTCCGCTTATCACAGGTCCGCAGTCAGAGAGACAACCATCCATTACCACACTCTAGCTTCCCCAACGTACTCAATGGCGAATCCAATTTACTTCCTCATTGTGAAAGCCAAGCGACTGTACCTTCCCGAGCATCCTCCCATACTGAATCTTGAGAAATTCCTGGCTGAAGTCCCTGTTAGACGGCATCCACTGTCTTGCCTTCCACCCCATTCCTGGTAACTACCTCGTAAAGCACTGTGAGATTGGTTAGACGTGACCTTCTACGCACTGGCCCATACTGACTATCGCTAATGTTCCTGTTTGTCCAGATACTTCCCTTTATACCCCATGACCAGCGTAGTCTGAACACCGAGGGCAATTCCTCATTGCATAATACTTGGCGAGTCCTTTCCAAGCAAAGCTATCGAGATCATCCAGCGGTCGATACTGATATTTATGCCCTATTGTTTTTTATATTCTCCTGCACTTTATTAACTGACGCATTGAAAGTAGTCTGGAAAAGCAAGGCGTTATAGCTTTAAATAATTAATCGACTTACTTAACTGTAGCAAGATACGGTTACTCGATCGAGCACAGAACATAGAATATTACAGCACAGTACACGAGGTTCTGATAGGCTTTCAACGAATGGAAGTTCGAACTAACACATCCCCCCTGCATCTGAATCAGAATCAAAGGTTTCAAAGGTGCATTTAAAGAATCAGAACAGATTTAATATCACAGACATACGTCGTGAAATTGTTAACATTTCGGTAGCAGTACAATGAAATACAGGAGAAATAAATATAGAGAAAACAAAACTGAGATACAGGTGGCAGCGGGGAAAAAGCTGTTCCTGAATCGCTGTACCTGAGCTTTCAGGTTTATGTATCTAATTCCCGATTGTAACACTTTGTAGAGGTGACGTCCTGTTAGTGGGCAATGTTAATGATGGACGCCACTGTGACAAGAATCATCCCTTGTAACAATGATCAGTGAGATACAGAGAATCTGTATTTTCCAACAAGTATCTTTTATTATTTCTGCTAAAAGCACGTAGATTTACACACTATCTTCCTGTGTGCACCCTACTGGAAACCCTGACACTCCATGAACAATCAATGAAGAGAAAAGGTATTACCCGGGAAAAGAGTCTACGCTGGCAAGGCATTCCATAGAAACATAGAAAACATAGAAAATCTACAGCACAATACAGGGCCTTCGGCCCACAAACTTGTGCCGAACATGTCCCTACTTGGGAAATGACTCGGCTTACCTATAGACCTCTATGTTTTTAACCTCCATGTACCTATCCAAAAGTCTCTTAAAAAGACCCAATCGTATCCGCCTCCACCATTGTTGCCGGCAGCCTATTCCATGCACTCGCCCCTCTCTGAGTGAACAAACTTACCCTGACATCTCCTCTCTACCGACTCCCAAGCACCTTCAACATGTGTCCTCTTGTGGCAACCATTTCAGCCCTGGGAAAAAGCCTCTGACTATCCACACGATCAATGCCTCTCATCATCTTCCGATCCTCATGTTCCCGATCTCCACGTGTCCGTGTGGTCCTACTTTTCGGCAATGGTTGGTCTCTGGCCGCTGGAGAGTTATCAGCCCTGCATGTATGAAGCTCCGGAATCTTATACTGTTCCTCATCAATTGAACCATTGGATCTCCAAACCACTGGCTCAAGGTCACCTGACCTACCTGGGTCACCTGGTAACTGATCATTGTGCAGAGCTACAACCAACATATTGTACCTGTGTCTGCCCACCCCAGCCTTGTGTATTCGTATCTTTACACCCTGACTGGTCCAAACCAGTTAAATGAGGCAACCCAGACAGAGTCTAACGAGACTACAGATTGCTTCTTTGATATGTCTGGCATTTCACATAACAAGTAGCTGCTCCTCTGAGCATGGTCTCAGGTTTATTGCTCTGATTAGATTGTCCCAGAGTCAGGAATCAGTTCAGAGTCCACACCCTTCTCATAACAAATGGCGACTTGTTTGAGAACGGTCTCAGGTTTAGCAGATCATTACCTGAATCTCCCTGTGTCCACATTCAGTTCCTCTGATTAAATTATTCCAATGCAAGAATCAATTCATAGTCCACAAAATGGGGGGAAACAGAGAGAACTGGTTTATCTGCTTCCCTGCCCTTGATCAGTCTGTAGTTTCTTTTGGCCAACAGTGTTTTATGAGCCATGCAATCTGACACGACGGTATCTTTCTCGGGTCTGCTGTCGTCTGTATGCACAGAGGTGGATGATGGAGGTTTTGCAGAGATGCCTTATGCTGTAGGGGTGGAAGGCGTTTACAGAAATGCGGTGTGATGTAGGGGTTGGAACGGTTTTGTTACGTACCCCCTAACGGGTTAAAAGAATCAGCATAAATGGAACACACCTGGAGTCTGGTATTGTTACAAACAAAACACTACTGATCAGTATCCACGTAATCTCGTAATATAAAACCAAATAAATCAAACAGGTTAGCAGAGTTTATGCAAATGTAAGTGTGTAAATATAAAACCCCAAACTTCTTCAGCTTAGGTGGTAAATGATACAGTCTTACGATGGTATAGGGATGACGTCAGTTCAATTCGTGATATTAAGTTGAGTAGAAATGAGGAGAGAGAGAGAGAGAGAGAGAGAGAGAGAGAGAGAGAGAGAGAGAGAGAGAGAGAGAGAGAGAGAGAGAGAGAGAGTGAGAGAGAGAGGTGATTTGTTTTCCAAGTAAGCTGATGTCGTCGATCTTTCCGTTGCCTTCCGAAGTCCTGTTAAAGTTTTGTGATCACACAAAGGAGTACCGCCTTCACGCAGTAAAGCTATCAAAGGTTAAACACACGGATAACATTCCACTGGTCACCCCTTTCCCACACTGCGATCAAAACCCACCCTTTCGTGGGCACTGAAAGTTCATCCAGTGTCTATTTCTTCTGTATTTCTGTTTGTGTCTTCCGTGTGTCTGTGTGTCTGTCTGAAAAGCCAGCTGACCTTGTCTATATCCCAAACATGCTGAGCGCCAGCTGTCCATTATATAGCCCCGCCCTTCCGTAACCATGGCGACTCACGAGCTGCTCGGTGCCCTCTCTCTCTCTCTCTCTCTCTGAATCGCTGTACACCAACTCTCTCTCTTTTTAAAGGCACAGTCCATATTGAATACACCTTAGCATCTCGTCACAGTTTTTACAGATAGCGAGGGGTGTCAGCACACTTCTCCACCAATGTGGAAATGCAGTTTACTTGTAGTACCAAACTGGCATTTGTGTCTGTAACAAAATGAAACCCGTCTTGTGTCGGAGTGTTTTGCTAATAATGTTCGTGCAACATTATGCTGAGTGATCCTGAGTACCTGACTGCAGACCGCAGTCCCTACACTATAATGGCAGATTATGGCATTAAAGGCAAAACCTTTGGCAGTGCGGAGGGTCAGAGGGATCTTGGGGTCCGAGTCCACAGAACACACAAAGCTGCTACACAGGTTGACTCTGTGGTTAAGATGGCATATAGTGCATTGGCCTTCTCCAATTGTGGGATTGAGTTTAAGAGCTGAGAGGCAATGTTGCAGCTATATAAGACCCTGGTCGGATCCCACTTGGAGTACTGTGCTCAGTTATAATTGCCTCACTACAGAAAGGACATGGAAACCATACAAAGGGTGCAGAGGAGATTTACAAGGATGTTGTCTGAATTGGGGAGCATGCCTTATGAGAATAGGTTGAGGGAACTCGGCCTTCTTCTCCTTGGAGTGATGGAGGATGAGAGGTCGCCTGATAGAGGTGTACAAGATAATGAGAGGCATTAATCGTGTGGACAGTCAGAGGCTTTCCCCAGGGCTGAAATGGCTGGCATGAGAGGGCATAGTTTAAGGTGCTTGGAATTAAGTACAGAGGAGATGTCAGGGCTAGTTTTTTTTTACACAGAGAGAGGCGAGTGCGTGGAATGGGCTGCCGGCGGCGGTGGTGGAGGCGGAAACGATACGGTCTTTAAAGAGACTCCTGGATGGTTACATGGAGCTTAGTAAAAGAGGGCTATGGGTAAAGCCTAGGTAGGTCTAAGGTAGGGACATGTTCGGCACAGCTCTGTGGGCCGAGGGGCCCATATTGTGCTGTAGGTTTTCTATGTTTCTACTCAGAAGACGGCCACTGGGTTTGTCCAACCGTCCATTAATTTACTCTTACTAATCAATCCCAAATGCCGATTGGCCACTAGTTGATTGGTGACCGATTGCTCTATTGCACTGCCGTGAGCTGCCCCTCGGACAATGAGCCTTATTGAAGTTCCCTCCTCTCCAGATCTCCGATGTCCAGGTTGGCCACTAGTCAAAGCTACCGGACTTACCTCTCAGTGATGGCCATGTCAATGACAGCAACATGACACTGGCAACCGAGTACATTGTCCTAGACAAGACACCTGCCAAATCTAATGCCACTCCCCTTCGCACTACATATGGACTGCCGTCTATGTATGCATACTGATCTGTTGTCCCCACATGTTCATTGATCTCTTTCCCTCTCTGCAATGTGAATACTCCAGTTAAAGCCATCTCCTGCGTGTGTGTTTCTATTTGATATGTAGTTACACAGACACAATGCAGGCTGACATTTGAGTACAGAAGTGATGACCATAAGTTTCTCTATTCCTCCAACCCTGAGACAATTTTAGATCTAGATTCTTTGTTGTCCTCACAGTTCCAGTTCAAGAAACACATTTGTCTCTTTCATATTTTGCAAGGGACATGTAAGAAACGGCAAGAAAAAATACACAGATATAACTGTTACTAAAAATTTTATTGGTGGCTTATTATACAAATGCCCCAAGTGAACATGCTGAACCCATCTGCACGCAATGCAACAAGGACTGCTCACTTGGAATAACTTTACAATTGACTTAAATTGTGATGCTCCTGTCAATATTGTAATGTCATTATGGGTGCAGTAAGAATTAGGCTGAGTGATGACACCTGACAGCTTTTCAAACATTTGTGGAATGTAGGAAGGCACCAACCCTATGAATTAATGTATCCGCCAATATAATTTAGGAATTAACCTTCTTACATTTCATAAACAACTGATTAACACATGTTTACAAACTGCATTACATTCCAACAGTTGCTACATTCTCTCATGACTCATGTGGTCCTTTTCGTGGGTGCAGACTTCTGGGGAGCACGAGCACACTTCAGATTAGCATTATGCACCGCATCCCACATCAATAGCATTTCGAAAGGCCGAAAACGGTGCACTAGCAGCAACTCACGGTAATAGCAAGGATTGAAAGAGTCATCTTGGGTTGAAGGAACCCTGAGTCCAGCTGTTCTGAATCCGCTATGGGAGCGTGGGGCTAGTCCAGCCTTGGCCAGACACATCCCCAAAAATACATCATCAATGGGGAATAGTTCAAGGTCTTGGGCTATGTGGTAAATGATGTGAGCTGTATACACAGACATAAGTATCCCCCCTCCACCAACGTATGGTGGGTACGAGTTGATGGTGGTCACTATTTCTGGCACACAATACTTGCTCCACGTCTGGCGAATGGGCCCAACCCCATAAATGAGATGGCCCACAAACAGGTGTTGGTGAACCTTCATGCCTAGCAAGTAATCAACCATGTTATCGGTGTTGGCAAAACCATCATCATCTCCATTGAAGATGAACTTAGCACTGGGGCAAAATTCACTGACCCACTGCAGCAACTTGTATTGTTTGAGGGTGAGGTTGAAAAAGGTATCCAAGAAATCCCATTGTAGGACATCTCTGTGTTCTCTGTTTTCCATGGCTAACAGCTGATTCAATTTCCTACTTTCTTTTTGGTCAGGAGAGACACCAGAGATAAAGACTCTCTTAATTAGGACCCCATTGAATTCGCGTTCTCTGCCCCAGGTCTTCCTTACCATTTCCCGCCGATCCTGGTGGAAAGGGTGAGATTTGATCACCAGGAGCAGGAAGACATTCTGAGATCCTTCTCGACCACCACATTTGTCTGGGACATTTTGAATCATGTCAAATTCTCGACAGTGTTTATACATCAAGAAGTTTTTTATGTGCTCTTTCTCTTGATGAAATGAGGACAGGTGCAGCAATGTCCTGTTCGCGTGGCACTTTGACTTGAGCACTGATTCAGTTGCATCAGCAGTAACAACCTTGGGCAGATCTTTGCGATGAACAGTTTCTGCAACATCATCAGTCTCTCGACGTTGGTCATTATCCCAGAACACGAAGAACAATCCCAGAGTAATCAAAACACCCAGCACTACTTTCACATAGAATTGCTGATGTCTTCTCATCTTTCACCTGAAATAGAGAAAAAATATGGATTAATTGAAAGAAAACTTTACATTTACATGATGCTTGAGAAGAATGAGAAGTTTAAACTGTAATGAGGTTCACTAATGCTTTGTAATATTAACCTCAAAATGGTGGTGAGGTAAGGAATAGGCAAGGCCCTACAGAAAGTTTAATTGACCTGAAGCATTCCATCCCAGCAGAAAAACAAATCTACCTATAGGATACCATCTGTCACTAAACTGAAAATCGTATAGTTTCTTTCGGTGCATTAAAGATATATTATTCCAAAGGCTTTATTCCACCTCGCTTCACAGCTTTCATCACTCCTCTCGGGGCTTAAACTGAGCTGGGCCAGACATAGAGCAATATAGCACAATGCAGGCATTTTGGCCCATGATGTTGCACCAACCTTTTAATCTGCTCCAAGATCAATGTATCCCTACTCTCTCAAATAGCTCTCCATTTTTTTATTTCATCCATGTGTCTATCTGGAAGCCTCTTAAATCTCAGTAATGCATCGACCCTTATCACCACCCAGGCTGTGCATTCCATACACCCACCATTTTCTTTTAAAAATTACTACTTCTGACAATCCCCTAAACTTTTCTCTAATCACCTTAACATTATGCCCCATCTTATTAGTCATTTCTGCTCTGGGAAAATGTTGCTGGCTGTCCACTCTATCTATGCATCTTATCAACTTATACGCCTCTATCAAATCACATCTCCTCCCCCTTTGCTCTAAAGAGGAAGGCCCCATCTCGGTCAACATTCAGTTTAAGTTCACAGGTTATTGATACTATGGAAGATGATCTATTATTGACCATTGATTAGTAACTGAATATATGGCAGTGCAGGGAAGGTAACGTGTTAGTACAGCTACTGAAAGCATCTGATTTTCAGGGCATTTCAACCTGGTCTATGTATGCCTACAATAGGAGAAACAAAGAGAAGTATACTCAAGGACCTTGGCTTTTTGCTTCTATTTTAACCAGAGAATTGTATTCAAAGTTAAATTAGCAGTGGCCCACCCACCCTGCCATCCATTGGTCAAGCCACTTTATGAAAGGCTACAACTAAGGCATAACTAGTCCCAATGGCAAGGCTGATTCCACCCAGACATTCAGTAGTAAGCAATTGTGACAAGACAGCGAAGCCATCGCAGGCCCATATCTATTGAAGGAAAACGGCACCAGCATCACCTATGGCAGGAATTTACGCTTCATGAAGAGCAGTGAACCTTGTAATCCAGGAGCCCAGAGAAAGCACAAGTAACTGATAGCAGAACAAGGCAGATAGATAGCATGATCCACAATGTGTATGAGTAAAACCTTGGATGCCAGGAGCCGTGGAAAGACACCAGTGACTGATAGCAGAACGATGTGTACAAGTAAAACTATTTGCACAGGGATGCAACTTGTGTCACTTTAGAATTATGGAATCCTAGAGTAATGCGATCTAAACAGGCCCTTCGGCTCAACTGGTCCATACCAACCACAGCATCCTCCCTGCTAGTCCCAGTTGTCTAGTTTGGTCCATAACTCTCCAAGCCTCACCCTTCCATGTACCCGTCCAAATGCCTGTTAAATGTGGCAGTGGAACCCACTTCAACCACTTCCTCTGGTAGCTTCTTCCAGGTATTCACAATCCTCTGTGTACTGATGTTAACCCATTGGTCTCTTTTCAATTTTTTCCCTCCTCTCTTCTATCTGTGACCTCTCATTTTGGACTCTCCAACTCTCCAATAATGACAATCCACCTTATCAATACCCCTTATGATTTTAGACTTCTGAGGTCACCTCTCATTCTCCAAGGAATAAAGGTCCAGCATGGCTAACCTCTGTGTAATCCATGCCCTGTAGTCCAAAGAAACATCCTCCTAAATCTCTTCTGCACCCTCTCCAACTTGGCAGTGTCTTTCCTATAACAGGGTAACCAAAATTGTAGATAATATTCCAAAAGTGGTCTCAACAACAAATTATGTAACTGCAAATAATTCGCCGCTCCTGAACTGTACACCATAACTGATGAAGGCTAGCATGCTAAACGAGTTTTTTCACCATCCTGCCTTTCAGTGAACTGACTTGTCAGCGCCTTGCCATTCATTGTACAAGTTCTACTTCATTTGAATGTCCATCACCTCACAAATAACCATATAACAATTACAGCACGGAAACAGGCCATCTCAGCCCTTCTAGTCCGTGTCGAATGCTTACTCTCACGTAGTCCCACCGACCTGCTCTCAGCCCAGAACCCTCCATTCCTTTCCTCTCCATATACCTATCCAATTTTTTAAAAATAACAATATCGAACCTGCCTCTACCACTTCTACTGGAACCTTGTTCCACACAGCTACTACTCTCCGAGTAAAGAAGTTCCCCTTCGTGTTACCCCTAAACTTTTACTCTCTGTCTCTCAACTCATGTCCTGTTGTTTGAATCTCCCCTACTCTCAATGGAAAAAAGCCTATCCCCGTCAACTCTATCTATCCCCCTCATAATTTTAAATACCTCTATCAAGTCCCCCCTCAACCTTCTACGCTCCAAAGAATAAAGATCTAACTTGTTCAACCTTTCTCTGTTACTTAGGTGCTGAAACCCAGGTAACATTCTAGTAAATCTTCTCTGTACTCTCTCTATTTTGTTGACCTCTTTCCTATAAATCGGCGACCAGAACTGTACGCAATACTCCAAATTTGGCCTCAGCAATGCCTTGTACAATTTTAACATTACACCCCAAGTCGTATACTCAATGTCCTTATTTATAAAAGCCAGCATACCAAAAGCTTTCTTCACCACCCTATCCACGAGATTCCACCTTCAGGGAACTATGTACCATTATTCCCAGATCACTCTGTTCTACTGCATTCCTCAATGCCCTACCATTTAACATGATTGTCTTATTATGAATAGTTCTACCAAAATGTAGCCCCTCACACTTATCAGCATTAAACTCCATCTGCCATCTTTCAGTCTACTCTTCTAAATGGCCTAAATCTCTCTGTAAGCTTTGAAAACCTGCTTCATTATCCACAACGACACCTATCTTAGTATCATCAGCATACTTATTATTCCAATTTACCACCCCATCATCCAGAACATTAATGTATATGACAAACAACACTGGTCCCAGTACAGATCCCTGAGGCGCACCACTAGTCACCGGCTTCCAACGTGACAAACAGTTATCCACCACTACTCTCTGGCATCTCCCATCCAGCCACTGTCGAATCAATTTTACTACTTCAATATTAATACCTAACAGTTGAACCTTCCTAACTAACCAACCGTGTGGAACCTTGGCAAAGGCCTTACTGAACTCCATATAGACAACATCCATTGCTTTACCTTCGTCAACTTTCCTGGTAACCTCTTCAAAAATTCAATAAGATCTGTCAAACATGACCTTCTTCGCACAAATCCATGTTAACTGTTCTATCTAGATAATTATATATACCATCTCTAAGAATACTTTCCATTAATTTACCCACCACTGACGTCAAACTGACTGGCCTATAATTGCTCGGTTTACCCTTAGAACTCTTTTTAAACAATGAAACCACATGAGCAATACGCCAATCCTCCGGCACAACCCCCTTTTCTAATGACATTTGAAATATTTCTGTCAGAGCCCCTGCTATTTCTACGCTAACTTCCCTCAAGGTCCTAGCAGATATCCTGTCAGGTCCCGGAGACTTATCCACTTTTATATTCCTTAATAGTGCCAGTACTTCTTCTTCTTTAAACAGCTAAGGTATTTGTAAAGTAAAGGAGATAGCGGGGTAACACACCGACGGGAGTAACTTAAATAGACCGTTTAGTCAGGAAAGTCATCTGATTGATAAGGTTATTTATTTCCAGTAAGTGAGCACTAATCTGATGGTGAAATATGTTGTATTCTTTTGGACGTGGTTATCTCCAGTTTGCAATCTCCACATAGTTGTTGCCCTTCAGTGTAATGGTCCAATTGTGGACAAATATTTAAGATTGCAGTATGAAGTT